>NC_137327.1:77852035-78210157 GCF_965287045.1 Carcharhinus amblyrhynchos
AATGGCAGAGCAGGCTAGAGTAGCTGAGTGGCCTGCTTTTGATCCTAATTCACATGTTCATATGGTCATGTGACAATAGTTGCTCCTCTGACAGCAGGTGTGTGATGGAATACTCTCCAATTGCCTGGATGAGTGCAGCCCCAACAACGCTCAAGTTCGACACCACCCAGGACAAAGCAGCCCGCTTGATTAGTACCCCTTCCACTCCCTCCATCATCGAAGAACAGTAGTAGCACATGCACTGCAGGAACTCAACAAGGTTCCTTAGGCAGCATGTTCCAAACAGACAAAAGTCACCATCTACAAGGACAAGGACAGCAGACACCAGGGAACAAAACCACCTGGAGATTCCCCTTTGAGTCATTCACCATACTAACTTAATATATCGCTGCTCATTCACTGTCACTGGGTCAAAATCCTGGAACTCCCTCCCTAATATCACTGTGGGTGTATGTACATGGACTATAGCAGTTCAAGAAGGCAGCTCACCTCAATTCTCAAGGGCAGTTAGGGATGGGAAATAAATACTGGCTTCAGCCACATCCTGTAGATTAATTTTTAAAAAAGGCCAATAACAAAGTAAACTAGTGCTTGAAAGCATTTGGAACAAACAGTTCCAAACACATTGTATATCAGGTCAGTTTCAATCAGGCTTTACGTCTGCAGTTTCACTTTTAGCATTACAACACAACCAAGCGATTGCAAATATCTTGCAGTTAAAGCCAGACTGCTGGGTTTGTACTTAGTAACATTTAGCCCAACAATAGAGAATGCTGGAAAAACTCAGCAGCTCTGGCAGATTCAAGCATCGCAGTATTTTGTTTAATTTAGCCCAACAAAGCTTTTTGATTATAGTTTTTATATATGACCAGCGCCCTTTCAATAGATAAACACATCATCTGATGGGCCACTGAGATAAATAAACCAGAAAGTCTCAGGTTTGCTCCCTATTCTGTGCTCAGACTTGCCGATTTTGTAATGGGCACAACCGATCTCTCCGCATCTCAGAAAGAATTAAAGATCAGCTGAAGCTTAAACCAGAGAAGAATTGAAAAATTACTGCCTGCCTTACTGCATCTCTTTATCTACTGTTTAGCTCCATTTAAATGAAGCCTTTTTTCCCCTCCCAACTTTATCACTTCATTGCTCTACTGAAACCATTTATGCATAGCTGAAATTGGAAAGGGCAAGCAAAGGAGAAACTCTGCAAAAGCCTTTGTAAAGGAATAAATACATTCGGACTTTTAAGAAAATCAACATAGACTTGAAGTACACATGGGCCAGATTTTATGCTTCCCCAATGGCAGGTCTCCCGCCAGCGGATGAGGCAGCCATTTAAACTAACATTTCCTTTGGCCGGATATTATCCGGCAGGCAAGATGGGCTGTAAATTTCTGGCCATAGCTTGCTTCAGAGTCATTTCGAATTGGCCTATCTCAAAATGATGCCTCCTAATTTGGAAAATTTATCTCTGCTATCAAGCTAAATTAAAAAATGAAAACCAAAAATCCGAAGTGAAAGCATGAAATGCTGGCCGTATGCTGCAGGCCTGTCAGAACTCTGAATTTGCGAGACCTGAATAGCAAAGGGTCCAATTCTGATAAAAAGTTTGTGAAACATTAACCTTTTTTCTTCCCAAATGTTGAAGAACATGCCATGTATTTCTGGATTTTGCACCAATTTCTCAAACAGCAAAGACAACACGCACATCGTCACAGTCAGTGCTATCATGCCTCCTGTTAAATATAACATTGATCTTTTGAAAAGAAAACTAGGCATTTCCTGTTTCTCTCACCCAAATCACTGCAATACTTATTAGATCTCAGGTCAGATAATCCTTTGCAACATTGCAAACTTGCAATTATTTATATAATGTCACAGTCTTTTTTTTCTGGAGGAAGTTTCAACACTTTCAACTATTTTATCATTTATTTACATTAACATTGTTACTTTATCTGAAATAATAACTTCAGCAGAGAAAGGAATTTCCTCCTTTTGCACTGGCATCTGTAACTTGTCCAACAAATGTAACTTACAAATTGTGCAATATATAAAATTCTTGCCAATAAGTTAATTTTCAACATCACCTCTAGCCTAATAACATGGTATACAAGCACTAGTGAAAATTCAGTGAAAAATGCTTTCCTAATATTCTAAAAAGAGTTAAAATATTGCATATTGTATAAACCAAAAGTTTATTTATTAGTGTCACAAGTTGGTTTACATTAACACTGCAATGAAGTTACTGTAAAAATTCCCTAGTCGCCACACTCCGATACCTGTTCAGGTATACTGAGGGAGAATTTAGCATGGCCAAACAACCTAAACCCCATTTCTTAGACTGTGGGAGGAAACCAGAGCACCCAGAGGAAGCCCACGCAGACATGGGGATGATGTGCAGTCACCCAAGCTGGCAATTGAACCCGGGTTCCTGGCGCTGTGAGGCAGCAGTGCGAACCACTGTGCCACCTTAGAGGAGCTCCAGGCTCTAATGTCTCAGTTCTATGTCAAGTCACCAAATCTTAGCAGGGTTTCAAAATTAACTTTGTTGATTCTGGGGAGCAATGGATCATATTCTCTACTTCCTTAATAACGCAATGACAAGTTAAAGGACATTAAGAGCAGATTCTGTATCAACAGGTGATGAAGCATGCCAGCGCATTTGCATGTTTTAGCAGGGTTGCATCAAGATTGTGAGGTGAGAAAAGTTTCATGCTCCAAGATCAGGCAACTGACCAACACGTAGCATATTGTCTGATACCCAAGTACTTAGGCAAAATCCCTGGAGTACTGTGCCCACTTTTGGTCTCCTTATCTAAGGAAAGATATATTTGCCTTCAGAGATTTACAGTAATTGTTAACTATATTTGATTCCTGGAATGAGAGTGCTTCTCTATGGTGAAAGATTCAGTAAAATGGTCTCATTTCCTCTGGAGTTTAGAAGTATAAGAGGTGATTTCATTGAAACGTGATATTCTGAGGGGACTGGACAGGGCGGATGCTAAGAGATTGTGTTGCCTGAATTGGAGAAGCCAGAACTGATCCCTTGACCCAAGACTGAGAAGGAGAAGTTTCTTCACTCAAAGAATTGTGAATCTTTGGAATCCTCTGCCCCTGAAACATATGACGGCTCAATTGTTGGTATACTTGAAGCCAAGGCAGATTTTGGGAGACTAGGAGAAATCAAAGATTATGAGGAACAGGCAAGAAAGTGTTGAGGCCAAGATCATGATTTTACTGAATGATAGGAGCAGGAGTTAGCTGCGCTATTTCTTATGGAATCCAGACCCACGTTACTGCACTCCAGCTTGAAGCAGTTATTTCATAGGGGGCAGCCAGAAAGTTGAAGTAAGGGGAAAAGTGTTTGAGGGAAATAGATGTGTTTATATCACACCCAAAATTGTGCAATGGTGTGAACACAGCACAAATTTCACTCCTAGTTTATCTCAGTTATTAATACATTAACAAGTTTAAACTCAAGCTCAGGTTAACATTAAATAATCCAGTTTCACTTCTTTATTTATATTCCATTTAGAAAATAACCTTTTCCTCTCTAATTAAAAATAAACATTGCAGAGTTCTTGTTGAGTTTGGTAACAAGTATGGAGAAATCAAATGACTTGTCAATTACCACTACCTGTAAAATAAATACATCAAAAATAAATATACTTCAAAGTTGTATGTTAACTCACTACTTTATAGAAATAGCAGATTATTGCAATCTCATTGAAATGAATTGTATCAAAATACTTTTTTTTGTCCTGTATACTATAAAATTCCACCCCAAGAATAGGGAAAACCAAAAAAAAAATGCTCCCTACATTGCAAAAGTCAACTTTAAGCATATATATCCCCTGTTAGTCCAACACAGTCTGACGAAAAAAAAAGCATTGATTTGTAAAGAGAACCTAACCTCATTACTGGAGTTCTATTAAGCTAACATACTGGATTTCCTTTACGGTCCCTTTTCTGAAGCAAACATCAAACAAACGAGCAAGAGTTAGGTAATGTTAGCTCAGCATTTTGAATAAAGCATCAGTCAGGACATACACAAAGCTCAACAATGTCTAAGATAGCAGTTTTTCAGTTCTTTCATCTTTTTAGAGAGGTTTGCAATGTTGTTCCAATGTTTATTGCTGCCAATTACCACAATAAGGTGGCTGCTGGGTGATCATATTCCACACAAAGCCACATATACTTCAATCATCCATCTGACAGTCTAACATCTAACATAATTTCAGTCAACCCACTAATGTCAGCTATGCAAAAGATTTAAAAGCAAATACACTTCAGCTATATGGCAAACGTTGAACTGCTGCTGGTCAATCCGTAAGAAAATATTATATCCTCAATGTCAACCTCGTGCAACCTTTTCGTTGCGTAACCAATAAAAGTGCTCCTTGCTATCATCACACAAACTCTCCAATTACGGATTACTGTGGTAATGTTAAATGACCTGCCCTTGAATAAGCAACAAAATAAAATGTGTTACCTGAAGCACATTCAGAATAGCCCCATCAATTCTCAAATTCTACTACATGATTGAGAATATGTACTTCAACTTTTCTGCAAGCAGCTCAAGCACAAGACAAGATTTTAAAAAACCCAGATCTGAACTTGCATTAACAAGTAATTTGAAATAAGTAAGTTTAAACAAATAGGAGTACATGCATTTGTAAGTAAATAAGCCATGTCACTTGCAGTAAGGGGATAGACAGAAGTGGTGCACGTAAAGCCTTCATTTTGAATCATCCAAAACAGACTGGGGAGCTCCTTGGATTTAAAACTCCATTAAAAATGTGAACAGTTTCTTTTTCTCTCCTTAATTCACTGACTAGGGTGCTGCGCTCTGATAACTGGGTCAGATAGTTATTCCTCGTATATCCACTTTGACAGCGATGGCGAGCAGGCTCTTTGATTAGGGACAGCAACAAAGCTGAGTCTTGCTTTGGCCTCACCATTCCCCAAAACCATCACATTTTCCATCAAAGGTCAATGCATAACAAATGGAAGCAATTTTTTTCCTCCTTAACTCAAGTGTTTAAAGATCAATTCTAGTTTCCACGCAGCCAGCAACGATAAATAGTCATCAGCTATTAAAAAAAAGCTTGTATTTATGTGGAATATTTTATTTACATTGCTATCTTTACAATCACAGGACATCCCAAAGTAATTCAGAGCCAATGAAGTATTTTTGAAGTGTCGTCACAGTTGTAATGTAGAAAAAAATGCAAACTCCCACAAACAGCAAGTGATAATGGTTAAGTATTCTGTTATCAAATGATGTTGCTCAAAGGATAAACGCTGGCCAAGAGGCCCAAGACAAATCTCCCTGCTCTTCATAAGCACCATCAAATCTTTTTACGTCCACCTGGGGGGCAAATGGCACCTGAGCTTCGCACCTTATCAGAAAAGCAGAAGCAATCATACCAAAATCTCTGGCCTTGTATGGGTCAGTTCCACACAGAGCTCCCTTAATGTCTTAGAATGCACAAAATCTATTCCAAACAAATCTATTAAAAACTACATGATAAACCAAATTCCAATTCATTAACTGAAGAACATCTATAGAAATCTCTGTGCAACATCCTCATATAGCTGACAAATATATTTCAGTATATGAAAACCATCCTTGTGCTGCATTAAGGAGACTCAATACCATTTGGATTTTTGGGAATTTGTTAAGAGTAAAAAGTGAAAAATAATTGTTTTGGGCTCTAAAATCAGTTTTTTTAAAATACATGACCTGTATCATAAGAAGACAAAGTAATAACAAGAGCAAAAATCCTAAAAAAATGATACCCATGGATCGGGATTTCTATGAATTGCAAGTTTAAGAAACAACCAACCTGCAAACCTTTCATCCATAGCCATAACTGTTAAATCATTTCTAAAAATTGGGAAATCAACTTTGCATTGCTATCCCCAAATATTCTCAGCAGACTGCCATACAAACAGGGTTTTATTTAACATCATTCACATTACAAACATCCCACGGTGCTCCATAGGAGCACTGCAGGACACCAAATTGGGGGCAAATGAGGGGAGCAACAAATGATGTAGCTAAAGAAGTACACTTTGAGGAGATTTTTGGAGAGAAGCTAACAAGACAAACAAGTTTAATTGCAGCTCCAAAATGTAAATGTTGAAGGCTCTGCAACAGATGAGTGCAGTTGTTGTGATTCACTTTGTTCATGGTTAAGATTTAGTAAAAGCAACCTGGACAAGTTGAAGTTTGTGCAGAATGGAGCAAAGGCAGTCAGAAGTATGTGCAATTTGAGAAAATAAGCCTTCAAGTGGATGCAGTTTTTGGCAGCAATGGAAGAGAAGTTGGGATGTAATTGGTGACGTCCCAAAAGGACCAGATATGGGGTTTCAAAGTAAGTTCAAGATACCAAGGAGAAAGTTGTTAGGTCAATCTGAACAAAGTTGGGTAAAGAGGAGGAATCGGTGCTCGAGATGCAAGGTTTCAGGCTGCACACAAATAGGTTTACTTCAGCACCGGATTCAGCTGTAAAATGAAAACTGATCAAACCACTGTCAACGATCAAAAGTGAGAACTAAATCAAACTAAATCTAAGTCCATTATAATTAATCTGAAAAAGATTCAAATCTGAGAATTCCAAAATATAATGTAGACCTTCAATTAAAATAAGGAAAGCATAACCAGTTAGGCAACAAAATGAAAATATGAAACTCAATGTCCCTTTTTCAAAAAAAATTGGATAGAAAAACCTGAGTCAGTGTCTTCATCTGCCGTGGCCATCAGGGTATATGATTACAAACCCACACATTCTTATCTGGCATAGAGACACAAATGAAGTAAGCAAAATTTACTAAAATGTGCCAATACCATACAGACTATGGAGGAACATAGAACATAACAGCGCAGTACAGGTCCTTCGGCCCTCGATGTTGCGCCGACCAGTGGAACTAATCTAATGACCCTCTAACCTAAACTATTCCAATGTTATCCATATGCCTATCCACTGACCATTTGAACGCCCTTAAAGTTGGCGAGTCCACAACTGCTGCAGGCAGGGCATTCCATGACCTTACTACCCTCTGAGTAAAGAACCTACCTCTGACATCCATCCTATAAATACCACCCCTTAATTTAAAGCTATGTCCCCTCGTATTAGCCATCACCATCCAAAGTAAAAGGCTCTCACTGTCCACCCTATACAATCCTTTGATCACCTTGTATGCCTCAATTAGGTCACCTCGTAACCTTCTTCTCTCCAATGAAAATAACCTCAAGTCCCTCAGCCTTTCCTCATAAGACCTTCCCACCATACCAGGCAACATCCTGGTAAACCTCTCTGCACCCTCTCCAATGCCTCCACATCTTTCTTATAATGCGGCGACCAGGACTGTACACAATACTGCAAGTGCGGCCGCACCAGAGTTTTGTACAGTTGTAACATGACCTCATGGCTCCGAAATTCGATCCCTCTACCAATAAAAGCTAACACACTGTATGCCTTCTTAACAACCTTATCAACCTGGGTGCCAACTTTCAGGGATCTATACACATGTACCCCGAGATCTCTCTGCTCATCAACACTACTAAAAGTCCTACCATTAGCCCTATATTTTGTACTCCTGTTACTCTCACCAAAGTGAATCACCTCACACTTTTCCGTATTAAACGCCATCTGCCACCTCTCGGCCCAGCTCTGCAGCTTATCTATGTCCCTCTGCAAACTGTAACATCCATCCTCACTGTCTACAACTCCTCCAACTTTGGTGTCGTCAGCAAATTTACTAATCCATCCTTCTACACCCTCATCTAGGTCATTTATAAAAATGACAAACAGCAGTGGCCCCAAAACAGATCCTTGAGGTACACCACTTGTAACTGAACTCCAGGTTGAATATTTCCCATCAACCACCACCCTCTGTCTTCTATCAGCTAGCCAATTCCTGATCCAAACTGCTAAATCACCCTCAATCCCATGCATCTGCATTTTCTGCAATAGGCTACCATGGGGAACCTTATCAAACGCTTTGCTAAAATCCATATACACCACATCAACTGCCTTAGCCTTATCCACCTCTTTGGTCACCTTTTCAAAAAACTCGATAAGGTTTGTGAGGCACGACCTATCCTTCACAAAACCGTGTTGACTATCCCTAATCAATTTATTTCCCTCTAGATGATTATAAATCCTATCCCTTACAATTCTTTCCAAAACTTTGTCCACAACAGAAGTAAGGCTCACTGGTCTATAATTCCCAGGACGGTCTCTACTCCCCTTCTTGAACAAGGGGACAACATTTGCTATCCTCCAGTCGTCCGGCACTATACCTGAAGCCAATGACGACATGAAGATCAAAGCCAAAGGCTCTGCAATCTCCTCCCTAGCCTCCCAGAGAATCCTAGGGTAAATCCCATCCAGTCCAGGGGACTTATCTATTTTCACACTCTTAAGAATGGCCAACACCTCCTCCTTATGTACCTCAATCCCGTCTAGTCTACTACCTGGTATCGCAGTATTCTCCTCAACTACACTGACAGTTTCCTGCGTGAATATTGACAAAAAATACTCATTCAGTGCCTCTCCTATCTCTTCAGGCTCCACGCACAACTTCCCACTGCTGTCTCTGACTGGCCCTAATCTTGCCCTAACCAATCTTTTATTCTTGACATACCTGTAGAAAGCTTTAGGATTTTCCTTGATCCTATCCGCCAAAGTCTTCTTATGTCCTCTTCTAAACTCTCTCTTTAGCTCCTTCCTGAAAGCTCAATTCTAGTATTTTTTCCTGAGTTCACTAACCTCAATCTTGAATTCTGACTGTGGACTAAGATCGAGAGCTGAAAGGTGAAAGCAAAAAATTAATCCTGATCACCAACTAGAAACGTAGAGCAGAAACTGCATATATGAACACGGAAATGAGGGCAGGACTGGTCTCAGCTATGATGTTCCCTGCCGCCAAGTTGTTTATTTACAGTTCTCATATGAAGACTTTCTACTCGAGTGAGGCAGAGAAGGGGTGACTGCCTGTGGAAATGTGCATCAGCATAAGTCATTCCCTTCAGAAATGTATGAGTAGGGGAAAAGAAAAAGAGGAACCATTAAGAGAAACAAAAAGCATCAGTTTCCTGCTTGCTCCATGCAACTACATGTCGCACAGAAGAGAATTTTTTTATTCATTCATTGCTTGTGAGCATTGTTAGCTAAACTAGCATTTATTGCCCACCACTGTTTGCTCTCAAGGTGGTGCTGAGCTGTCTTCCTGAAACACTGCAGTCCATTGACAGAATCAGTATTTGGCACAGTTCACCAGATCTGACCGAAAAATACCACAATCATTAGGAAATTATAAGAATGGAAACATACATTTCAAACTTCAGCCTAGCAAGAAAACCTTAATCAGAGGAATTTGACTTTTGTCAGTATTCACAAACTGCAACAGAGGAACTGCATCATATCTCATCTCAGGCCCATTTCATGCCCTACAGACCTAATTTACAAACTAGTCACTCTAAATAGCTTTTTTTGGAATAATAGGACCCTGGTTTCAACATCTCCATGTCAATAACTACAGATAATTGAATCACAAATTGATTACAAGCCATGCTTTAATTATAATTTATGGCAATAAAATAATTAACCAGGGTACAATGGTCACAATATTATCTCCTAGCATTTCCTCAAGCTTAACAAGGCAGGCGTTTATTTGATTTGTCTAGTTATAGAGGCTACAAATCTAATTAGCAAACCCAAAGCTAAAGTTCTACATTTGAAACTCCCAATATAAATCAATGACTCATGAGGAAAAATTAAATTTAGTGATGATTTAAGATTGACTAGCATGTGGTTAAAAGACTAATACTATCCTCAGGCTAAATTGTATAAGGGCAACATCATGCAATATTTACAGGATTTAAAACACTAATTCAATACCAACATCACTAAGAGAGCTCAATAATCAGTATAAAGACACAATCATTGCTCGGCATAAGTCGTTGCAGTGCTCCACAAACATCCTTCTGAATACAAGCACACAACAAAGCCAAGTGGACTTTTGAGTAATTGAGATGAGGATACAGATTTATGGAAAGTACAAGAGATATATTTTTGCTGTCAGGGTTCCTGTCATTGGTAGAACTGAAATTTCTGGATAAAATGTAGCGCACATATTGAATCTGAGCTGGAACATCTGATGGAGATAGACATGATGACGAGAAAGGAATCAAGAAGAGTGGCCATTAATGGGCAACTGATTTGGGAAGATGGAGGTGGAGTTGAGGAGGGATGAATTTCTGAAGAGTAGGGCAGGGAGGCAAGGAGAATTATACCCATCACTGCCGTGCCTAATCTTTCTCTCATCTGGCATTGACGTGTAAATTTATAGCAGAGGTAACTGGAGAGCAATTAGAAGTTGTTTTTATTCCTCTCCTTGGTCTGAAGATATTGGACACAATAAAGAGTATTTCCACTCTAACCTAGCTGATGTCAGCAAACAGCACAGGCCAGCAACTTGGGACTTTTCTGAACTGTATGCCTCAGCGCCACATCACAAGTGCACACAAACACTGAATAAAGCGTGAAAGTCAGAGTAACCTTTACATAAACTAATTCTGACATAATGATGTTCATTCAGGGAATGCTGCAAATAAAGATGCAGCATTTGATTTGTGGTGCTCCTTCAACAAAACAAATCAAAACAATTTGGAAATACTTTCATTTTAATTGTAACGGCAATCTTTTCAGGTTATAGGTATAAAGTGGAATGCTTATAATATTGAAAAGGAACAAAGAGTGGCACAATACTTGTCAAAGGAAATAGTTGACAGAAAAATAGGAGCAAAGATCAATTTAAACCATGGAAATGGAATAATTCCTTCACCTATAAAGTCACAGAACCTGCTATTTTAAAAGCCACAAGCTACACAGAGAACAACTCAAGCCAAACTGAGACAGAGAATCAAAATCAGTTTCTTGGCAGTCAGAGATCATGTGAGTGCAAGGTATGCAATTTGTAGTCGACGGAAAGGGAAATGGAACTTATTTGATTGTTCATGGAAAATCTTAATAGTTAGAAAAGATGTCAGCCTTAAAAATAAGGAACAAAGAAAATTACAGCACAAGAACAGAACCTTCAGCCCTCCATGCCTGCACCAACCATGCTGCCCAACTGAACTAAAGCCCTTACTCTTCTGGGGACCATGTCTCCCTATTTCCATCTTATTCATGTATTTGACAAGATGACCCTTAAAAGTCACTATTGTATCTGCTTCCACTACCTCCCCTGACAGCGAGTTCCAGGCATCCACCACCCTCTGTGTAAAAAACCTGCATCATATATCTCCTTTAAACCTTGCCGCTCACACCTTGAACCTATGCCTCCTAGTAATTGACCCTTCCATCCTGGGAAAAAGCTTCTGACTATCCACTCTGTCCATGCCCCTCATAATCTTGTAAACTTATGTCAGATTGCACCTCAACCTCCATCGTTCCAGTGAGAACAAACCAAGTTTTTCCAACCTCTCCTCGTAGCTAATGCCCTCCATACCAGGCAACATCCTGGTAAATCTTTTCTGTATCCTCTCCAAAGCCTCCACATTCTTCTGGTAGTGTGGTGACCAAAATTGAACACTATATTCTAAGTGTGGCCTAACTAAGGTTCTATAAAGCTGCAACAAGATTTGCCAATTTTTAAACTCAATGTCCTGGCCAATGAAGACAAGCATTCCGAATGCCTTCTTGACTACCTTATCCACCGCGTTGCCACTTTCAGTTAAGTTAAAGCATTTGCATTAGAGCCCAGATATGGTGATAAAATGCAGGCAGGTCCTTGTGTTTCTCTCTTTTCTCCCTCCATTTATGCATGGAGTACAGTTCAAAAAGTAGCAGGTTGTTTTCACCTCATTTTTCAGCAGAGAAAGACATTTTTACAATGAAAATATTGTCTTTGACTTTAATCACATGGCCATTCTTCACAAGTGAGCATAACTAACAGGTGACAACTTATTTATTCAGGACACGTATCAGATAAGACCAATCCTATTCTCAACCAACAAATTCAATTTCCAGCAGGGAGCACCATTTTTCCTTGAACTGCCCACTTAATGCCAAGAACACAGTGGCACAGCGATTAGCACCAATACCTCATAGCACTAAGGACCCCAGTCTGATTTCAGCCTTGAGGAGCTTGAACATTCTGCCCGCGTCTGCATGGGTTTCCTCCAGATGCTTTGCTTTGCTCCCACAGTCCAAGAATGTGCAGATTAGGTGGATTGGCCATGCTAAATTGCCCCTTAGCGTGCCATGATATATGTAGATTAGAGGGATTAGTAGGATAAAATACAAGAGAAACATTGCCCCACATGCACTTAATCTCTTTTAAATAAAATTTTGTTTGCTGTGACTGCATTATCTCATCCAGGCGGTTAAAGTGACTGAATTTTCACTGGATGCATAGTTGAGATGGAATATCACTTTTTAAATAATTAACAAAGCAATGTAGGACTTAGCCAGAGTTTACACATTCAGGATTCTGAACAATTATTGTGTCAACAGTCAAATGCCTACCTTTATATTCTAACAAGGAGAGGTTTGATATGGGTTCAGTACCGCAACCAGCAATATTCCTGACCTTAGGAATGACATTTGAGTGAGTGGACACAAGAAAAAACACCACATGAAGGAACTTCACTGAAGATGATGATTAAAAAAAAAAATCAAGAAACTTACATTCCTCCAACTGTTAACTACACAGTAATAATTCTCACAACACCAGGTTAAAGTTCAACAGGTTTATTTGATATCACGGAGCGCTGCTCCTTCACCAGGTGAGAAAGAGCAACGCTCCGAAAGCTTGTGATACCAAATAAACCTGTTGGACTTCAACCTGGTGTTGTGAGACTACTTACTGTGCCCACTTCAGTCCAACAGCAGCATCTCCACATCATGTTAACTGCACAATAGCAACAGCACCATAGGTCAAGTGTGGAATCTTGGGCCTACAGCAATTCAGCTAAGATAATGATTTGAAACACACTATTTTATTATGCATCAATATATGTAGAATCATTGCAACATTAGAAAAGATATGATAAGAAACAGGCCACTGCCATTTGAATAGGAAAGAAACTCCTGTAACTCTATACCACTAATACTCCATTTGATCTGATTATCCATCTCCTAGAGAGTTTATTTACTAAACCAGCAGCTACTTATACTGTTTAAACATAAGGAAATGACCACCATCTGAACTAATAACTACATTCTTAAAGTGTGGCAATATACAGGACTTCACAAGAAACAAATCAATACTGATCTTTCAGGAGCAACTGATCTATTGCTAAACATCACATTCATTTGAAACTAATCAGTGTGTCCTACATTCATTGTCAAAAATAAGATTCTGCATTAATTTTAAATCTTTCCACGGAACTGAAAGACATTATGTGACTGTTGAAGACAGCTTGCAGGCTGAATGTAGGCTTTGATGAAGAGTCATCCAGACTTGAAATGTTAGCTCTGTTCTCTCCACAGATGCTGTCAGACTTGCTGCAATTTTTCCAGCATTTTCTGTTTTTGTAAACTTTACATATCTTGGTTATTATCGCTAAAGGATCCATGACATTAACCTACTGTAAATGAATAATCACATTTTTTCCTTTTTAAAACTGGAGGGCGACATTTTATCTCCACTTCAATTCTAGAGGTAATTCAAATATATTAAGATAAAGATAATAAAGCAAAAATTTGTTTCACACACAGCAAAATCTCTTGCTGTTAGAATGAATGCAGCTAATCTGCTGATTGACACCTTCCCTGACCATTTTCCTGTTGCTACGTTTGCCATAGATTCAAGTACACCAAAGGAGACCAGCCCTGATAATAACCATGTCCCCCTACCCGGCCAGTTAGATAACTGAATTTGAGATTAAATATTCACCCATTACCAGTAATCCTGCAGTAGTTTCAACAGCACAGAGCTTGCCTGTTTAAAATACATTATAATGGTTTCAAGCTTTTTTTTTAACCAAAGGCCACTCAATAACTCTTTTGTTTAGTTCTAATGAGGGATTGAACCTGAAATCTTAATGCATTTTCTTTTAGATACAGCTCAATGCATTTCAGGACTTGTGTGTTTATCACTCTAGATTTCCAGCATATAGATTCCTTTGTCGGCAACTTAAATAAGTAGTTCAACTGGCTTAAGGAAGCACAAAAGTGAAACTTGAGTTATCTTCTTTGAGCTTCTATGTTCCCATTCAACAGGCTTCATAGGGTTTTTGGTTAATTTTTAATACTAAAAGCACCAATCAGTGCAGACTCTGAAGCACAATGATTAGACTGTTGAAGGCATAGCTTGCAGTTGATTATCTGAGAATTTCATGGCCAAAGTACAAATCAAATCAATTTTTTCAAACACCAATTGTTAAGATCTTACCAGCAACTTTGGATTCAGTATTTAAAGAAAGCCTGTAATAAATTCTAATGTCACCCCGCCCTCAGGCTTTTTACATAGCTAACTGTCCCTGACATTTTTAGGTATTATTGTTCAAAACACTTTCAATTTCTCCTGTACTGACCTGACTGATCACAAAAGTCTGGATTCACAATGCCATTTCCATTAAAAACAATAGAGAATTTTTTTTTTGTAAATCATAACTTTTTGCACTCAGTGTACTAGTCAGCAAGGATATTTGCTTTGTTCTCAAAGATCTAAGGGGACTTTGGAATGCTATTCCTAATAGTGCTCAATTAAAGACAAATACAAATGGTGAGTTATTATTCTAAGAACTATTCTAAGTCACAAGGGTCAGGACGTCATATAAATCAAAAAAACTTAGTTGCATGGTTTTCAAAAGGTCAGAGAGAAAAAGGCACTAAAGAAATGACGGTTCATGCATCAACGCCAAGGTCACTGTTCTCTTCTATGGAAAGGTAGCATGACTTCATCTATTACAGGCACAGAAAGGCAAACCAGCACTTAAAAGTGGAATTCAAAAGAACCTTTAGAAGTGTACAAGTTCATAGCACAGACTGCAATCATTCAGTCTATCCTTGCTGTATCAGCTCATGTTGGAGCAATCAAATCCAATCCAAACCTTATCCCACAGTCTCTTCCGTAGTTATGCATCTTCCTCTATTTCAAATACTTATCACATTTTACCAAAATCCTCCAAAACATGGGGGGAAGAAAGTAGTTGCACTCAACAAACTATACAATAGCCACCTTTATTTTGCCGACCCCTTGTAATTTTCCAATTTGTTGCTCAATGGACTGCACGCAGGAGTTGCAGGTCATTCCCTCCACAGATATGGTGATGGAATTCATTTTGCCTTTCCCGCCCGTTCTTCTTTGGTCTTCACATCACTGGAAATGTAAATAGCAAGGATAAATGGGTAATCAGATAAAAAAACCACAACTAAAGCTTCTAAATAGCTCCAGGGAAGACAAGATCTAGCAAACAATGCCTTCCTCTACACTCCACAGACATTACTTGTCCTTACAATAAATTGAGCAAATGTTCTAAAGATAGTTTGTAGAAATCTATGCATATGCAAGCCTACTATGAAATTCAGAACAAACATTTGACAACAAGGTTTCCTAGATTGGTACTGAAGTTGAGAGGGTTATCCTATGATGAGAGGTTGAGTAAATCTGGCCACCTTCTTTGGAGTTTAGAAGAATGAGAGGTGATCTCATTGAAACATAGAAGATTCTGAAAGGCCATAACGAAGTAGACTCTGAGAGGCTGTTTTCCCTGTCTGGGGAATCAATGAGAGCACAGTGTCAAGGTAATGATTGATCATTTAGGGACGGAGATGAGGAGGGATCTCTTCACTCAAAGGGTTCTGAATCTTTGGAATTCTTTATCCCAGAAGGCTGTGAATGCCCCAGTGTTAATTATATTTAAGTCTGGAATTAGACAGATTGTTGAGTTTCTTGGGCAGGAAAGTGAAGTCAAAGATCAGCCATCATCATACAGAATGGCAGAGCAGGCTTGATGGGCTGTATTTCTCTTACGTTCTTGCGTACAGCACCTTTAATGCAACAAAATGTTCCAAGATACTTCACAGTGTAAGTTTATTAAGAAACAAAATGTTACACTGGGCAACATCGAGAAATAGTAGGGCGTGATTAAAGTTGTTTCATACAACGTTACGCTATTTTCTCTCCTTGGCAAATAGTGTGGAGCACTGCAAGGATTTTGCAGACTGATTAACAATTTACTTTGAGCCGTGTGAATGATCAATCTGTAACCAACAAGTCTTGAGAGTAGGACTTGAAACCAGGACCTTCCAACTCAGACAGGCTTGCTACCAACTGAGCCATTCAAGTTTCTGGTCAAAGAGATAAGTCATAAGGAGAATCATAAAGGATGACTTTTCCATGATTGTTGTTTGGATGAAAATTAACAATACAATTATCACAATAAAATGCACCATTATAATAAGTTAGAGGCCATCTTTTAATTTTGTCTACCTTTAAACTTTCTTCCTGCCTGGCTCACTCCTGCCCTTTTCCCTCTCCCAAAAACCACTTGAAGGGAAGGTTGGGAAATGGATTAATGTTTACCACGAAAACATGGCATAATTACAGTTTGATCCCAAAAATATCACTACCACTATTTAACTTATATAATCAATAAAAAAGTGGTTATCTAAATGTCAGGGTGGCACAAAGGTTAGCACTGCTGCCTCACAGCGCCAGAGACCCGGGTTTTATTCAGGCCTTGAGTCATGGTCTGGGCAGAGTCTGCACGTTCCCCCCCGTGTCTGCACGTGTTTCCTCTGGGTGCTCCGGTTTTCTCCCGTTTTCGGAAAGACATGCTGGTTAAGTGCATTGGCTATGCTAAATTCTCCTGCAGTGCACCTAAACAGGCACGGGAATGTGGTGACTAGGGGATTTTCACAGTAATTTCACTGAAATATTAATGTAAGCTTACCTGTGACATTAATAAATAAACTTTAAACATAAATCAGCAACTCGCTGTAAGTGAGAATACTATCAGATGTTTTTTCAAAGCTGCTCAATTATAGACGAGCCTATTATTCATTCCTGAGTATATATGATCAGATTTAAATAATCTAAACCACACAATTTTCCTTCTAGCCTGATATACTTCAAAATATTTCTCACCAGAACACACAATTATACACCGCAATTCCCCCAGACATTACATATATATTACAAGCGCTCACTATAATAAAGTTCTACAGAAATATCCTTTTACCACAAAGCCACCTGCGTAGTTTCTTTGCATACACCAACTATATTATTAAAAAACTATAGAAAAATTCTATAAAATGTCTCACCACAAAGCCATGTACACAGTGCTCTGACAAAATGCAAAGTCATTATCATCTCAATGCATTTGATTATCCCTTTGCCTGAGTCACTAGTGTGTGGGTTCAATAATAAGTCCAAACATGAGCACATAATCCAGGCTGAAACTGGTGTGCGGTGCACTATCAGAGGCGTTGCCGTGTAGAGATCCCGTAAGGGAGCAGTCCACTCTTTAATTGAGAAGTGCAGCAAAGATCATATCAAGACTTATGAACAATGGTCAATAGGAGTACAGCCACACATATGAATCTCCAGGAGGGAACAGCAAATAGATAGCTGAAAATCATAGGCTTCCTTCTACACAACAACATAGGGAAAATAAAATGAGGTTGCATTGTAATTGTTAAATACTTATTTATGTTTCTCAGTTAGAAACACCCTGCAAAGGTAACACCAGGCTTTGTTGGTCATCTGCTAATCATCATCTTAAAACCCTCTCTTTAGCAAGCTCGAGGGGCCAAATAGCCTACGCCTGCTCCTAGTTCTTACGTTCTTTGTCCTCACTTTCAACAAAGCATGAAGACTGCCATCATCCCATTCTTACCTATCCAGTCATTATAAATAATTTCCTGCAATGGCTTTTCTTCCCACCTTCACACTATTATATTCAGGGTCCTGGTTTATAAGGCTATTGTTGTTGACCACCCTTCTTTCCTGCAGAGAAACCCAGACAATCAATACCACTTTAAGATTCTTGAGAGATTTCATCAGCAGTGCTTGCATTAAATCCTGGACATCAAATGGGCGGATCTCCACTAATATCCTCCATAAAGCTACAACTACTAGCATCGAAGTCCAGCTATCACAGAACCAACTCCAACGGACAGGCCATTGCGTTTGGATGTCTGGAAACCACCTCCCTCGGCAAGCTCTCTTCTCCCAGCTCACCACTGACCAATATTCAAAGGGCAGCCAAAGGAAAAGGTATAAGGAAATGCTCAAAGCCATGCTAAAGCACAGAGGCATCAACACCACTAACTGGAAAGAGAAGGCTATAGATTATTTATTGTGGTTCCACCTGCTCCATCAAGGCGCGATGGCAACTTGAGGGGAGATAGAATGGCGGTGGCAGAGGAAGGAGAAAGAAACCAAGCTGGGGTTGCAAATTTCACTCCCTTCTGCCCTAACCGCAGAAGAACTTGTGGATGCTGAACTGGGCTCCCGATCAACTGTAGACTCATCAAACCTGACAGACATCATTCTCAATTTCAACCACTGACGATGACATCTAGAATCTATCAAGGATATATTCCTTATTTCACCTCCTAGTATTAGTGACATCATTCAGAAACATAACCTTAGGTTCTACATGTCTGCTTTTGACATGATAGCTCAATCTCATAAGATCTTCTCTTGATCCCACCAATGGCTTGGTGTTGTCAGTCTGACTGTCTGACATCTAGTTCATGGTTCATAGAATCCTACAGTGCAGAAGGAGGCCATTCAGCCCATTGAGTCTGCATCGACCACAATCCCACCCAGGCCCTATCCCCATAACTCCATGCATTTATCCTAGCTAATTCCCCCGACACTAAAGGGAAATTTAGCGTGGCCAATCCACCTAACTAACACATCTTTGGACTGTGGGAGCAAACCGGAGCATCCGGTGGAAACCCATGCAGACACAGGAGAATGTCTAAGTGAGTTTGCACCGTAACCCAAGCCAGGAATCAAACCCCGTCCCTGATGCTGTGAGGCAGCAGTGCCAACCACTGTACCATCCTCAAATGGTGAATCATAATTTCCTTGAATGAACTATTGGCAACATAAACATTGTCTTCAACTCATGCCACACAATGATTTCTCTGGACTGTTGGCACTACCCGATCCTGCCACCATTCAACCTGAACCAGACTTTCTACAACCTTGAGCTAAGCTTCCAACCTGAATAGATCTTTGTCTATTTAAAGTAACTTCACTATGTTACAAATGCTATACAGATGCAGGTTATTTCCACATAAATATCACTATCTTCACTCCCACTGGTGCCTACCAAGTTTAGACCCATCATACATACTTTTAAAATCAAACTCGATTATTTCAATCCTCAGCCTTTCAAAAACTTGACTGAATCTAAGCTCTGCCTGTGTCCTGTGCTGCGCTAAGTTCCATTCATTCAACGACTATATGCTCCTGATCTGCATTTTCATTTGGACCACCGTCTTGAATTTAAACTTCTGACCTTTGTGTCCAAATCCCTCATTTGCTTTTCACTCCTTGTCTTTGACATTTCGTCCAGTCTTACACCTCTTCCAAAATCCTGCATTCCTGAAACTATGGCCTTTTAGCACATCATCTCCCCTGCCCTCACAATCCCATGGCTCAGATTTAGCCAGCTTGGCTGTAAAGTCTGAAACTTAATACATTAAGCAATCAATTTATTTCTCTCTCTCTTAAGATCCTCCTTAAAGCCTAACCCTCACACCAAGCATCTAGTCAGCCTTTCAATGACCACTTCTTTACCTCATACTAATATTTGTTTGATTGTATTTCTATGGAGACTTAGGGTATTTTCCTGCATTATAACATTGTCCTTTCAATATCACTACGTAGTAAACAATCCAATGTGTACATGAACTCTTACAATACTAGCTTTGCTTCAACACTTAATTTAAAAACATCATCTGTGTGATTTGTCAATGTGTGCTTAGAATCATAGAATTCGTACTGTGCAAAAAGAGGCAATTTGACCCATCGAGTCTGCACCAACCACAATCTCACCCAGGCCCAACCCCCATATCCCTACACATTTACCCGTTAATGTCTCCAACATACACATCTCAGGACACTAAGGGGCAATTTTTAGCAATGGCCAACCAACCTAACCCGCACAATTTTGGACTAATTTCTTACGTACAAATCATTCTATTTTGCAGTTTTTTTACTGTAGTTCTTGTAAATCAATTTATTGATACTCTCTTATGTAAAATATTTTTGACCATAGCATTCATTCTCATTAATTTCCCCTGCTTTACCCTGTTGTTTTCATCCAACTCCGTTTGAACCTCCTGTTTATTTCCAGGAATTGGAGCCAGCACCAGCTTCAATCCCGGATCTCACCCACAAACGCATTTTATTAAAAGCAAAGCTTTATGCCTGCACTGTAACATCGGTAGCTACTCCTTACCTTAGGCCTTCAACCCGAATACAAGCAGCAGCTCACCTTCTCCTCACTGCCCCGCCAGTGGTTGTGATCGCTCTGTCGTACACCCGGAACCTATCGTCGCAGCCAGTGCTCCCCGGAGGAATGGGATTGCGGGGCGGAACCCACTCTACGCATGCACGTCGATGACGGTGGGGCGGGCGGATGTGCTGACGTCACTGTGCAAGGCCTATCAATCAAAAGATGAAAGGTCAGGTGCTGGGAACCTATAAAGGGGACAACTGGCCCTCACCAAACACTGGAGCCTCAACTATTTTGAAATAGTAATCAACTGATAGGCGGCATGGTGGTTAGCACTGCTGCTTCACAGCTTCAGGGACTTGGGTTTGATTCCCAGTTTGGGTCACTGTCTGTGTGGAGTTTGCACAGTCACCTTGTGTCTGCATGGGTTTCCTCCCACAGTCCAAAGATGTGCACGTTAGGTTGATTGGCCATGCTAAATTGACCCTTAGTGTCCTGAGATGCTTAGATTAGTAGGTAAATGTGTAGGGATATGGGGCTAGGGCCTGGGTGAGATTGTGGTTGGTGCAGACTCAAAGGGCCCGATGGCCTCCTGTACTTTTGGGTTTCTATGATTCTAATTAAAAACTTTTTGGCTAAGATCAAATATAGTTTTTGCGTCCTACACTTGGTTGAAATCATGAAGTTAAATTGAGACTTCATTTCAAGCAATTTTTTAAAGCAACATCTGGGCCTTTTGGCTAAGATGCAAATAAAATCAATCCTTGGAGGCAGTGCAATGCCTGCTCCAAACAGCTTGGATCATGTAGATCAAGCCCAAGACAGGAAGTGGTGAGCCTGTCTTGTCAGCTTGGATCTGAAATGTCTCACTTTTTGAGACTTTGAATAGGACTTTGGATTAAATTGGGTATTAAAAAAGTTCAACTAATTGAAAAAAGAGGGATCATCAAAACTTGATTTGATTTATTATTGCCTGATGTATTGGGATACAGTGAAAAATATTGTTTCTTGCACTATATGGTAGATTTAATAAATATAAATTTAATAAATCATTCACTAACTCAAAAAATCTCATTTATTAAATCTCCAAAAGTGGTATTGGAATTTTTACTCCTGACTTCAGTGCACATAATTTCTTGTAATAACATACATTGTACATCGTTCTCATAGCTTGATCAAGTTTTCCTTTGGGATTTATTTAGCCCAGCGATTACCACTTGCCATATCATAACATTGCGTGTAAGTCCTTGCTTCCTTTAGGCATCATGTTCTGTCTGAGCGGATCCATCAAACAGGACATCGTTCATTTGACATGCTGCCAGTCCTTCGAGGTGGTTGACAGCGTCCTCTGAAAGATTTCTGGTGCTGATGTTTGAAACAAAACCTCTCCAGTGGTGTACTGAAGGTGTAAGCAACATAGACTCTTCATCGAGAGGTAGTTGCCAAAAACGTAATTAGCATCTAGCTTTGTGAAGATTGAACCCTTTCCCAAATTTACTATGCTGTTGTTCACAGACAACATAACAAGAACTTTGGGTTTGACAACTTACTTCAGTTGGGTAAGATCTACAAAAATTCAGATAGATCTGTTGGATTTTGGCATTCAGACCATTTCCAAGCATGAGCTTGTTGGTTCTGTCACAGGTGAAGTTGCTTCAACATGGAGGCAATCACTTTCTTTACCTTTGGCAAGAATGGATGAGCAACTTCTCTGAGTATAAATAACAACACTGGATATTACATGGTATGCTGCATTCAGTTTTCCTAGTCCAGTGAAGATTGTGGAAATACAGTTTTGAAGATTTTAGGGTGATCTTCTCAGCTTCCCAATTCCTCTTCTCTGCAAATCAGATGAAAATCAGGCTTTCCTGCTTAAGAGTGAACTACTCTGGTTCAGTATCACATTTATGGTTTCAGTAATTTCTATATCTGTATATTGAAGGGTTGCATTTAGTTGTACCATAACCACAAGTTCTACACCTCTTGTGTAGTTATATGCCTGATGGCTAAAGAGAACCTTTTTCCAGCCACAGTTCAGTATCAGAAAGAACCAATACTGCTACAAATGTGTCTCACCTGAAGCATAGTCATCTTGTTTCGTTCTACCAGGATATCAGCACTCCACTTGGTCCCTCAATCTCTCCAAGGAACAGCATTCCCACATCATTGATACCTTCTATTTCATGGATCTTACCACCTTTTTTGCTCATACTGTACAGGCTTCTTCTGTCTATAGGGTCCAATGTGACCTTTCTTTCTGAAAAAATGGCATTTGGCCTCTGTAAGGGAAAAATCTTAATAGTTTAGTAAAGATTTTTAAACTATTAGACATTAAAGCACTGACAGAACTACCAGCATTGAGTTAAATGACTTTAAAACAGAATTAAAAGCTAACAAGAAAGCAGTTTACACACATATAAAATGCGGCAAGAGATTGAACAAATGATTATGATTTAAAACACATCGGTTCTATTCATAGAATAGAATCCCTACAGTACAGTAATCCTAACCCATCAAGTCTATACTAACCACAATGCCCCCCAGGCCCTCTTCCCAAAACCCCATGCATTTACCCTAGCTAGTCCCCCTGACACGAGGGTCAATTCAGAATGATTAATCAACCTAACCCACACATCTTTGGACTGGGAGGAAACCAGAGCACCCTGAGGAAAACCATGCAGATACAGGGAGAACATGCAAACTCTACACAGACAAAGACCTGAGGCTGAAATTGAACCTGGGACCCTGGTGCTGTGAGAAAGCAGTGCTAACCACTGTGCCACCATGCCAGCTTGCTGATATATGCTGATATTTTAAAATATTAATGTATCTTTAAGAATCATTGTTCATTATGGCCAAAGACAGATTGTGGCAAAGTATAATGGTGAAAGGCTTAGGACAGAGCTATATTCTAAGAGAATATTGAAGCCTTGGGAATATGCAAGGTTTTATCAGCAGACTTTCAGAACACTTAATTAAATTTCATGAATTGGGCTTATTCACTGTCCAGATAAGATGGATGCATGCCCAGACATGAAGTCATGTGTTAACCTGGTTTGGCAGTAACCTATAGGGGACCTCATGGGAATGTTCATTTGAACTTTGTGGCTAGCATCTGAGATTACTAGGCAACACAGGAAGTGGGGTTGGCCAAGACAGGAGCTAGCTTCCGGATTTTACAAATAAATGAAATACCATTATGCCAGAAGGTAAGATCGATTGCCTAAAGTATATGATAGGTATTATTGTTGATTTATGTATATTGAAGATGATTGATTTAATGCTAATGAAAGGCAGAAGTAATTGATAAGAAAACCTATAATTGATCTGTTTTGAATTGTATACGTCAGAATTCATTGTATAGGTCCAGCCATTCCATCTCGGGAGTTGCCCAACACTTTGGTGATTTCTCCTAGCGGCCACTGGTCAAAATAAAGGTTCTGCCTTCAAACTGAGACACTGGCTTCATGAGTCTTGTATTGTTTGAAATTTTGGCTATACCTGGCCACCTCGAAAACCCCACCAACATCCTCTTTGCTAGGACAATTTTCAGACCTGTGATTTTTCCCATCACACAGGGTGCTTTTGTGACTTAATTATCCATGCCTTTCCCTGCATCAATTCCTTGCCTGTCTAGTATATCATCTCTACAGCCACCCATTGTATATAACAGAGTGTTGACCTGTTTGCCACTCAATTTTGCACATGGCCAATTCAGTATGTGGCCAAACAGGCCACCTAAGATGGCAATTTACAAAGTTCACTGGGATAATTGGCCAAGACAGTAAGAAGTCTCACAACACCAGTTAAAGTGTCTTAAAGGTGCAGACAATGTGAGTGGAGATAGCATTAAGCATAGGTTAAAAAGATGTATATTGTCTCCACACAGGACAGTAAGTGAGATGTTGCAAGTTCAGGCAAGTCATGGGGGTTACAGATAGTGTGACATGAACCCAAGATCCCAGTTGAGTCAGCATCTCCACATCGTAATTGGCCAAGTACAGAAACAGACAGGTTGCAGCCTTAAATGACAAAGATAAACAGGTTGCAGCTCCAGACTACCGAATACACAGGAAATAGGCCATCTCAAAGACAATAGACACTTTCTGGTCAAACAGAGTTGTTTATCAAACACAGGGTGCCTTAACTCCTTATTTGGGAGGGAGGTATGTGGCCTGTGTGCCTCTAGCACCTACAGACATGGCCATTGGGTACACATGATGTGGAGATGCCGGCATTGGACTGGGGTAAGCACAGTAAGAAGTCTCACAACACCAATTAAAGTCCAACAGGTTTATTTTAACACTGTTGGACTTTAACCTGGTGTTGTGAGACTTCTTACTGTTGGGTACACACCCAGAGATTGGTGTTGCAGCACCTGATTGAACTCTATTGATCAGAGTGACCAAGCCCTGATCGATTGATTGGCAATAACCAAAAAAGGGTGCAAAACCAATGAGAGATAAAAGGTGCTGCATCATGGAAAGATCGCGCTCTCTATCTCTCTCTCTCAAGAACAACAACAATGGTGACCACCATCAGCAGCTACCACTATGAGGAGAACCACCATACCAACGACAGAAGGGAGACCAGAGCTAGAGTATCAGACCAAACTGAAGGACTATACTACACCGAGAACTATGAAAACCAACACGCAGATAAAGACCAATATCTGCCTGCGTACTTGCCAGTCACATAAAAGGCCTAGTATTGAACTTGAACTTTAGTACTCTGTAAATAACTTAGTATTGATTGTGTGGGTGATTAATATCAATTGTTGTGCGAATAAATATTATTGTGCCAACAAGTTGACTCGCAGTTCTTTGTCACCATATAAGGGTTAACTCAGCTTTGCACGTGGCACAATTCAGTACAATATCTGGTAAATATTCAGTGCCATTTCAGCCCCAGGGCTGCTTGATTGAAACCTGTGATCTGCTTGGAGGCAGAGACTTTTCCAAATTTGTTCTTTCACCATGTAATATTCTTTGTCTAATTGTGCAAATATTTGCAAAGTCTGCTGAAGTAAGGAAAATGCAAAATTTATTGCAACATTTCTAACAATGAATACATCTTAATCACAAGATTGAAGATGAGAGAGAAAAATCATGAGACATTGCATCACTTCCTGTGATTATATATATTGTGTCTTATTAGCATATCACACTGTTAGAATTAACTACTTATAATGCTGTGATGTCTAACATTTAGATGCCTGCCATGGCCAGGCCAGGGGAAGGGCCCATGAGGGGGTGCCTTGCCATTCTTTGGAGATGACCAAGAGCATATGGCTGAAGTGGAGTCTGACGTCAAGGAACAACTTCAAGTAATGTAACAGAAGCTTTCGAAAAAATTATTTCACAGGGCATGGATATCGCTGACTAGGCCAGCAGCTTTGTTCCCATTCCGAATTGTTCCTTGAGAAAGTGGTAGTGAGCTGCCTTCCTGAACCACTGCAGGAAAGTACACCCACAGTTTGTTCGGGAGGAAATTTCAGGATTTTGACCAGCGACTGTAAAGGAAGAAGTTTATTTATTAGTCACAAGTAAGGTTTACATTAACACTGCAATGAAGTTACTGTGGAAGTCACCACATTCCAGCTCCTGTTTGAGTCAATGCACCTAACCAGCACGTCTTTCGGAATGTGGAAGGAAACCAGACCACCCAGAGGACACCCACACGAATATGGGGAGAAGGTGCAAACTCTACACAGACAGTGACCTAAGCCAGGAATCGAACCCAGGTCCCTGGCGCAGTGAAGCAGCAGAGCCAACCATGTGCTACCATGCTGCCTCACGGTAATATGGAATATAATATGCGATAATAGGAATATACTTCTCAGTCAGGTTGGTGTGGGGCTTGGAGGGGAACTTACAGGTGGTGACCTTGCCCCTCTAGGTGGTACAGTTGTGGGTAGGGAAGGTGTTGTTCAAGGCACCTTGGTGAGTTCATAAAATCTATAGTGAAGGAGGAGACCATTTAGTCCATCAAGCCTGCAACGACAACATTCCCACCCAGGCGCTATCCCCATAACCCCACATATTTGCCCTCCTAATCCCCCTGACACTAAGGGGCAATTTAGCATGGTCAATCAACCTAACCCTCACATCTTTGGACTGTGGGAGGAAACTGGAACACCTAGAGGAAACCCACGGAGACACGGGGAGAATCTGCAAACTGTGAGGATGGCGCTGTGAGGCAGCAGTGCTAACAACTGTGCCACTGTGCTGCAGTTCCTTCTACAGACAGCACAGATTGCTGCCATGATGTGTAAGCAGTGGAGGGAATGAATGTTGGCGGTGGTGGATGAGGTGCTAATCAAGCAGGCTGCTTTGTCCTGGATGATGTTAAACTTCTTGAATTTTGTGGGAGCTGCAATTATCCAGACAGGTGGAGAGTATTCCATCACATTCTTGATTTGTGCCTTGAGATGAGTGCAGAAGAAGGCCATTCGGTGCATCAAGTCTGCACCAACCACAACCCCACCCAGGCCCTATTCCTGTATTCTTTAGGGAATCAGGAGATGAGTTACTCTCTGCAGGATTTTTAGACATTCTCTTGTTGCCACAACAGCAAATAGAAAAGAATCTTACTGCTTGCTGCCAAAAGCAATCCTGTATATCAGTGACTTGTGTGTCAAGCTCATTTTACCATCTGTTCACATGTATATAGCATCTTCAGTATAAAATAATCACAAATGTAAAACTGATTAATGCACATGTAGCTGTATCTTAGAATGGAATTTGGGAGTGATTTGCAATTATTGATAAAGAATGCAGTAAATCTGAAGTAGCTCCCAAAATATCTAATCAGATACAAAGAGACATCTCAAGGATATTTGACTAATCTAAACGGGATACATTATCCCTATGTAGCTTGTTGGGAAGGCTATATTTAGTAGAAAGTCAGCATTCCACCTTCCAAAATATGTTGACATTGGAGCCAGTTCAGAAATTTGTTTTGTTTGGTAGTCGAACAGGGTTGACCCATGCTAGTGTATTGTAACATTGTACATGAAATATTTAGGTAACGCCTTCAGATGTGTCAAGACCTGAGGCCACATCCCTAATCATCAGAGGAACTAGGTTAAGAAATTCTTTATTTTTTAAATTAGGGGCACAGATTTCCTCAACGTAATGTCCTTAATTTGGCAAGTGCATTGACTTTATCCAATCATTCCTATTAGCAAATCATTCCTATCTGCAAAATGAAAAGGTTATTTGGACCAAAGTTCACACTTTATTGCTTTACTGCAGTAGTACAAATAATCTAAAGGTGAATTTGGACATTATAACGCTGATACAAGGTTTGACTTCTTGGGTATTATCTTGGTTAAACAAGTGTTAGTCACTCCCTAAGTTTTCTGAGTGTTGTGCCTGTAATGTCCAATGTTTAGCTATTCAGCTTCATAGCCCAGGAGTGTAAAAATTATTTTGAACAGAATACTTACATTTTTAGCATATACGCTTCTTCACATGCACTTCCCAGTTTTGTGGTTACAAAGCTCATTGAGCTGAAATGTTAACTCTCCTGATAGATGCTGCAGCACCAAGCATTCACAGCATTTTCTTTCTTTTGTTACTGCATCCATGGAAAGTGAGCATCGTTTAGAACAGCATTTATTGCTCTCCCTAATTGATTTGTAGAAGGTGGCGGTGAGCAAGCTTCTTGAACTCTTCGAAGGTAGGTAGTGCTGCTAGGGAGTGAGTTTCAGTGACAAGGAAAGAACATTGATATAATTCCAAGCCAATTGGTGTGGGACGTGGAGGGCAGCTTGAAGGTCATGTCCCTATTCACCTGTTGCCCTTGTCCGTTTTGATGGGAGAGGTCATGGGTTTGGAAGATGCTGCCAAAGGAACCTTGGCAAGTTACTGCAGTACATCCTGTAGCTACAATGGCAGTGAATAGATTTGTGATTAAGCGGGCTGCTTTGTCCTTAGGCATCAAGCTCCTTGAATGTTGTTGAAGCTGTGTTCATCCAGGAAACTAGGGTGTACAATCAACTCCCATTATTCATCTCCATTCCATCACAAATTTCATTATCCAAGTGAACATAATTGTACATGTAGTTGTGGTTTGCGGCCCCAAAACTCCACTCATCCACAATTTAGAATGTTAAATTTTCACCTCTACATGTCATTCCCAGGCAGAAAGAGCACTTGCACTTGTGCCAGCTCTGTATATATGTAGGTTCACTGTTTGCAATTTTGTACATGCAAGAATTCATGGGAATGAAACCCTTGTGAATGGAACTCACACTCTTCCGGCAAAGCATATTAGAATATTTTGTTATGTGAAAACCTTGCTAAGAATATACAGGCAATTTGTCCCATAGTTGCACAGATTTATTATAAACACCCAAAAGAGGGAAACATTAAATACAGCCTATTAAAATCAATTCTTTCTTCCCCATTTCTGATGACAATAATTCATGCTGGGTTATGTTTCCATATGTGCTATTATCTTTCTGGTAATTCCTGTGGAACCAAACCCACTCTGACAGTACTTTAGGAGAGAAGAACATTTCGATAAGAATAATTCAATCTAAATTCCTATTTCATTTTTACTGTGTTCAGTGGCTTTATACAAAATTTTGTTCTAATTTCAATGCCCACTGCCAGATACATCAACAACATTTTCTTACTTTGGACTTAGGGCAAAGAATCACTGAAAAGACTACATCATGACATCATCAGACTCACCATGGACTACTCTGGAATTGGTTGCATTCTTGGACACACACATCTCCATCAACGACAGTCACCTCAGCATTTCACTGTACCACAAGTCCCCAGATAGCCTCACGATGCTCCACTTCTCCTGCTTCCACCCTAAACACGTTAAAGAAGCCATCTCCTATGGACAAGACCTCCATATACACAGGATCTGCTCAGGTGATGAGGAATGCACCTGAGGCACTGAAAGACGCCCTCGTATGAATGGAATATGGAGCTCAACTCATCAATCGACAGTTCTGACATGCCACAACGCAAAACTGCACTGACATCCTCAGAAGATGAACACGGGACATGACAGAGTACCCTTTGTTGTCCAGTACTTCCCTGGAGCGAAGAAACTATGACATCTTCTTCGGAGCCTTCAACATGTCATTGATGACAACGAACATCTTGCAAGGCCATCCCTATACCCTCACTACTTGCCTTCAAATAACCGCCCAACCTCAAACAGATCATTGTCCACAGCAAACTGCCCAGCCTTCAGGAGAACAGCGACCATGACACCACAAGCGACCACACAACCCTGCCACAACAACTTCTGCAAGACACGTCGGATCATCAACATGGATACCACCATCACACATGAGAACACCACCGACCAGGTACATGGTACATACTCATGTGACTTGGCCAACGTTGTCTGCCTCATATGCTGTAGGAAAGGATGTCCCAAGGCATGGTACAGCAGCGAGATCATGCAGACGCTATGACAATGAATGAACGGACACCGTGCAACAATCGCCAGACAGAAGTCTTCCCTTCCAGTCAGGGAACACTTTAGCAGTCAAGGATATTCAGCCTCCGATCTTCGGGTAAGCGTTCTCAAGGTGGCCTTCAAGACACACGACAATGCAGAATCACTGAGCAGAAACTGATAGCCAAGATCCACACACCTCAGTCGGGATTTTGGGTTCATGTCACACTACTTGTAACCTCCACCATACTGCCTGGGTTTGCAAAATTCTACTGACTGTCACACAGTAAAGACTTGATTACCTGCAAAGACTCACATTCCAACCATTCTTCACATTTTAATCTATAATTATCTTGCAATTGTGTCTTTGCCTCTATATGCCATGTTTGTGAATTAACCTCCACTCACCTGATGAATGAGCACTGCTCCAAAAGCTCGTGATTCCAAATAGACATGTTAACTTTAACCTGATGTTGTGAGATTTCTTACGCTGCCAAGAACAACAGCTACATTTTCAGCCAGTTTGATGAAATAATTTTTCACCAGAAAATATGCAAAACTTGACAGAGGGTTTGACACAACTCCAACTTGATCTCAACTCATTAATTTTTAAATAAGGAGTGTCGCTTTGCTTCGGTATGAGAAGATATCATTCAACGGGTTAAGATTCTATTGGTCACTCCCAAAGATTTGTTGAAAGGTGGTGATTTAATCTGCCATTAAGTTCTACTTGTCATGCCAACAAGGCTGACGGAAGTAAACTAAACCATGTTGTTAGAGGTTATCTTGAACTCTTTTATAGAGACTTAATCTTTTATCAGAACAGTCTTTTGAAATGTCCGAACACATTCATGTTTATTGAAATGATTGAGGATAATTAGCCTATATTCGTAAAACATGCTAAGTAAAAAAAAGTAAAGTAAAATTTATTTGTTTGTAATAAGTAAGGCTTACATTAACACTGTAATGAAGTTACTGTGAAATTCCCTTAGGTCACCTCAGTCCGGCGCTTGTTCAAGTCAATGCACCTAACGAGCACATCTTTCAGAATTTGGGAGGAAACGGGAGCACCCAAAGGAAACCCACGCAGACACAGGGAAAACACAGACAGTGACCCAAGCCGGGGATCAAACCCAGGTCCCTGGTGCTGTGAAGCAGCAGTGCTAACCACTGTGCTACCATGTCACTCCTTTCATGTCATATTGCCTTTGGAAAATAAAGTCAATCCAAATGTCGAAATGTTTGGAAGAGATTGATTAATCAATCCCTTAAAAAAAACTATAAATTGGGATTGAGCTATAGAGGCTTTCATAGAATCCTACAATGCAAAAGCAGGCCATTCAGCCAATCGAGTCTGCACTGACCACAATTCCACCCAGGCCCTATCCACTTAACCCCATTCATTTACCCTAGCTAGTCCCCTGACACTAAGGGGCAATTTATCATGGCCAATCCACCTAATTTGCATATTTTTGGACTGTGGGTGGAAACAGGAGCATCCTGAGCAAACCCATGCAGACACAGGGGGAATGTGTAAACTCCACACAGACAGTGGCCCAATCCAGGAATTGAATTCAGGTCCCCAGCATTGTGAGGCAACAGTACTAACCACTGTGCCACCATGCCGCCCCTTCCATGTAATATTGCCTTTGGAAAATAAAATCAGTCCAAATATCAAATACATTCACAATCTGGTTAATCCCAATGAAATTATGAATATTTTGTTTGAGTAATTTCCTAAGCCCCACCCTGCAATTTACCCTTCTTTCCAAAATTTATTAACTCACAATGGAGTTATTTGCTGAATAGTGTAATCATAGAATCATACTGTATACAAGAGGCCCTTCAGCCCACCAACATGCGAGAAAACCTGACCTCCCAGCTAATCCTATTTACCAACGCTTGGCCTGTAGCCCTGAATATTATGATGTGCCAAGTGCTCATCCAGGTACTTTTTGAAGGATGTAAGGAAACCTGCCTCCACCACCCTCCCAGGTAACGCATTCCAGACTATCATCACTGTCTGGAGAAAAAAGGTTTCCCTCACATACCCATTCCCCCAAACCTCCTGCCTCTCACCTTAAATCTATGACCCCTTGTGACTGACCCTTCAACTAAGGGGAACAGCTGCTCCTCATCCACTCTGTCCGTATCTCTCATAATCTTGAACACCTCGATCAGGTCACGCCTCAGTCTTCTCTGCGAAGAATCAACGCAAACCTATCCAACCTCTCTTCATAACTTAAATGTTCCATCCCAGGCAACATTCTGGTGAATCTCCTCTGCACTCCTGTCAGTGCAATCACGTCCTTCCTATAATGTGGTAACCAGAACTCCACACAGTACTCTAACTGTGGCCTCATCAAAGTTCTACACAACTCCAACATGACTTTCCTGCTTTTGTAATCTATGCCTCAACCAATAAAGGCAAGTGTCCCATATAACTTTTCACCAGCCTACTAATATGCCCATCCATCTTCAAAGATCTATGAACAAACACACCAAGGTCCCTTTGTTCCACAGAACTTCCTGGTGTCCTGCCATTTCTTGAATACTTCTTTGATAAATTACTCCTTCCAAAGTGTACCTCCTCCCACTTTTCAAGGTGAATTTCCATCTGCCTCTTATCTGCCCATATGACCATCCCGTCCGTATTTTCTTGTAGCCCATTACACTCAGTCTCACTGTTAACAACCTGGCCAATCTTTGCATCATCCCAAACATACTAATCCTATCCCCCCGCATAGTCATCAATGTCATTTATATAAATGACGAATAATTGGGGACTTAGCACAGCTTCCTATAGTATGCCACTTTACACTGGCTTCCAATGACTAAAGCAGCCTTCTGTCATCACCCCCTGTCTCCTACAACTGAGCCAATTTTCAATCCACTTCATCAGTTTATCCTGTATCCTGTGTGCATTTATGTTCTTTATAAGCTTCCTTGTCAAAGGCTTTGCTGAGTCATAGATCCCAATTTTGCCATTGCATCGCACCCATTTTTGGATATAAAAACTTGGTAAAGTTGGGCATGAGGCAAGTAGTGCAATCCCCCTTTACCAAATCCCAAAAATGGCCACGATCAGGACCATGTCCAAAATGGGCATGATGACCATTTAAATGAATTTGCAAGCATTTAAATTGACTTAATGGGCTACCCGCCCAATTTTACTGTCACTTCCCATTTATCACCACATTCACCCACCCAGAATCAGTGTGAAACAGACATGCTCCAAGTAAGTCTGATTCAGGCGGTCCAGTTAGCGAGGGGGGAAGTCAACAGCTCTCTACTTGACATCGGGGCAGTCTGCTGCCATTCTGCCTGTGATGAGTGGAGAACCTAGAGAGTGCTGCGCTGCCACTCTGCCTAAGATCAGTGGGAGTGAAAAGGGGTCCACTATCACTTTGCCTGAGATCAATGGAGGGGAAGGGGAGTCCATTGCAACTCTGTCTACGATCGCTGCACGGGAAGTGAAGTTGGCTGCCACTCTGCTTGAGATCGGTGGGAGTATAAAGGAGGCTCTGCTGCCACTCTGCCTGAGATCGGTAGCAGTGAAAGGGGTGTCCACTGCCATTCTGCCAAGATCAGTGGGGGAAGGGAGGCTCTGCTGCCACTCTGTCTGAGATCGGTGGGATGAAAGGGGGTGTCGCTGCCACTCTGCCGAGATCAGTGGGGCAACAGGGGATCCACTGCCACTCTGCCTAAGATCGGTGGGGGTGAAAGGCAGGGTGCACTGCCACTCTGCCAAGATCAGAGGGGGGGAAGGGGGCTCCACTGCCACGCTGCCTGAAATTGGTGGGATGAAAGGGGGTGTCGCTGCCACTCTGCCGAGATCAGTGGGGCAACAGGGGATCCACTGCCACTCTGCCTAAGATCGGTGGGGTTGAAAGGGGGGGGTGCACTGCCATTCTATTTGAGATCAGTGGGGTCAAACGGGGTCTGCTGCCACTCTGACTGAGATTGGTGGGAGGGGGAAAGGGGAGGGGCCCGCAATCTTTCTGGTTGGCAAGTGGGTGGGGGGCGGGAGGTGGGGAGTGAGAAGATCAGTAATGTTGTGGGGGTAACGTAGCATCTATGGGGTCCAGGGAGGCATTTTCCAGCCCAAGGGGGATGTGACAGGGGAGCCACATTCTATATTTTTTTTCTGCGCATGCACGGTTGGCATCGCCAATTGGAGTACAGAGTTTTGGGTGCATTAAGCCCTGCCCACCGGCTTGTGCAGCACTATTCGGACTCACTGGTATTTTTTCAGGCAGAGTGCACATGGGGGCTCCTGAGAACGGGTCTAAAAGTTGGGTCTGAAACGTCCCAGTTTCAAGTCTGCCCAGCACTTAGAATCAAAATGGTAAAATGGGGACCCATTGGGTTCCATTCTCAGGCTGTGCTGAGTTCACTGATCTGGCCAAGTTCTAAGTGGTTTTTGTGCCACTGAGCTACGAAGAAAGAAAATAGGTAGACTTCTCATTCTGAAGCTTAACTGAGTAACCTGTGTGGATGCGTGATTATTGAGGAGCATAGGATAGATTGTAACTATGATGCTTCTAAATGGAAATGGATTAGCAAAACCAGCTCTCCACATAAAGATGGAAACTGAAGTTTATTTAGAGGCAGTGATTGTTGACACTGTAACTGCAAAGGATGACTCCCTATACATGCAGTTGCAGTTCTTGTGACTTCACCTCAGGTAGCCTCCATAAAAGATCGCACATATCAAATGCAGCTCAGAAAGAGCACAGAACACTGTTTTCTCTGGCTGCCACCCTCACAACCTCTTGCCAGCTCATTTGCCAGCCTATCCTGACCCCTTGCCATCTCCCCAATCACCATCCCTCTCCCAAGCTCACAATGAGTGAGGTGGCAAGAGATGGCTGGAGCAAGGCAGAGAGGGGCAGGTGAGTGGGCCAGTGAGGTGGTGGGAACCAGCTGGAAAACACAGGTTGGGAGAAGGGCAGGAGAGTGGTCGAAAGCAAGGATCAATGAGAAGCCAGGGGTAGGGCAGCAAAGGGGAGGTGAGCAGGCAATTGTAAGTACAGCAGGACAGGAATTGGGGTGGAAAATAGGTTAAGAGCAGGACAGGCAATAAGGGGATAGTGAGGGCCCCATGGACAATGGGCACACAACAATGATGTCAGTGACAGGAGCAACTGTCCAAATGCTGGCAGATGAGTAGTTCCTGTTCCTGGATATTATCAGGAATTGCAGTGATTATAAAAACATACTTCAACATAGGAATGTGCAAGTAAATGTTGTTCAGGAAGGTATATTGAAAGGAGGTACATTTTGAGAATATTATACCAGTTTGAAAACCTATGGCCCAGAGGAAAGATGGGGAAAAATGTATGGAACCTCTTCAGCAATATATACAAGATTTTCAATAGGTTAAAGACACTAATTAGGGGACTACAAGAAATCATATTGAAACAATGGGCCCAATTTTACCATTTTCATTCTTAGTGCTGAATCCGGGCACAATTCAGATCCGAGTTGGAAATCTGCTTTCAGGCAGTCCCACACACACTTAGCCTGAAACAAAAGAAAATCACACTGTAGGCAGGGCTTAGCACATCTGAAATGATCGGAGCTTTGAACTGCACATGCATGGTTTGAAAAAAAACGTGAAAAATTTGTTTCAGATCGCTCCCAGGCTGCAAAAAGCGGATAAAGCAGCCTGGAACGAAAATCGGGAGTGATGGCCCCCAAAGTTATCACTGTCCCTCTTATTCACCCAACCCCCTGCCACCCAGACCAATTGCGACCCCCTACCCCCTGCCCCCCCCCCCCCCCCCCTCCACTGATCACCTGCAGAGTGGCAGCGGACCCCCCTGCCCCTCCCCCACTGTCCCCCACACCAGTGAGTGATCGCACCTCCCCCATCACAGAGGTACATCTTACCCACCTCCTCCTTCCTCCCAAGCCCGTCACCAGAGAATGATCTGCCCTCCTTACCACCCCACCCCCCCACTCCTGCAAAAGACAACGATCGGGCCTCCCTCCTCCCTCACACCAGAGAATGATCTGGCCCACCTCTCTCGCCACCCCACCCTCCCAACCAAACTGAGTCAGAGAGTCTTTGGAAGCTCTGAACTTACCTCTTCAGCAGCTGGAGCACCCAAAACAGATTTTTACTTAGCATGTCCATTTCAGCCCGATTCCAGATTGGCAAATGCGGTGGTAAATTTGCACGGTGGTGCAAATTTAAATTGCATTTAAATTAATACAATTTAAACAAATGCATTTAAATTGCCATTGCACCCATTTCGGGCATGAATCGGATCACGGCCATTTTTGGGCCTCGGTCAAGTGGCCATCTGCACAGACACAGGCACGGATCATGTTAATGGCCTCACACCCGACTTTACCACATTTTCACGCCTGTTCCACACAATGGTAAAATCGGGCCCAGTAAGTACAACAAATTGTCTCCCTCGCCTTATCTCATAAGCGTCTTTATACAATTCAAGTAAGGCTTCCTGCAGAGAACTGGACATAAGAAAGGATTTATGTAGCATATTTCACAACCTCAAGATATGCCAGTGTTTTACAGCCAATTAAGTACTTTTGAAGTGCACAGTAGTTGCTTTGTAATGTAATAAATGCAGTAACTAATCTGAGCATAGCAATGTGATAAAGTCCATTATTTTTCATAATATTGATGGAAAGGTAGTTGACCAGGATACTGGGAATAACTCCCCTGCTCTTCCCTAGAATAGTACTTTGGGAATAGTACTATTCTGTCCACCTGAGGGCAGATGAGCCTGAGGGCCTGGTTTTACCAATCGGAGCCTAAGGGCCAGATCTGGGCGTAATATGGATCCGAGCTCGGAATCCTCGTTCCAGCAAACCCATACGCTTTTTGCCAGCTCCGATCCACACTGTGGGCAGGGCTTAGCACAGCCAGAATGATCGGAGCTCCAAACTGTGCATGTGCAGTTCAAAAAAGAATCTGAAACAGCGTGCCCCGGTGCGAAAGAGAAAAACAGCAGAGAGAGCAGAAGGGTGGATGGAAGGACAGAGGGATTGGGAGATGGGGAGATGGGGGGATGGGACGACGGAGGGAGGATGAGCTGTGATTGGACTCCCCTGGGAGGCAGGCTGCCCCCGGCAGACATCCCCCCCACCCGGATTGGACTCCCCTGGAAGGCAGGCCCCCCTCCCCCGGCAGACCCTCCACCCTGCCCCCGGATCAGACACCCCGGGAGACAGGCCCCTCCCCCTGCAATCGAACCCCCCCAGGAGGCAGGCCCCCTCCTCGGCAGAGCACACCCCCAACCTACCTCGATCACTGCTCTCCCTCCACCATCCTTCCGACCTGCAGTCATTCGAGAGCCTGCAGCACCTTCCTGGCCTTCCGCTGGCGTCCGTCAGGGGAGAGGGGACAGGCTCAGATAGATCTCTGGTTGAGGGGGAGGAGGGGGTGTTGGTGGAGGATGCGGGGGGAAGATGGACTTGGGACAATATCGCAAACTGAAAATAATGTAGCGTCTTCTTTGTGCTGTGTAATTATCTATAGGAAAGTTAATTAAACTACAGTGTCCTAGTGAGCAATAAGTGACCTGTATGTCCGTCTAGCCATGAGCTAACTATAATCACGGAAACTAAAAACCTGACAGTCAAAAATTTGGGAAAATATTTCAAAATATGTGTCCCCCAGCCATATTTTGGAATATTTCCCAAATTTTTGACTCTCAGGCTTTTAGTTTCTGATATTATAATTATGACATTATCTTCCGAAGGGAATTCCTCTAATTTTGTGCAATGTTCAGATGAAAACAAGATGAAAGAAAGGATCCAAGGCTGCTCCAGAGGCAGATTAGCTACACCCAACATTGCCCATGCAAATCACATTCATAAGTAGGGGCACATCTGCCATGCAATGTGAGAGAAGAGTTGCCAATACAAACTTTTTTTCACTATGGCCGATTTCCCAGATTCAGTAATCTCCTTGAATCTTATTTCCAACCAAGTTCCACCACGGGGACAAATCTTCCAAGTTCACCACATGAATCTGAACATCTGAGCACCTGGCTCATGGCTACATGGACAGACTGGTCACTAATTGCTCACTAGGACACTGTAGTTAAATTACCTTTCCCATAGATAATTACACAGCACAAAGAAGATGCTACATTATTTTCAGTTTGCAAGATTCTCCCAAGTCCATCCTCCCCCCATCCCCCACCACCCCACTCCCCAACCAGAGATCCATCTGAGCTCGATCCCCCCCCGCTCCTCCAGCGGACGCCAGCGAGGGCCAGGAAGGTGCTGCAGGCTCTCGAAGAGCTGAAGGTCAGAAGGATCGTGGAGGGAGCAGCAATCGAGGTAGGTTGGGGGTGTGCTCCGCCGAGCGGGGCCTGCCTACCATGGGGGTCCGATCGCGCGGGGGAGGGGGTGGGGCCTGCCAAGGGGGGCCTGCCTCTCAGAGGGGATCTGATCCAGGGGTGGGCTTTGCCGGGGTGGTTAGCGGGGGGTCTGCGAAGGATGTTCGAGGACGATGAGCTTCGGAATTTCCCCTGCAGAATAAAAATCGGCTTCGGATTTTTATTTTGCAGGTTGCTTACAGCGCGGATCCGGAATGGATCCGAAGACGGTAAAGTGGGATTTGGTGGTAGAGTTGGGCGCGTGGTTCATTAAATCAATTTAAATGCATGTTAATGTATTTAAATCGTCGGGCTGCCTGACTTGGGCACAGACCAGACCCTCACCTAAATCGGGTGTCGATAAAGTCGCGATCTGCTCAGATTCAGGTGCAGATCATGCCCGAATTTACCGCGATTTCACACCCGAAAACAGGCGCGAATTTTTGGTAAAATCGGACTCTGAGCGTAACATCTCACCTGAAAGATGGCAACTACAACAGTGAAACATTCTTTCCACACAACACTGGAATGACAACTTAGATTATCTGCTCGAGTTTCTGGGATGGACCTCACTGAACCACCCTTTTTAGCACATCGCTGTCACTGTTAATATATCAGAATTCTACCATCTTGCCTGCCACAGAATCGGAGTGGGCAAGGGATGGACAATGGAAATGTAGGTTGACCTCGGGCGGGAATTTCCGGTCTTATTCGAGCAAGGTCATAAAATTCTGCCCATGGCCCAGGTAAATTTGCAACACTGCTCTCTCTCTGCAGCAGACCCAAGCTTCATAAAATCACAGAATTCATTGTCACAGGGAACAAGCGTGCCAGTTCTAATAAAACCCACACAACCATCAGAATAGATCATCACAGATCCAATGTTAAAAGGTAACAAACGTCAGGGCATCATAAGCAAGTGAGCAAGTTAATTATCCATAAATTCTAGATTAACTGAACATACACAAAATAGCACAAGTTCCAGAATACTATGTTTAAAATAAGGCAGGAAAGTGAAACCAGATGACATAAATAGAAATCAATGAAACTTTAGTACAGACAAATCAGGAAGAACTTTTTTACCCAATGTCTGATAAATATTTGGAATAATTTGCCAGATAATGCAGGCAAAAGAAAAGAATATTTAGAGTGCGTTTGGAGGCTGTAATATAAGACTTAGTTTCAAATAATTTTTTTCTTACCGTCTTATAAAAGGGTGGAATCCATGGAATTATACCCCTGCTTGAGGCAGCATCTTCAGGGGAAAACATTACAAGGAAAAAATACATATTTGTCAATTCTTTTCTGTCCGAAGACACTTGAAAATATTTCATACTTGTCTCTTGGACAAATGTTCCTGGAGTTTCCTCTTGTCAATTGCCTGGTTATCCACTAACTTTTTGAGTGGTTGTAGTAGTGCTTCATATTTTGGAGGTTTGTTTTGATCACTTCATTGTGGAAACGCTTACCTCTGTCCGTTGTCTGCTGATTTTATCAGTTAACATACAAGTGGCTCAGTATAATTGCTTCACTTGGTCATACCAGATTTTAAAGTGGTTAGCACTGCTGCCTCTCAGCACCAGGGACCTGGGTTCAATTTAGGCCTCAGATGACTGTCGGTGTGGAGTTTGCATGTTCTCTCTGTGTCTGCGTGGGTTTCCTCCCATACTCCAAAGATGTGCAGGTTAGGTGGATTGGCCATGTTAAATTGCCCCTTAGTGTCAGGGTTTTAGCAGGGTAAATACATCGGGTTATGGGGATAGGGCCTGGGTGGGATTGTTGTTGGCGCAAGCTCGATGGGCCAAATGGCCTCCTTCAGCATTGTAGGGATTCAATGATTCTAGTATAAGTGAATGATCCTACTTGATTTCCATTGAGGTCGTCACCAACATCATTGATACCAGTCAACTTGCTTCACTCCACATGACCTTCAGAAATAGCTGAATGCACTGGATACAGCAAATCCACACTGTTGGATAGATGCCGGAGTCATTGCTTACTTGTGCAGGTTGGTTAGATGATTGGCTAGCTCTGGTACACAGGTTGTCAATACTCCCACTTGTGATAATGACAACTTGTGCACCAGAGCTAGGCCCAGCCATCTTCAGCTCCTTCAGCAATGGCCTTCCCTCCAGCATAAGGTCAAAAGTGAGGATATGCACTGAAGATTACTTAGCGATTAGAACCATTTGCAACTCCTCAGACACTGAAGTAGTCCATGGCTACATGCAGAAAGACCTGGAGAACATACAGGCTTGGGCTAATAAGTGGTGAATGGCCTTCATGCTACAACACATGCCCAGCAATGATCATCTTCAACAAGAGAAAATCTAACCATCTCCCCTTGATATTCAATGGATTAGTATTGCTGAAATCCCCACTACCAACATCCTGAGAGTTTACTATTGTGATATAAAAAAGAAAAAAGTCTTACCTGAAGCAGAATGTCATTGCAGAGGTGTCCTAGCCAGCAGGACACAAAGAGGGAGAGGACCTGTGGGCAGCACGGTGGCACAGTTGTTAGCACTGCTGCATCACAGCGCCAGGGACCCAGGTTCAATTTCTGGCTTGGGTCACTGTCTGTGCAGAGTCTGCACGTTCTCTCCGTGTCTATGTGGGTTTCCTCCCACAGTCCGACAGACGTGCCGATTAGATGAATTGGCTATGCTAAATTCTCCCTCTGTGCACCCGAGCAGGTGTCAGAGTGTGGCGACTTGGGAATCTTCACAGTAACTTCATTGCAGTGTTAATGTAAGTCTAATGTGACACCAATAAATAAACATTAAACTTAAAACAAATAAACAAGAAGGTCTCAAATCAGAGAATAGAGTGAAAAGAGGTCCCAGAAGAGAGTCCCAAAGGCCAAGGACAGGGATCTGAAAAGTTTTTATTCCATAAAGTCATAAGTAAGGAGGAGATAAATAGGCTCCAACTTAAAGACAAGGGATGCAGGGAGCAGACTTAAAGTTGGCTTGAGAGAAGTCCATAAGATCCGAGGAAGAAGTTGAGTTGGTTACTCCTCACTGCAGCCTTTTGTGACAATGGTGTGCTGCTTGGCATGGCTGACGTGTGCTTGGAGACCCAGTGTCTTGTGGCAAATGTAAAATTGTTCATTTTGACAGGAAAATAAAAAGCATTGTATCTAAATGGTGGGAAATTGCAGAGCTCCGAGGTGCAGAATGATCTGGGATTTTCTGCATCCAGGAGCTCATGTCTCTGATTAGCTCTAATAATCCTGTAATCTCTCTGCTCATTGCTAGTTATGCTCTGACTCCACCTTGTGGGGAATGTAGTATTACGCTGAATATGAACTGATGTTCAATTGGAGATAATGGCGATTTTACCATCGCATTGTGCCCGTTTTTGGGCACAACACAGTCATAAAGTGGGGCATAAAGTGATTAGTGTGGGTTTTTGCAATGCTGCCATTTTACACTGGCACGGTCCACCTCTCGCTGGAAATGGGCAAGCAGGTTAATGTATTTAAATTTATTTAAAGAAGTATTTATATCTCATTAGCAATCTTAGCACTCAATCGTCCAGGCTCGCCTGCCTTTATAATCGGGAAAGGTTCTCACCAGCAAGGAATAGACATGCTCCCCTCGAACGGGGAGCAGTCAACTCAACCTTACCTATGGAACTGGAGGCTATTGAGGCCCCCCAAGGAGGCCAACGGGGTGCTCCTTGGCTAGTGCCAAACTGGCAGTGCCAGTCTAATACCTGGACAATGCCCCCTGGGCAATGCCACTCTGCAGTGATTAGTGGGGAGAAGGAGAGGGGGCCGCTGCCACTCTGCAGTGAGCGGTGGGGGAGAGGGTTTGCAATCGGTCTGAGCGGCTGGGGGAGGATCAGCGGGGATTGTATCTCGGGCTGTCAACCCCTGTGAATGCAGGGAGAGGAAGCTGTTTCAGGCTGCCCACTCATGCACACTACCTCCATTTGCAAGCTTTTGGATGTGTTAAGCCCTACCCACATGCTTCTGCAGTGAGCAGTAGGCTTGCTTAGAATTTTGCAGGCACTATGTGCATGGGGGAGGCCTATAAACAGGCCAGAAGACGGATCTGAAACTCTCCCAGTTTCAAGTCCGTCCAGCATTTGGTCAAAAATTGGTACTTATTTATTGTACAGCATTGCTGAAACAAGCATCTTATAGTGTGGGTAATACACTCATTTAAAGGAATCGGCAAGATAACTAAAGTCAATATGAGGAAAGTATTTTTTTTAAACAGTTGACATGATCTGCCAAGCATTGCCCAGAAAGGACAGTAGAAGCAGATTCAATAATAACTTTCAAAAATTAGTTGGATAAATACATGACGGGAAAACTTTACAGGACTATGTAAAAAAAGCACAGGATGAGGACTAATTGGATAGCTCTTTAGAAGAATCATGATAGTCCCTTCTTTGAAAGTACCACCATCTGTGCTGTATTATTCTATGAAAACATTAACCATTATTCCCCATTCTTGGCTACCTTTATTTGCAGATGCCTTTTGACAGATCTTTCCCTTGTACACAGTGGTTTCAATGTTGTTCTGCAGCAGCCTCCAGGTCAGTCACCTGTTCATTGTTTGCCCACTGCTACATTTGTGCCACAGTGCTTTTAATGACTACTTTTTTAATCCCCGTGAAAAGGAAAGCTCTGTAATACTGAGAAATTCCATTTGGAAGATTTGAATGAGGAAGATCTGTGTATTGGAAAACTAGATTTTTTTTCTCCTGGGCTCTATGTTCATTAGTAACTGTTGCTCAAGTTTTAATTCCATCCTGAACTTGATCCTATTTCTTCATTATCCTGAGGACATTCATATGCTGATTACAACTGCACAGACACAATTTCCGTCTCCACTCTGACATCTAAGTGGGCGTTTATGTGTAAGCCTCGAGTGTCAGCAAACAATTTCACCATGATGTTTTGGCATGAGTCGAATGGATTCTTATCTTAAGAACATAAGAACATAAGAAATAGGAGCAGGAGTAGGCCATCTAGCCCTTCGAGCCTGCCCCACCATTCAATAAGATCATGGCTGATCTGTTGTGGCTCAGTTCCACTTTCCCGCCCTCTCCCCATAACCCTTAATCCCCTCTCTTATCAAGAACCCATCAACCCGCTTCTTAAAAATATTTAGCGAGGCAGCCTCCACCACTTCAACGGGCAGAGAATTCCAGAGATTCACCACCCTTTGACTGAAGAAGTTCCTCCTCAACTCCGTTCTAAACCGCCTCCCCTTTATCTTGAGGCTGTGCCCCCTAGTCCTACTGTCTTTTTTGAGCGGGAAGAGTCTCTCCACCTCTATCCTATCCATCCCATTCATCATCTTATACGTCTCAATGAGATCTCCCCTCATTCTTCTAAACTCTAACGAGTACAAGCCTAGTTTATTCAGCCTCTCCTCATAGCTCAATCCCCTCAACTCCGGTATCAGCCTAGTAAACCTCCTCTGCACTCCCTCCAGGGCCAAAATATCCTTGCGCAGGTGCGGCGCCCAAAACTGCACACAGTACTCCAGCTGCGGCCTCACCAATGCCCTATACAGCTGCAGCAAGACCTCCCTACTTTTATATTCAATCCCCCTCGCTATGAAGGCCAGCATCCCATTCGCCTTCCTGACCACCTGCTGCACCTGCAAGCTGGGTTTTTGCGACTCATGCACAAGGACCCCGAGGTCCCTCTGCACCGTCGCCTGCTGCAGTTTTTCGCCACGTAAGTAATAGTCCTTCCTACCATTCTTCCTACCAAAATGGACCACCTCACACTTGCCAACATTAAATTCCATTTGCCATTTCCTGGCCCATTCGCCCAGCCTATCTAGATCCTTCTGCAGACTCTCCACACCCTCCGCACAATTTGCCTTTCCCCCAATCTTGGTGTCATCAGCAAATTTCGACACCCTGCACTCGGTTCCCTCCTCCAGATCATCTATATAAATGGTAAATAGCTGAGGCCCCAACACCGACCCCTGGGGCACCCCACTAGTCACCAACCGCCAATCCGAATAGCACCCATTGACCCCCACTCTCTGCCTCCTATTTGACAACCAATCCTCTATCCACGCTAACACCCTACCCCCAACTCCATGTCCCCTGACCTTCTGCAATAACCTCTTGTGAGGTACCTTGTCAAACGCCTTCTGAAAATCCAGAAAGACCACATCCACCGGCTCTCCTCTATCCACTGCCCTAGACACATCCTCATAGAACTCCAGTAAATTTGTCAGACACGACTTCCCTTTAATGAAACCGTGTTGCGTCCGCCCTATCAAGCAATTCCCTTCAAGATGCCTCGCAATTTCCTCCTTAATGACGGATTCTAACATTTTACCTACCACAGACATTATGCACTATCTCCACACATCCAGCAATGCCTGCTGTATAGTAAACAGGAGTCAGAAACCTAATTCATTATTGCATCACTGCACTTTGAGGTACTGTATTTGGATTAAAGACTGTACTGAAGCCCATTTTTCTCTATAAAATTAGAAACAAGCCCAATCCTAATTACTGCACAATTAAAAAAACACAGAATGCCTTGTTGATTTTTCACCTCCTATAAATTTTTGGAACGATGTTGGACATAAAAGGCTTTTATCTTCACATTCATACAAGTTTTCTTCAGCAATTGCTCAATAATTAGTGTGATTGTCCACTTAAGAAATTCTGCGTCACTAATCATGGGTTCTGTGGGTCCTTGTGTGGCTGATGAGCCCAATCCAAAAGCAGCTCCTCCGACTGCACACCTGGCAGATGCTTCCAGAAGGTAACATTGGCCCTTGGACTCTAGATCACTGGCATTCCTTTCTCAGGCTGTTTCCAGATCTCATTGTGCCATTGGGTGTTTTCAAAGAATTGTCTCTCTTCAATCAGGAGGTTCTTCTAGGTGGGTTTCTTCTGTGCAAGGATCCCCCAGGGATTGACAGCTTTGTTGCATTTCCTGAGGTAAGCCTTCAGAGTGTCTTTGAAGCACCTTCCTTTGACCTCCTCGTGTTAGGGTACCTTGCTTGAGCTGGATTCTGGGCATCCTAAGCACATGGCCCAGCAGAATTGAGTTCAAATGACCATAGTTTCAATGTTAGTGCTTTGGGCTCCTTCAAGGATGCAGATATTAGCATGCCTGTCCTCCCATCTGCTGCAGAGAAGCTGTTTCTAACAGCATTGGTGGTACTTCTCCAAGTGCTGAGGCATCTGTATATAATCCAGATTTCTGAGCTGTATATATTTATCATCCCTATTTGAAATAACCACTATCAATCATCCTTACATAGCACTTTTTTGTCACTGACCAACATTATCTCAGTACTGTAAGAAAGCTGACCTCTGAACTCTGCGCAGCAAGCAATAGGGGAAATGGTACAGAGGAGGACGTAGCTGAAAAGTAACAATACCTTCCAAGATATTGTGGGAGACTGAATAGCTGATAACCCTCCAGCTTCCTGCCACAGTCCAAAGATGTACAGGTTAGGTTATTTGGCTATGCTAAATTGCCCCTTAACATCAGGGGGTTAGTGGGACAAATACATAGGTTTAGGGATAGAGCCTAGGCGGGACTATCAGCAGTGCAGGCTCAATGAGCAAATGGCCTCTTCCTGCACCAAAGGGATGCTATGATTCTAAATAAAACATGAAGAGGATTAAGGCTAGGACATCATCAAATTCAGGGCTTCGTGCAATTTACAAGTGGGGTTCATACCCAAGCCTAAATTAAAATTAGCTAGATTAAATACATTATTCACAATCAGTATTTCAAAACTCACTTTTGTCTGAGTTTTAGTGTATGACCTTTCACTCAGCTAACAAATGAAAATTTGCAATCTGTACAAAAAATACATTAGTTTCAAGGCTAAGTCAGGTTCTTTTCTGTGGCAAATATGTTTACTATTCAAGTCCCTATTTGTAAAAAGGGGCACATAAACATCTGAAGAGCATTCTTTTTCTGCAGGACTTTGTATTTGTGGTAGTGTTTGGCCAGTTCTTTCACAATCTGACTTTTCCTCAAAGTTGTGGGCATTGTGATTCCTCAACATTACATCAATTTGTCACACTTGGGTCTTGAATTCTTAGACCTATAATCTTAGTTAAGGACTGTTTTTGTGTCTGAACAGTAATAGCCTAAAACAGCAATTTGCTACATGTATTATCCTTTTAATCTTAAAGATTTTTATGTCTAAATTGTGCAATAAAAAATTGCTGTTAACTATATACAATGCATCAAATGTCAGTAGATTTTCCAGAACCCAAAATTTATTAACATTAGTCAGTGAAGTACAGCTGTTGCTTCTTTGCCAATCTGTCATACTGTATTTCAACCCCTGCCTTTAAGAATTCCAAAAATCTAATTATTTTTAACTGGGATTTGCACCAAATTTAATTGAGCTTGGTTAAAAAAGCAAGATGGAAAAGGAAGCATGACCATAACTTGGCATCCCATACTTTGGCAGCCAACCATTTTCCCCCTCCTCAATAATATTAACTGCAGTATTACCTCACCACTAATGTTTAGTCACATCCAACTGTAGTTCAAAACTCCATTTTGATGTTCTATTTACACTGTAACCCTCTATAAATGATCAAAGTGCTTAGGTGGGGCAGAGAAATGAAGATCAGCATTTCCAAATAAGTCAACATTGGAGAGGGTGTGCAGGATCAATTAGTTTTCTTGGACATCCCCTCCAGGTTAAATGTGGATAAAGCCCAACCCACAGTCCTTGTTGGCAGTTGGACAGGTTGACAGCAGAGGTCAATCCCCAATTATGAAATACCACACAGCTGGACAAAAAACCAACAGCGTGGTTTATACTTTTGTGCATTTCCACCATTCTTATACATTACCAAAATGTTGAGAAAACCATTTAAAAAGCATGAATGGCTGAAGAGAATTGAAGCAAGGAATGTGTGAAATCAGTTAATAGGCTCCAGCAGAAGTAATCCAATTTTCAATAAGAAACTTTAATGAATGTCAATACATTGGTGAGAGTGCAAAGATTTATTCAGATGTTACCAAGGACATTGGAGCTCAGTAGTGGACTAGAAAAACCATAGCTGATTTTCTAGTTTTAGAGTTATGCAAATTCATGAAGGTTTTTGATGGAGTAAATAGAACTGTTTCCAGTGGCAGAAAGGCTTTAAAAACTCTTTGAAAAAACAGTATGCATTATCTAGAGTGTCCTTCCCAAAGGAAGGTAGAAGCATTCAAAAAAATGAAATTGGATAAAATTTTGGAAGTGAAATGAATTGCAGGGCTCTGGGAAAAGAGTAGGGGAATGGTACTGAGTAATTCAGAGCTGGCACAGGCACAAAGGGCCAGATGATGACCTTCTGTACTGCAGCATTTCATAATTCTATGTTCCTCTAAATAGAAATTACAATCTATTTAAGGCTCCATCACCCATATTCTCAGATTCAATGTCCTCCAACAAATTGATTTTCAAATCCCTCCACATCAGTAACCTCCCTCAGCAACTTGATACAAATTTACTCTGGGTTCCCACTTCCTCTGCTCCTTGTCTACATGCCTCAGCCATAACACCACCTTCATTTTAAAAGTCTGCTAAACTAACTGCCAATAACCTGTAAAGTATCAGCAAATGAACAGCATAATTGACATGCAAGTTATTAAATTTATATGTTCATTAATGAGCAAGTCTCAAACATCAGAGGTCCTCCCATAAGGAAAACAGCTTTTTATGTTTATATAATTTATTGATTTATGAAACCCAATATACAGAGGTAATCAGTACAGCAGAAGCCACGAGGCTAGAAGCAAATTTGCCCATCTGTACGCAACTGCTTGCAAACACTTGGTCCGTTCATCTAATCTTCCCTCCAGTTTTGAGGGGTGATTTTGCCAATAGGAGACAAGTTCCATGTGAGCCCAGCCTGTGTTGCAACCTACATGCAAACAGAAAAAAGTGCAAGAAACAAGCAGGTAAGTTACAACATTCAGACAAAAAAAATCTGCTATTCAATTTTTCAATATCTGAAACAACCCAGACGAGCCCTGTAGGGCAGGCTGCACTTGTATTCACTGGAGTTTAGATGAGCAAGAGTCAATTCAATCAAAACATACATACAAAGATCCTGAGGGGTCTCGACAGGGTGGATGCTGAAAAGATATTTCCTTTTGTGAAAAGTTCTGGAAGTCAAATTCACTTTAAATAAGTGGACACCTATTTGAGGCAGATTGAGTATATTTGTTCCTCAAGGCCCTGAATCTTTGGATCTCTTCTTCAAATGGGTGAATATTTCTAAGCAGAGGTGAATAGATTCTTGATAAACACAAGTTGAAATGTTATTGAAGTTGGTCAGATTAGCCATGATCTTACTGAATGGTGGAGCAGGCTCAACATGCATGTTCATACACTAAAGTATTTTTAGACACACTTGGCTCAGCTTCAGAAGTTCAGCTATAATTTTGCAAATTAAATAAGAAAGTAACAGTCCCAATACTTGTGCACAAAATTGGATATTTAATCTCAGTTCCATCTGTTTTAACATCAGGTGGCCAATACCAGACACTAGGGGGAATCCTAATACATTTGATCATAACTGCTCCACCCCACCTTAAATCTTAGAGTGAATAAATACAACATAGACAAGTTAGGTTCCAGGTTTAAATCAGATTTGATAGCCAACAAGAGGACAACCATCCTCTGGTGTCCCCCAGCTAGTGAAGGTGTGGGGAAACACAAAGGGAAGAAATCACAAGGATTCTGCTGTTAAATGTCTAGTGATCCCTGCTGGAAAGTTCTGTATTGAAAAAGGTTACAATAGGATTTGAGCACAATGCCACACATGATGTTGGTCCCACTTAGCCCAATAAAACAGCCTGCCAAAATTGTCTCAGCTCATGTCCATGAGCAACTGGACAGCATGCTGGCATAGTGGTTAGCAACACTGCTTTAGCACCAGCAACCTGGATTAGATTCCCAGCTTGGGAATCTGGAGTTTGCACATTCTCCCACCCATGTGGGTTTCCTCCACATGTTACAGTTTCCTCCCACAATCCAAAGATGTACAGGACAGGTTGATTGGCCACGCTAAATTGCCAGTGGCAGGATTAAATACATGTGCCTACGGAAATAGGTGAGATTGTGCTCACTGTGGACTTGATGGGCTGAATGGCCTCCTTCTGCACTGTAGAGATTCTATGATTTCCATGGATAAGGTTCTAGTGCAACTTGAGATATCATATCAAGCAAAGGACTTCAGCAAATCTTGGGAGTTTACTGAAGTGAGTTAAATTAACAGTTACTTTATCTGTAGAAAACATCAGTCAACTATATACAATAACTTAATTTCTCTAATAACCTGATAGTTCTTAGTTATCTGGAGATGTATTGTGATTCAGTCATATTATACAAAGCTCTGGAAAACTCCACTTCAATCATTGACCAGTTTTTCCTGTAGGCCACCCAGAACTTTAACAGCAAAGCTAGAAGCATAAACTTGTAAAGCACCCTCAGTTTATCCAAAGCAGGAGTTTGACCTATTTTGTTGGCTCAAGTTAGCATTAGGAGATTGGGCAAGACAACAGTAATACAAATCAATGGTGGGATCCCATTTAGAATATTATATCCAGTTCAGGGCACCATATCTTCAGAAGGATACACTGGCCATCAGGTGATCAAAGATTGACCAGAATAATACTGAGTCAAATAATTAAGTTTAAGGGTATATTGCATAGACTAAGCTTGTATTCCCTCATGCATAGAAGATAAAGGGACAATCAAATTAGTTGTGTAATATGGTTAAGGGATTAGATAGGTTGGAGAGAGAAACTATTCCTATTGTACCACAGTCTAGAACAACAATTCAGGTTGCTGCTGTTAGGAAAGAGATATGTTTTTTGTAATTTATAACAAGGTGTTAGAATAAGGTATAGCTTGGAGCTTAGTTTAATTTGTATTTCAGCTTTAATTTCATTTTTTAACAAGTTGCCTGTGGTTTGTTTAGATGCATGCATTGTAATGGGGTTTTATGACCCTAAAGTAGACAAAGGGTATAAAAACTGGACCTAGTAACAAGAGGCTACAGGGGAGCAGAAAGCAGTTTGAGTCAATAAAGAGAAAGCAATCTAGAAATAAGGAGCTTTTCAAGGAATCTGTTGGTCCAGGAAAAAGGAGAGAGCAGATCCCAGGCATCAGGGAATGGGACATGAAAGTTTTAGGAAGATTAAGCCCATGAACAAAGAACAGGAATCTGATTTAAAAAAGTTTTGTTCAGTAAAGCTAAGTGAGGAGCAGAGGTTCCAAGTTGAAAACAGAGCTGTAAGCAGACCTAGGAATGAACACTTGAGAAACCAGAAATCCAAGGTAATCCAAAGGTTGGTGACACGTTAATACATCCTGTGCTATGGGTATCAAAGATTGTGCTGAAAAGTTTGAATGTGTGGTGTTCCATGGTAGAGGATACTGGAAGGAGGGGTCCAAATATCAGATTCTTGATGTAGACATTCAAGAGAAAGTAGTTATTTTAGGTGGCATCTGTCACTTGGTCTATGTGGTGTCTGACTGCATTTCATCTATTAGTTTAGAAATACTGTGTACTGACCAAAAACAAATTTAGAGTTTAAAATAGATTTTGTAACTTGTATTATCCTTATAAATCTCTGTACATCTGTACAAGTATAACTGGGATGAAGGAATATTGTAAAATCTTTTCTGGTTTAAAGGGTGTTTAATTCTTTTGTTAAAAGTCCATTAGCTGACAGAGTGTTCAGTAGCTGCCTTCCGTGTGTCAAAAGAAAACAGAAAAGTTAGGATGTATCAAGCCAGGTTCCATCCTGGGAACTACATAACATCAGCTGGGATCTTACTGTTAGGAGCACTTTTTCCCCCCAGAAGATGGAAATCTGGAACTCCTGCTCAAAAGAAACTTTTCAGAACAGATTTAAAAGCTTTTTGTAGACAATCATGATGCAGATGAACCATTAGCTAACAGAATGAAAGACTCTAAAAAGTTAAATGCCCTGGTCCTACTATAACAACTTGAATAGAATTAGTTGAACTTCAAAACCAATGTTTTTTGGGAGAGTTATTGCCACATATCAATTCAGAATCTCTTCAAATAACTGCTGTTATGTCTACAGACCAAGCCTCTACAACTTAATCTAGTGGCCTAACAAGCCACTTGGTTGTATCCAACTCCCAATGAAACCAGATGGACCACCCAGCTGAGACTTAGCTGTGGAAATGACAATGGCAAACCCAGCCCTGTTGACTCTACAAAAGTCCTCTACTAACATCAAGGCTTGTGCCAAAATTGGGAGAGCACAACAGCCTATACCCCAAACACCAGCATCACCAGTACTCCAAGTCCTGTCCCACCAAACAGATCTGGTAAGTGGTACACAATTGGAAGGGCATTGCCCTAAGAATCACCATAAGACTCTGGACCCCATGATCTTTTATGGCACCAGGTCAAACATGGGCAAGGAAACTTCCTGCTGATTACCACATACCATCCTCCCTCAGCTGACAAATCAGGCCACAGCTAGAGTATGGTGTGCAGCTCAACAGAAAGGATATGATTGCACAAGGGTGCACAGAAGATTTACCAGGATGTTGTCTGGGCTGAAGCCTTTCAGCAATGGACAGCCTGGTTAGGCTGGGGTTGTTTGCTTTACAGCAGAGAAGGGACCCAATTTAGGTGCACAGGATTATACAGGACACAGATAGGGTACATCAGAAGAAACTGCCCCCTTGTGTGCTTGGTCTATAACCAGGAGACATAGATTTGTGCTAAGCAGCAGGAGAATGAGAAAGTTCTTCATCCAGTGGGAAACTAGAACTCATTGCCTCAACATTTAAAGGGCATTTGTAAAGCCAAGAAGATGGGCTTAGAATAAATGGCTGTTTAATGGCCTGTGCAGACAATCAGCCCAAGGGCCACTGTAAAAAAAACTGACTCTAGTTTGCAGGTTGGACTTTGCCAACAGATTTGAACAAATGCATCTTTCAGCCAGTCATGCAGGCATCTTGCAATGTCTCACTATTTCACAGAATAATAAGAGCTAGGTTTGATCAAATTTCAGAGAATTGTTTGAACAAGTGATATAAGTCACTATTAAATGCTACAAATCCCTTATTCCAGATTGAATCAAAAACACGCTGCAGATGAGGATACAAATTTAATCCCCATGCTACAATGTTCGTATAAGGTAGCATCAAGTTGGTCACCAGCTCAAGGAGCAGCAAAAACCTCAGAGTCCATTCTTAACTCAGCTATCTGATCATGGTAGTTGGTTTTGAAATCACAAAAATAGTTGGCATTGCATTTGAAGAAACTTACATAGCTCCACACTGAAACAGCAAATGTTAATCCTCCCACAAGGATCACATTTCCATACTTGTCATGGAAGTCAGGGCCAGCTTTATGGTGAGCTTGCCTTGCTGCGATTTGGCGAATGCTCCGACCTAAAACATGAATAAACAATGAAAATCAGACAAATCTTTTTTACTTCAATCATGCACAACATCAAGCTTATCTAGACATTGTATTGCAAATCCTGCGGCCTGAGAATATTCATACGTATTTGAGGTATATCCAATGCTTGAATCCACATTCAGCAGCACTGCAAGTTAGTATATCTAAGCAGTGGGATTCAAAATGAATTGCCCAATCTGCTGAATTACAGCAACTAAAAGAGGCACCTAACAGTACTCGACTGCTCTAGGTGGAAATCAACAGAAGACTCAACATGATGCTGCTCAATCGACAGCCACAATGTAGCCAGGTCTGATAATGGTGCACTAAAGCCAGGAAGGAGCAAATGAAAGGGTAATATCACTTATTTTTATATTTAACAAAGCAAAGCTGTTAAATATAGTGAGACTGACAAATGGTATTCCTCAGGGATCAGTGCTGGGACCTTTGCTGTTTGTAATGATTTGGAGGAAAATGTAGCTGGATTGATTAATAAGTTTGCGTACGACAAAGGTTAGTGGATTTGCAGATAGCGATGAGGATGATCAGATGATACAGCAGGATATAGATCAGTTGGAGATTTGGGTGGAGAGATGGATGGAGTTTAATCAGGACAAATGTGAGGTAAAGCATTTGGAAGGTCTGATACAGATAGGAAATATACAGTAAATGGCAGAACCCTTGAGTATTGACAGGCAAAGGGATCTGGGTGTACAAGTCACTGAAAGTGGCAATGCAGGTGGGGAGGATAGTCAAGATGACATACAGCATGCTTGCCTTCATTGGCCAGAGCATCGAGTTCAAAAATTGGCAAGTCATGTTGCAGTTTTATAAAACCTTAGTTAGGCCGTACTTCGAATAGTGTTCAATTCTGGTCGCCACACTACCAGAAGAATGTGGAGGCTTTGGAGAGGGTACAGAAAATATTTACCAGGATGTTGCCTGGTATGGAGGGCATTAGCTATGAGGAGGGGTTGGAGAAACTTAGTTTGTTCTCACTGGAGCGATGGAGGTTGAGGGGAGACCTGACCGAAGTCTACAAGATTACAAGGGGTACAGACAGACTGGATAGTCAGAAGCTTTTTCCTAGGGCAGAAGAGTCAATTACTAGGGGCATAGGTTTAAGGTGCAAGGAGCAAAGTTTAAGGGAGATGTACAAGGCAGGTTTTTTTAAAAACAGTAGTGGATGCCTGAAACTTGTTGCCAGGGGAGGTAGTGAAGCGGATACAGTAGTGACTTAAGGGATGTCTTGACAAGTACATGAATAGGATGGGAATAGAGGGATATGGTCCCCAGAAGTGTAGGGGGTTTTAGTTCAAATCGGGCAGCATGGTCTGTGCAGGCTTGGAGGGCCAAAAAGGCCTGTTCCTGTGCTGCAATTTTCTTTGTTCTTTGTCATTCCCAGTAACTGTCTTTTAGAAAAAATTAAAAACTTGAATGTTTTGATCAGAACATATTGTAATAATCAAATGAAACACTTGAAATTTTCATCAAGACTGTTGTTTCCATACATCCAATGGTTGTATGTAAAAATATACCAAATTAATTTTTACTGGGTTCAGCTACACAACCTTCACAAACTCTACTCTCGCCTGTTACCTCACATTCACAGCAACTTGGTGTGAATCAGCTGCCAAGTCCTTTGGCAAATACAGTGGCACACTGCATTAATGCACAGCTGCAAATCACCCAGGTATAAAATATTATTCATGCTAAATTCTCCCTCAGTGTACCCAAACTGGCATCATGTGGTGATTAGGGGATTTTCACAGTAAATTCATCAGTGTTCATGTAAACTTACTTGCAACATTGATAACTAAAAAATTTAAAAAAATAACTAAATGCTGCTTTAACCTATCTTTTTTGGTTGGTATTTGGTAATTTTACTGTTTTCAGTAGCAAATTAAAATACAAAACCAATTTAAATCCAGTTTAGCTTTGCCTTTTACAAGTACAACAAGTCATTCTGTAGTTCATCGCCTTGACCACATTGTAAAATATTTCAGAATTGCTTTTCTTTCACAGCTACATAAAAAGGGACAATTATCAGTGGAAACCAAATATAACATAACATACAGCCATTGGCAAATCAATACAAATCTTATAGCTAAGATGTCTTGTTTTCACACTGAGCAAACCCCACATTGTGTCTGTGGCACTACCACTGTACCAAATGGGATAGAGCAGATAGAGTAAATTAAAAACAGGGCGTCTGAGGCACAGTGGATCATCAGCAACAGAATTGTACTCAACCACAATCTCTAAACTCATAGCCCAGCATATTCCTCTCTCCCATTACCATCAAGCCAGGGGATCACATCCACAACAAAGGGTGCAGGAGAGCATGCCACTGGCAACATCAGCATACCTAATGCATCCACCTAATGAAGCTACATATTGGACAACTTGCATGCCAAACAGGGAAAGCAACATGTGACTAACAGCTAAGAGACCAGATCGAGGTTCTGTTGTCCTACCATACACAGTTGGTAATGGTGAAGGACAATTAAGGAGGGTCAGCTCTAATGTCCCCCAGTAATAGGAGCCCAGCACAAAGACACCATTTTAAGTGTTTATAACAATCTTTAGGCAAGTGCTAAATGGGATTTCTTGCAAGCTGTGCCCAGCATACCTTCAAATTCTATCATTCACTCTTGTTCTATGCTTTTCAAACTTCTTTCTAACTCTCTAACAATGGACATGGGCACGGAAGCTTTTGAAAGGGTGCAGAGGAGATTTACAAGGATGTTGCCTGGATTGGGAGGCATGCCTTATGAAGATAGGTTGAGGGAGCTGGGACTCTTCTCCCTGGAGAGGCGACCTGATAGAGGTCTTTAAGATGTTGAGAGGAATAGATAGGGTGGATTCTCAGAGGCTATTTCCCCGGGCTGAAATGGTCGCTACGAGAAGACACAGATTTAAGGTGCAGGGAAGTACAGAGGAGATGTTAGGGGTAAGTTTTTCAGAGGGTGGTGAGTGAATGGAATCGGCTGTCGGTGGTGGAGGCAAACTCACTGGGGTCTTTTAAAAGACTTCTGGATTTGTATATGGGATCTAATGGGATTGGGGGGGTTATAGATAGGTCTATGGCTTAGTAGGTATAGAAGTGATTGGCACAACTAGTGGGCCGAATGGCCTGTTTGTGCTGTAGTGTTCTATGTTCTAATGCTTTAATTCAATTTCCTTACAGATTTGGCAATCCTCAAGACCCTGGAGCTTTCCTGCTGCCATCAGAATTTTGTATGGACTTGTCTCACACTAAGTTCATCTTTCTCTACACCCTAGTTATGACTGTAACACTACATTCTGCACCCTCTCATTTCCTTCACAATGAACAATATACTCTCTGTATAATACTTTTCACTGTCTAATATATGTGACAATAATAAATCAAATCATCACAGCTACCTCCCAAGGTCCCCTGCATCACAGGTGCCAGTCTATAACCAATTTGATTTACACCATTTGATAAATCAGCCAAAAGCAGTGACTGCTACCAAGGTCTTACAACATCCCTGTCATTCTCCAGAATGATCCCCACCCCTAGCCAAGCAGTACAGTTCAACACTGGCATTTATCCAGCAATGTGGAAATTTTATCCACACCATATCCACAAAAGCAGGATAAATCCAAACTGCCCAATCACCACCCTATCAATCTCCTCAATTATCAGGGAAGTGATGGCAGGTATCACTGACAATGTTACCAAGTGGCACTTCATTACAACAACCAGCTCAGTAGCTTTCTAGAGCCATCTGGCTTCTGACCTTATTACAATTGTTGTTCAAACATGGATAAAAGCTGAATTCAAGAGTGGGATTCGTAAGACTGCCCTTGACATCAAGGCATGCATTTGACCAAGTATGGCATTAATGAGCCCTGACAGAATTGAAGTACATGGGAACTGGAGAAAACTCTTCCACTGGTGGAGGCACAATAGATGATAATTACAGTTGTTGAACACCAACCCAGTCCCAGGGCATCACTGCCAGAGTTCCTCAGGCTAGTATAAATCGGTCCAACCATGATCTTCCCTCCATCACAAGGCCCGAATTGCAGATTTCTCCTCATGACTGCAAACAGCCAGACTGATACTGTGACAAGAGAAGTCCAGAGGCTGGCAATTCTAAGGCTCACTTCTGACTCCCCAAAGCCTATTCACCATCTACAAGGCACAAATCAGGAGTCTGACTGAATATCCTCCATTTGCCTAGGTGAGTGCAGCTCCCAGCAAAACAAGCAACTCAACACCATCCAGAACAAAGCAGCCCACTTGACTAACATCCCATCCACCAACCTAAAAACATTCACTACCTTCATCAGCAGTGCAGAGTGGCATTAATCACAGTGCACTACAGCAAATTAGGACTCCTTCAATTGTACCTTGCAAACCCATGACCTCAACCATGTAGAAGGACAAGAACAGTAGATGCATGGGAATACCACAATCTGTAAGTCCCCTATAAGCTATACAGCCTCCTGACTTGGAAACTACATTGCCCTTTCTTCACTATCACTGGACAAATCATGGAACCCATTCCCAAACACTGTGGGTGTGCCTACAGCAGTAGATGGATTGCAACAGTTCATGAAGACAGCACACCAGCACCTTCCCAAGGACAATTAGGGATAGGCCACAAATGCTAGCCTTGCCAGCAATGCCTGCATCCCATTAAGGAATAAAATGAGATGCCATTACATTACAGACTCCAATTTTCTGCACATAATGTCCAGTCAGCACAACTGCCACTTTGAATAAAGTAAAAAGCACAATACACAAGATAAGCTTTGCAATAAAACATTTAAAATCCTGTTTTAAAGATAAATACGTTCACAAAAAAGGTTTGCTTTGACTAATGCTCAGCATCATTTCAAGGCGGCGGTGGGACGGAAGAGGAGAAAGAAAGACACACAAGACAGACTTGGGGTACATAACTATGACTGGATGGTGCAAAAGAGCAAATTTAAATATACCCCAAGACAGAACCAAGCACTAAAAAGAAAGTTTGCATCTTAAAGAGATGCCCGAATGTAAAATTAGGAGAATTGAAATTTTGAAATGGAGAAATCAAATGAGCTAGAGAATATCACCCCGACCAAATTTGGTGAACCAGTCAAACAGTTGCGTCGAACATGGTTCAAATATTGAAGTACACAGATAGCACAACAGAATTCGGATTCTTTAAAATTACAACCATGTCCAGATAGCTAAATAATTCAGCGAAAAGGAAACAGAAACATGCGAGCTGCCTCGTTACGGCATTCACCCAAGACATTTGGGGCACATTTTTCCGCAGAACACCAACTTTCTGATATTGATATATTTCTTCCAGCCCGTATAAAAAGCTGCTCTAATTAAAAGGGTCACATTTGCCCTCTCTCCTCTTCCTCCTCTCTCTCTCTCTCGCGCTTCCTCCTCCATTGCTGGCAGAAAAGCCGGACAAAAGCGTACAAAGGCCAAACCCCTGCTGAGGGAGAGGGAGAGGGAGAAGCGGAGCCCGAGCGCCCAGCCGGCCGCAGCGAGCAGACATTTACCGGACAGAGACAACAAGCTCCTGGTGAGAGGCACCATCTCCACCGCGCGCCCCTTTACCCTTCAACAAAACAAAATGGCAGCCGGTCACCAGTACCCCGCATGCGCCGCCCTTTCACTGCTGGGCGGAAAAATCAGTTCCTTTTAATGTGTGTATTTTTTAAAAAATGGCAAAGCAATAACGCCAGCCACATACTGCTAGCTTTTTAAAGCAGGGAAACAAAATAAAGAGCGAATCCTTCGTATTTTCAAAGGAAAGACCACAAGTCCCAGAGTTCCCAGCAGCGCCCTCCCCTCTTCATTATGTTTAATAAATCTTTTCTGGAACCACTGCACATTTTCCCAATTACACATATTGATATCAAATGTCGGTATTCAATAGGAGTGGTGAATTTCCGGACAGTTTAAGCGCTACCGAATTTGGTTTCGAGTTAAAAGCCGCAGTTCTCTTTCTTTCCTCCAAATCGGCGGACGGGCGGTGGAGACTGGCAGCAAAGAACAATTCCAGATTTAAAAATAAATAGGAAATATGTTGGCATACATCAGGGTAAAGACCAGCACACTAAATGCTGTGACACAAACTTCCTATTTCTCTTCATCAAGCCTAACGGCGGCAGCCCAACCATGGGTGTCAGGATGGCCGAGTGGTCTAAGGCGCCAGACTCAAGGAGTGAAGTCCTTCCGTCATAAGCCGGGTGTTCTGGTCTCCAACTGGAGGCGTGGGTTCGAATCCCACTTCTGACACATCTTTTTAATAAGATTTCACTGCACCTAAATTACATTTATTTCAAAAACAAACATCTCAGAAAAATAATATCTTAAAAGAAAACTTTAATTTTTTTAATTTAAAAATTTAAATTTGTCATCTTCTATAAAAAGTAACGCACAATTTTTTTTTATAAACATATTAAGAATAGAATGAAAAATGGTCGACAGTGTTATAAGGCTGTTCCTAACCTAATCTACCGAGCAGCGTAGCTAGTTTCACTTGACATAAGACTATAAGATAGAGGAGCAAAATTGGGCCATGCAGCCCATCGAGTCAGCTCTTCCATTCAATCATGGCTGACGTACTAATTACAAAATTTTACTGATTAATTACTTAGGATACAGGATGTAGAAATAGGAGAAGAAAACAAAGTACAGGAATAAGTTTAATGTTTATTTATTAGTGTCACAAATAGGCTTACACTGCAATGAAATTAATGTGAAAATCTCCTCATGCCCTAATAAATATATATGCCTATATTTCTGATTGGTGGAATTGGTTAACAGAGTATTGCAAGGAGCTATCTCGGGGTGTCTTTTAAAGGATGTCCTTTATATATAAATAATTTGAATGAAAGAGTAGCAGAAGTTATAATGAAGTATATTGATGGTACCAAAATTGGAAGCCTGACAAACATTCAAAAAGACTCCAGGAGAAGGTAACTGAGTTAAAATGGAGTGACAGATGAATTTCAATGCAGGCAATATATTCAGTGAATTTTGAGGGAAAAAAAAATGCAAGAAAGTGTGCTTTATATTATGAAGTTAAGGGAATGGAGGAACTAACAACATTGTGAGCGCAGATATTCAAAGTCGAGCATGGAAGGCAAAAAACCTCTTTTATGTATTGGGCGATTGGATACGAGAAAATGACACTGAATGGTGTATCTGTGAAACATTACAGTTTTAAACTGGTCCGGGCACCTCACAATATAACGGATAAAAACGAAGTTTGATTCATTGAAACAGAGATGATAAGGAGATTTCCATTGAGATTTTAAATGTATAGAAGATGTTGAGAGAGTAAATAATACTTTAAAATGTTTTCCCACTGATTCTCAAATTTGTAATAGAATTGGTAATAAGTGAAGAAAAAGTGGAAAGTTAGAATATGTTTTTAACACATTTAGCACGGCTTGTTTGTTTTTTAACAAGTGACAACTGGGGAAATCCTTTAAGACAATTGAAAAGGAATTGAATAAGTATTTGAAAAGCAACTGTTGCCTAAAACAGATTGATGTAATGCTAATTTGAACTGCGTGTTTTTAACAAAATAACATAAAAAGATTTAAGATTTCTTCTGCAGTACCAGAAGAGAGCAACAGGTGTCAACAGACTGGTACAGCAGCGCATAATGTTGTATACAGATTGCGTCCCTACAACAGCAACTAGCATGGCATTCAGATTAATGCAGTATCTCAAAAAAACCGTTTGTATTTAAAGAAGGAACATACATTAGTCAATAACAGTACAGACAGCAGTGTTTCAATATCAAGGTGTATTACTTTAGTCATGGGTGTCAGGATGGCCGAGTGGTCTAAGGCGCCAGACTCAAGGAGTGAAGTCCTTCCGACCATAAGCCGGGTGTTCTGGTCTCCAACTGGAGGCGTGGGTTCGAATCCCACTTCTGACACATGTATTCTTTTCTTTCATCAACTGAAAACTTTGCCTCTGTTCAGTCCAATAATTATCTTAAACATTGCTAGCGTTGGACTGGGATAGGCACAGTAAGTAGTCTCACAACACAAAGATAAAGCCAAACAGATTTATTTGTTAGCACGAGCTTTCGGAGCACTCACCTGATGAAGGAGCTGTGCTCCAAAAGCTCGTGCTACCAAACCTGTTGGACTTTAACCTGGTGTTGTGAGACGACTTGCTGTGCAAAATGGGACGGTCGCAGAACAAGAATAAAAGATGGGTCCACAGAGGAGTAAATAGAAATAGAATCATAGAGTCTGCACCAACGTTCCAAAAGAGCATCTTACCCAGGCCTACCCCTTTGCCTATTCCCATAACCCCGCACATTTACCACAGCTAATCCACCTAACATACACATCTTTGGACACTAAGGGGCAATTTATCTGGGCCAATCCACCTAACCTAAACATCTTTGGACTGTGGAAGGAAACTGGATCACCTAGAGGAAACCCATACTGACAGAAGGAGAATGTGAAACTCCACACAGTGACCCAAGCCGGGGGGGGGTGGGGTTGGGGGGTGGATATCTTTCGGGTCGGTCTTTCGGGCCAAACCAAGCAAACAAACTTAAATTACGTTCGGACAAAGAAAAAGGGGGCAGCTCCCCAAAAGGAGGGGGAACAACCCGAACAAAAACAAAAGTACAAAGGAAACTTAAGACATGTCAAGTCAAAATGTGATAGTCGGGGTCTATAATGCACCTTAGCCCCTCCCTGCAGTGCCCAACGGGCACGGAAGGCATCGACTGTGCCCACGGACACCGCATGCTCCCTCTCCAGGGACACCTGGCCGCGAACGTAGCTGCGGTAGAGGGGCAGACAGTCAGTGACCCAAGCCAGGAATCATAGAATCCCTACAATGCAGAAGAGACTATTCAACTCATTGAGTCTGCACTGACCAGGCTGTCTCTCCAACCCTATCCCCTTCAACTCTTCCCCTTCAACTCTTACCCACTTACAATGGCTTGTCCATCTAACCTACACTTCTTAGGACACTAAGGAACAATTTACCACAGCCAATCCACCTAACATGCACACCTTCGGCCACTAAGGGGCAATTTAGCATGGCCAATCCACTTTCTATTTATTGTCTAGCGCTCAACCTTCAACATCATTATTCTTACAAAACTCATCTCCAAACTCCGTGGCTTGGACCTTGGCTCCTCCCTCTGTGACTGGATCCTGAACTTCCTAATTCACAGATAATAATCAATAAGGATGGGCAACAACACCTTCTCCAGGATCATCTTCAACAGCGGTGTCCCACAAGGCTGTATTCTCAGCCCTGCTATACTTCTCATGCACCTATGACTGTGTGGCCAAATTCCCCTCCAACTCGACTTTCAAGTTTGCTGATGACACCACCATAGTGGGTCAGATCTCAAACAATCACGAGGCAGAACAAAGAATGAGATAGAGAATCTGGTGAACTAATATGGCAACATTAATCTCTCCCTCAGTGTCAACAAAATGAAGAAGATTGTCATCGACTTCAGGAAATGTAGAGAAGAACATGCCCTGTCTACATCAATGGGGGCAAAGTAGAAAGGATTGAGAGCTTCAAATTTTTAGGTGTCCTGATCACCAACAACCTGTCCTGGTCCCCAGTGCCGAAACTATGGTTCAGAAAGCCCACCAATGTCTCTACGTTCTCAGAAGACGAAGGAAATTTGGCATATCAGCAACGACCCTCACCAACTTTTACAAATGCACTCTCGAAAGCATTCTTTCTGTTTGTATCACAGCTTAGTATGCTCCTGCTCTGCCTAAGGCTGCAAAAAATTACAAAAAGTCATAAATATAGCCCAGTCCATCATGCAAACCAACTTCCCATCCATTGACCCTATCTACACTTCCTCTGCCTCAGCAAAGCAGCCAGCATAATTAAGATCCCTGCGCGCCCAGACATTTTTTCTTCCACCTTCCTCCATTGGGAAAAAGATACAAAAGTCACGTACCAATCAACTCAAGAGCAGCTTCTTCCCTGCTGCCAAGAGACTTTTGAATGGACCTACTTTGCATTAAGGTGATCTTTCTCCACACCCTAGCTATGACTGTAACACTATATTCTGCTCTCTCTCATTTCCTTCTCAATGAATGAAGTGCTTTGTCCATATAGCATGCAAGAAACAATACTTTTCACTGTATGCTAATACATGTGACAATAATAAATCAAATCAAATCAAAACTCTTTGGACTCATTATCAACAGTTGCTGTTGTTAAAACTAGGGTCAACAGCTCTGATCTTGGAACAATTGAACTCTGTGTGGAGTCCCAAAGGTTGTGAAAGTTCCTCATCAAAAGTCGAGGGGCTGTTCCTCCAGCTTGCACTTGATTGGAACATCATGGATCCCATTTTGCCTAATTGTACAATGATTCCTTTTGATTCTTAATCTAAGTCACCAATCGCCCTGATTTCCTGACTTACTACCTGAATGGCTGTAAATTGAGAGTGGAAAGTGTGGGACCTGGGTGTCCTTGTAAGCGTGCAGGTATAGCAGGGGGTAAAAAAGGCAAATGGTACATTGGCCTTCATTGCGAGAGATTTCAAGTACAGGAGTAGGGATGTGTTGTTGCAATTATACAGGGCCTTGGTGAAGCCACACCTAGGATACTGTGTGCAGTTTTGGTCTCCTTTTCTGAGGAAGGATGTTCTTGCTGTCATGGAAGTACAACAAAGGTTTACCAGGCTGATTCCAGGGATGGCGGGACTGATGCACGAGGAGAGATTAACTAGGTTAAGATTGTTTTTGACAGAGTTCAGACGAATGAGGGGGGATCTCATCGAGACTTACAAAATTCTAACAGATGAGACAGGATAGATGCAGGGAGGATATTCCCAATGGTGCGGGAGTTCAGAACCAGGGGTCACAGTCTGAGGATTCGGATTAGATCATTTAAGACGGAGGTGAGGAGACAATTTTCCACCTAAAGAGTGGTGAGCCTGTGGAATTCATTACCACAGGAAGTAGTTGATGCCAAAATATTGAATATATTCAATAGGTGGCTAAATATAGCACTTGGGGCGAATGGGATCAAAGGTTATCTATCTACCCATGATTTAAATATATTCAGCGAGGTAGCCACCACCACTTCAACGGGCAGAGAATTCCAGAGATTCACCACCCTTTGAGTGAAGAAGTTTCTCCTCAACTCCGAAATACCACACAATATCACATAACTGCAGACTAGACTATTGAGTTGGGTGATCAGCCATGATCAGAATGCACGGCGGAACAGGCTTAAAAGGCCAAATGGCCTCCTCCTGCTCCTATCTTCTATGTTTTGGACTGTATCACTCTTGGTTCAGAGTTTGGAATTCCTGACATAAGAGCAGCATGAAAGGCAGTGGTTGAAGAAGTTGACCCAGCACTACCAACTAATTAGGGATGTATGTTAAATGCTATCAATGCTATCAAGAATTTTTAAAAGACCAGAGAGGGGATTTATATACACAAGTCATCCAAGTGGCAGGATGAGAAGACAGATGGAATCTTGGGCAGTAAAAATAAAGGCATAAATACAAAAGCCTGATGAACCTTTATAAAATGCTGGTTTGATCTCAACTCAAGAATTCTGCCCAGGGCACCACATTTTAGGAAGGATGTGAAAGTTTTATGAGAATGATTCCATGCTTGAGAAACTTCTGCTAAGTAAATAGCTTGGAGAAGCTGGGACCATTTTCCTGAGGTTAAGAGGAAATTCAATAGAAGTATTCAAAATAATTAGGGGCCAAGACATAACAGACAGAGAGACATTGTTCCCATTGATGACCAGGTCATGAAGTAAGGTGATTGCCAGAAAAATGGTGACATGAAGGAAAACCTTTTTGCAGAGGGTGGTTTTAATCTGGAAAACAATGCCTGATTAGTGGAGGTATACTCAGTAACAGCTTACAAAAGGAATTAGCTGAAGAGAGAAAAATTGCAGGGCTATGTGGGAAAAACAGCAGACTGGGACTAGTTGAGTTGCTTTTTCACAGATCAGGCACAGGTATAATGGACCAAATGGCCTCTTTCTGAACTCTAACTGTTCAATAGTTTATTGCATTTCACCCGATGCAGACTTTTTCTATTTTTCTCCTTTGCCCAACTTTTCCGACCTCTGTACTTACTTAAAATCTGTTACATCCCTAATTTTTAACAGTTCAGACAAAACATTGTCGACCTAAAACTTCAACTCTGTTTCTTCCTCTATGCTAGTCGACCTGCTAAGTATTTTCTGTTTTTATTTTGTGATTGATTGGATTGGTCGAGTACTTCGAATAAATAATGGAATTAATGAGGTGATAGTGTGGTTGATGTCATGTATGATGAGAGGTGTCTGGTGAAATAAGAACATAAGAACATAAGAAATAGGAGCAGGAGTAGGCCATCCAGCCCTTCGAGCCTGCCCCGCCATTCAATAAGATCATGGCTGATCTGAAGTGGATCAGTTCCACTTTCCCGCTTTCTCCCCATAACGTTTAATTCCCCTGTCTATCAGAAATCTATCTACCCATGATTTAAATATATTCAGCGAGGTAGCCACCACCACTTCAACGGGCAGAGAATTCCAGAGATTCACCACCCTTTGAGTGAAGAAGTTTCTCCTCAACTCCGAAATACCACACAATATCACATAACTGCAGGCAGAATTGAAGCCCATGGGGTGAAAGGGGCAACAGCAGTGTGGATTCAAAATTGACTAAAGGACAGAGAGCTGGTGATCTGTTATTTTTCAAGCTGGAAGGAAATACACAGTGGTGTCTTCAGGGCTTGATATTGGGAGCACTGTTCTTTTTAATTATATTAATGATCTAAACTTTTATGTATAGGGCATAATGAGGATGATAGTAACAGTCTCAGAAAGATACAGACTTGTGAAATGGACGGATATCTACATGGCAGATAAAACAATGATGCAGATAATCTGTGAAGTGATTCATTTTGCTGAAGAAAGAAGCGGTGCAATATAAATTAAGTAATACACCTTTAAGGGGCGTGCATGTACACAAGTCATTGAAAGTGGCAGGTTAAATTGAGAAAGCATTTAAAAAGTAATATAGGATACTCTATAAATAGAGGTAAAGAGTACCAAGGAAGTTATCCAAATAAAACAAAAGATATCCATTTAAGTTGCACTTTTCATAACCTCTGGCCCCCCCAAAGTACTTTGTAGCGAATGGAGTACCTTTAGGAACAGAGGTGCAGGAGTAGGCCATTCGGGCCCTCGAGCCTGCTCTGCCATTTAACTAGATCATGGCTAATCTTCCACCTCAATGCCATCTTTCAGAAATACCCCCTTATCTCTTGATTTCATTAGTATTTAGAAACCTACAGACCTCAGAAACCTACTGAACCTCCACAGCCTTCTGAAGTAGAGAATCCATGTGCAGAGAAAATTTACTAGTCCAGTACCAGGGGTATGGGAGTTAAGACATGTGGAGAGAACAGAGAAGCTGCAATTTTTCCTCACAGAGCAGTGAAAGTTAAGGAGAGATTTGACAGAGTTGCTCAAAATTCTGAAGGGCTTTGATAGACTAAATAAGGAGAAACTGATTTTGAACCAACAAGTTGTAATCTGGAAAGCAATACCTGAAACCAATGCTGACCCCGCCTCAGATTATTGGATCTAGACTTTTGTTATCATAAAATTTTATTCTTCCAATACACTCCTGACCAGCTTTTCATGTTCTGTTCCCTATAAAGTTGACATCATCCAAATCTTTGCTGCCCACGTCTTAATTCGCACCAAACCCTGTTCAATGATCAACCCTGTGCTCCCTGACCTACATTGGCTCCTGATTCAGCAACACTTCAGTTTTGAAACTCACGTCCTTGCTTTCAAATTCCTCCATGGCCTCACTCCTCCCGATCTCTGTAACTTCCTCTAACCCCAGTACGGAGAGAATGGATATGCTTGGTTTGTTTTCTTTCGAGCAGAGAATGCTGAAGGGGGACATGATTGCGGTGTATATGATTCTGAGGGTATGGACAGGGAGCAGCTGTTCCCCTTGGTCGAGGGCTCAATCACCTTCAGAGGGGATTTGAGAAAAAAAAATCACTCAGAGGATAATAGGAATCTGGAACGCACCGGCTGAGAAGGTGATGGAGGCTGGAAACCTTGCAACCTTTAAAAAGAATTTGCATGAGCGTTTGAAATACAATAAAATTCAAGTTTATGGCACAAGTGCTGGAAAACGGAATTAGTGCGACTTTAGTGGTAGTTATTATTGGTACAGACTTATTGGACCGAAGGGTCTTTCCTGCACTGTATGATTCTGTGACTCTATGACCCACAACCTTCTGAGACAAGAATAGAGGTCACAGGAAAAACTCAGCAAGTCTGCCAGCACCTAGTAGGAGGGAAGAGGAGTTAACGTTTTCAGTTCTTAGATTATTTGTCAGAACTGAATGGAGGGAGAATGCAAACTGCAACAAAAAGTAACACCTTTAAGAACAAAGACAGATGGCCTCGTGTGGGGCAGGGAGGAAGGGGTTTTGCATTCAGGCAATACATGTAAGGGATATTAAAAAAGGGAAGTAAAGGGGTTTAAGAGGGAGGAGAAAGGTCAAAATCTAAAGTTGTTGCATTCAACATTGAGTCCCAAGGGCTGCTTCTCCAGTTTGTGTTGGGCTTCACTGAAGCATTGCAGCAGGCTAAGAATGGACACGTGGGCATGAGAGCAGGTGCCGAGTTAACATGTGTATCAGAGATGTGGCTAGAGCCAGGTTGGCAGGCCCCAGCAAGGAGTCAGGATGGCTGGAGTGGTCAGGGCATGGGTAGAAGGGGTAATCTTGGGAGTGCTTCTGATGGGCACAGCATGCCCAGATAGGAGGCACACCCCAACCCTAGCCCAACCTACAGCTGTGAGGTTTACTCACAATTTAGATGTTGGGCATTGACCTCCCATAATGTGTTAAAAGTTCAAGCATTAATTGGCTACTTAAAGGCATAAACTGGTCCATGTATGAGCGGTCCTACCCCTGTCCAGGTAAAATAACAGCGGGCAGGAAAGAGTGAGTTAGTGACAGATTTGATGCTGTGACCATCGAGCCTAGTGTTACATTCTTCTCCACCTGACATCACACCCTCAAGAAAAGAGGCAAAGCCTGTCATTAGACCATAAGGCATAGGAGCAGAATTAGACACTTGGCCCATCGAGCCTGTTCTGCCATTCAATCATGGCTAATATTTTTCTCATCCCCATTCTCTTGCCTTTTCGTCTTAACCCCTGATCCTCCTATTAATCAAGAGCTATCAATCTCTGTCTTAAAGGCACTCAATGACCCAGTCTTCACAGCCTTCTGCGACAAATAATTTTATGTATTAATTTTGTAAAAATTCTGTCAATGCTTTCCTGATATGTATCTTTACACATTTCTGGTATCATCCTTGTAAAAATTGTTTGCACTCTCTCCAGTGCCTCTTTATCTTTTTGTAATGTGGCCAACAGAACTACACACCATATTCCTAAGTGTGACCTAGCCAAAGTTTGATACAGGTTGAGCGTACTACTTTTCAATTCTAGAAATAAAGCCGAGTAATTTATTTTTATGGCATTGCTAACTTATGGCACAACATTAAGTGATGTATTTTTACTCCAAGATCTCTCAGTTCCTCTTGTACTTTCCAAGTAATAAGTGATCTCCCTATTCCTCCTAGCAAAATGGAGTACCTCACATTTATCTACGTTGAACTTCATTTGGCAATTTGTTGCTCATTCTTCAGGTTTGTTAATGCCCTGCAATTTGTTGCAAGCTCCCTCAGTACTGACTATCTTCCCCAATTTAGGATCATCCATAAACTTAGAAAGTGTGTTTTTGATTCCAAAGTCCAAATTATTACTATAAATGGTGAACAGCAGTGATTCCAGACCTAATCCTTGTGGAACAACACTTTCCACTTTGAATAACTACCCTGTGCTCACACTCCCTGCATCCTGTGTCAAAACCAGCTAGTAAATCATTTCTGCCACTTGCTGGCTGGCTTCATATGCTCTGACCTTATTCATTAGTCTTTTATGGGGGCACATCATTGAAGAACTTTTGAAAATCCAGATAAATTATATTTACTGTATTATACATAAATCAGTAACAAGGAACCGCCTTCCTTTGTAGATTCAAATACTTAATCACGTCATTGATTGTTTGGACACTTCCACTCATTTTTAGATTAATTGCTTTTCACACACCAATTGGGTTACCTTGATCATGGGTGCATGACTACCAACAAGTTAATTTTTTTTTGCATGTAACCAAAATCTTGTGCCCAAGAAAGGTTCTGATCCTGAAATAATAAATCACCTGCTTTATGGCATACAATCAACTGGGAAGAAGTTTAATCTTGGAATCATAAAATCCTGTAGAAACAAAATACACAAGTGAATTGATACTAATGACATACTACACCTGTGCACACTACTTTGCCCCAAGGTGCTGCAATTTCTGGTAATCCTAAACATGTACTTCATTGTGTAGTGCGTGCAAGTCATAACCAATAATTACACTTCTGATGCTTTCAGAGTAAATGCTGCCAAGTGATCAAAGCTTTGTAACACTGCTGTTTGTACCAGGACCATAATCAGGGATATTACAATCTCTGTGTTCAGGTTTTTATCACACCAAAACATTACAAACTACAGCCCTGATTATAACACCCAGTGGGAATTGTGAGGGTAGGGCCTGAGGTGGACGGGAAATTGTTCAGCTTTTCATCGAGAGATTTAAATTTCCAGGCATCACCTTCAGGGCCATGTCACATCTGAACCCAGTAGGAAGCAATAGCTGAAAAGCGATTTCAGCAGCAAGAAACCACTGCTGGATCCCAAACAGGCAAGTAAATGGTTAGGAAGAGTGTCAGAGAGTATTGCCTCCAGGGGACTGGAGGGAAATCTGGAAGTTTGAATGCTCATGGCTTCTTTGTGTGCCTGGGGGCACAGTCTTACTCCTCTGGTCCACAGGGAATGGAAAGCAACCATTTAATTCATATACCATTCTGTGTCACTTTTAGATACAGTCCTGTTTACCACTAGGTTGGTGTTGTGAAAATTTCCCTGATTAGACTTGGGGTAAAATTACAGTTGGGTTCTGATGATGTCATTGGGGCCTTACCTGAATATTTGAAATAAGACTCACCATCCAGATTTGGAACTGTATCACAGTTCATTCACTGGCGCTGGGTCAAAATCCTGGAACTGCCTCCTTAGTAGCACTGTGGCTGTAATTTTCTGGCCTTTCTCCCTAGCAGGATCTTCTGGGCCCACCAACAACAAACTCCCACCATGGATTTCCCAGCGCTGGTGCGCGCACAGAATGGAAATCCTCATTGACAGTGTCAGGATCAGAAGACCCCATGGGTAGTGCCCCTCCCTCCACCACAGGCTTCAGTATCAAGTCCCAGAAATTGTGTTTGTAACACCACCAAATAGGTTGATTGTAAACCTGCATATCTTTCCACTATGGGTATAGCAGTTTGTGGTGTTCTCAAGCTATCGGCTCTGCAGCCTTTTCTAGGGATAACAAACCAGGAAAAACAGGTGTGCTTTGTTTGCCTCATTTATCTCTAGAAGCAGAAAATCTTCTAATTCTAAGGGCAGAATTTTCCAGTCCTATCCAGCACAAGGACGTCTGGCCCTGCCAAAAACAGTAGACAGGGCCACCCAGTTTCCCGTGGCAGGTCCTGCCATGAAAGGACCAGAAAATCCCAGTCTAATTCTTTGCTCCTGAAATCATTGACTGCTTGTTAGAATACAAAAGCATACATGCTGGTTGCTGTCCTCCACCTTGTTCAAGTGACTCTTCAGCAAGTGTGAGGTTTTATTACGAGTATTGCTGGATTATGTGTCATTAGACCAGTCCACCATGAGTTGGGGATGTACCCACAGTTGAGGCATCTCATGCTCATCTGATGTCAACAAACATGGGAATCCAACAATAATGCGGAGGAGGAACCTGGGCCAATGCAGCCTTCACATCCAGAAACATTGAGGCTAACTGTGGTAAACTAACGCAGCACAGACCTGGATTGAAACCTAGGATTTTCCAAGACTGTGTGACTCATTTTGCTATTGCCTTAATTAATGGAACCGTCAAGGGAATTTGTACATGTTTGCAATAATTAAAATAATTAGTTGTTTTTGCAGCAGCTGGGTTGCTGCCATTTTACTCTGCACTCCTGGGCTTGTGATTGGAAAACTATCAGCTGGGGTCCTGTTTCTGATCACTCTCCAATATGCTCGCTGCTGGAAAGCACGTGTGTACAAATCATTGAGGACAGCAGTTCCTTAAAACTGGACCCGATTTTACCATTGCATTGCACCCGTTTTCAGCCATGAAAACTTAGTAAGGTCGGGCATGAGGTGAGTACCGTGATCCGTGCCCGCTTCCACCTTTATAAAGGCTCAAAAATGGAAGCAATCAGGACCACGCCTGAAATGGGTGCAATGGAGATCTAAAAAGATCTGAATGTATTTAAATTGAATTAATAGGCTGCACGCCCAACGTCACCAGCACTTCCCCCTTTACCACTGCGTTCACCAATCCAGAATCAGTGCAAAACACGCATGCTCCATTAAAGTCCGATTTGGGTGCTCCATCAATGAGGAGGTAAGTACATAGTGTCCGATGGCTCTCTGTTGCACCCATTTTCTTTCTCTGGTTGGTGGCAGCTCTGCGAGTGTGTGGGGGGTGGAGGGCTGTTGCTCAGCATGGACTCCAATATCCGACTTCCGGTACAGACCCTGGTCTCAGCACTAACCTTGGGTCTTATTGTGCTACTGGGTCTGATTGCACTCAGCTCATTTCCAGCTGAAGGATGTGCACAAAGCCCTTGCAAATTGCACTGCTGCAGTCTCTCAACTTTTCAGGGAGCTGTGATTGTGGGGAACCTGTGGCTGGGAGAATTGGGGGGGAGCTGTGATTGTGGGGAGTATGTGGCTGGGAGAATTGGGGGGGGCTGTGATTGTGGGGAGTATGTGGCTGGGGGAATTGGGGGGGCTGTGATTGAGGGGAGTATGTGGCTGGGAGAATTGGGGGGGGCTGTGATTGTGGGGAGAATGTGGCTGGGAGAATTGGGGGGGGCTGTGATTGTGGGGAGAATGTGGCTGGGAGAATTGGGGGGGGCTGTGATTGTGGGGAGTATGTGGCTGGGAGAATTGGGGGAGCTGTGATTGTGGGGAGTATGTGGCTGGGGGAATTATGGGGGGAGCTGTGATTGTGGGGAGTATGTGGCTGGGGGAATTGGGGGGGGCTGTGATTGTGGGGAACATGTGGCTGGGGGAATTGGGGGGGGGCTGTGATTGTGGGGAGTTTGTGGCTGGGGGAATTGGGGGAGCTGTGATTGTGGGGAGTTTGTGGCTGGGGGAATTGGGGGGGCTGTGATTGTGGGGAGTTTGTGGCTGGGGGAATTGGGGGGCTGTGATTGTGGGGAGTTTGTGGCTGGGGGAATTGGGGGGCTGTGATTGTGGGGAGTTTGTGGCTGGGGGAATTGGGGGGGAGCTGTGATTGTGGGGAGCATGTGGCTGGGGGAATTGGGGGGGAGCTGTGATTGTGGGGAGTATGTGGCTGGGGGAATTGGGGGATATAGACAGTGACTGTTGATATGCTAGGGGCAAGCAGTGTTTCTTATCATCAACATATGTTCCTTTCGTTCCCTCACCACCCTGCCCCCTGCGCCCCCGATCCTTCAGAGTGACGGGATGGCTTTTGCAATGCAACCAATCGATCTTGCTGATCTTCTGGTTGCTGCTGGAGTTGAGGAGGAGGAGCTGGAGGGAGAATTGTGGGCACAAGAAGCCCAGGCCCTAACTGTTGCAGGTCTAGAGGGAGACGACCACCAGAGGCAGGAGGTAGCTACCATTCACCCAGAGTGGCGGGGGGGGGGGGGGGGGGGGCAGGAGAAGGAGGGAGCAGAGACCTCGGCAGTTTCGTGCATGGGTGTCATTTGAACAGAGGTCGGAGACACCGAAAGGAAACAGTGCAAACCTGTGCCACCTGTTCTAGCACCTGGCATCTAGAGGGCGGGGGTGGACTCCCACTCTTGGTGACTGTCAAATTGATGACAGCTCTGAAGTGTTAAGCGACTGGCTCCTTCCAGACCCCTAGCAGAGATGTCTGTGGCATCTCCCAAACAGCTGTGCACACCTGTGTCAAGCAGGTCATGGAAGCCCTGTATGCCCGGGCTGGGCAGTACATCAAATTTAACCTGGACCAGGCTCATTAGGAAGCCCGGACTGCAGGGTTCACAGCCATTGTGGGGATACCTAATGTGCAGGGGGCCATCAATTGCTCACATGTCACCCTCAAGGCCCCCCTTACAGAATTCGCGGAGATTCATCAACAGAAAGGGTTTCCACTCTCTGAATGTTCAATTCGTATGTGACCACAACATGAACATTATGCATGTCTGCACAAGACATCCAGGTAGTGTGCACGACAGCTTCATTGTCAGGAGCTTGGACATCCCGGAGGCATTTGAGCCCAGGCTGCGGGGATAGTTCGTGAGTGATATGGGCTACCTGTTTCGGATATGGCTGATGACATCTGTACGGAGGCTGCAACTGAGGTAGGGACCTGTTATAATGAGGCTCACCCGCACGATGATGGAGAGGTGCACTGGGGTCTGGACCACTCTGGATGGCCCTGTGATCTCTTCCGGCATGGTGCCTTGCACAATCCCTCTCTATGGAGAGGTGACCTATTGGAGGAGGGGGAGGACGTGGAGGCTGACCAGCGAGGTATTACTGGGGAGGATGACCATCAGGAGGAAGAGGGAGAGCAGGAGGAAGAAGAGGAAGAGCATGTCAAGAAAGGTGCTGGAGGGCTGACAGCTCAAATGAGGCATGTGAGGGTGGCAAGGGAGGCCCTGATCACCAGGTTATTCAGTCGCTCAGGGTTTGTGTCTGTGGGTTGCCCTGCCTCGCCCCCTACAAAGTTGCTTCTATCTCCTGCAAGATTGTCACATCAGAGTGGTGGGCCTGGGTACTCCCTGTTTGTGAGTTTTTTGGCAGGCAGGACGGTGATGATGACTTATTAAGCACCATTATGATGATGCTGTCGTGCAAACTAGTCTGATTCCAATCTGAGCTCCGCATGTACACTTGCACCTGGCCCCACATCTGTATAGTGGGTAAGGGACCTGAAACCCCCTTACAGGGTCCTGGGCAGGTGGGGTGGGGGATGGGAGGGAATCATTCGTGGGGTCTGAGGAACCAATGGCTTCCTCTTCTCAGTTTCACAGCATTGAGGGGCCTCCCCAACTGACATCAACATGAAGCATCACTCTGACGATCATCAAATCACCAGGTTAAAATCCAACAGGTCTATTTGGTAACTCAAGCTTTGGAGTGTTGCCCCTTCATCAGGCAAGTGAAGTGTTTGGTACACAAACAGGGTATATATAGACACAACTATGCCTACCCTAGTCCAATGCTGGCAACTCCACATCATGGCAATCATCAATGGAAGAGAATTCCTATTCGAGACAAATCTGAGACAAATTAGTCTCAGGTGTGTCATGAAAAAGCATTTAACTACAATAAAGGTGTTTAAATAAGATGTTCTAACATAAAAGCTTGTGAACAGAAAACATGATGGTGCTTAAATATTTTTCTAACTAGGGCAGCCCTTCACCTGTGCCACCTCAGTGCAACTACAACTTCCTAACCTTATGTAGTCTCCTAACCTCAGTGACTCCCCAGAATGTACATCGGAAGTGGAGGGGACCAGCTGCCTACCTTGCCCCATGGTCTCTAATGCGCATGGGGGGGGAGTCCTCTGTAGGCCCTAGAGCTTGAGGGCTCTGACAGGCTTCCAGGTGCTTGGGACATTTCCATGACACCCTCTTCATCCTGCGGCCCCTGAGATGCCCTGGGGTCTGGATGGGGGGGAGTCAGAAGGTGTAGCCATAGCCACAGTCTCCTGGCTGGAAGGCTCTGGTGTGGGCTCAAGCCCTTCCTCCTCCCTTGGAGTTCCTGTGGGCCCCAGGGGCATTCCATGGGACGGCGGTTCTTCTGCAGTGAGCTTCATAAACTCCGGCATCACCTGGCATTGCCAGTCCTGGAGCAACACCTGCAAACTAGTCCTGGAGCACCATCTGTGTCCTACCCTTGGTGGGCGAGCCCTCTGCGATGGCCACCTAAGTTGGAGGCCACCTCTCAATGGCCACAGCAAGTTCCCTCTAGGCCATGCTCTGCATCCTCTCAGCCATGACTCTCTGCGAATGGGCCACATTCTCACAGACTGCTGCCATAGCCTGCTGTGTCTCAGCGCTATCCCACTGGGTCTCCCGCAAACTCTCAAGCCTCTCATCATGGGCCGCAGAATCTTGAAGTTTGTTCAATCCCTCAGCTGTGGCCTGCTGTAACTTGGCCGTCGCTTGGAGCCTGCCACCCATGGTGAGAATCGCCTGCCCCAGGCTTTCCTTGCAATGTTGGCATGGGAACCATTCAAGTCAGGCAACAGCGGATCCACCTGAAAGCTCTGGGACTCCTCCTAATACAGTAAAAAGTCTGACAACACCAGGACTCCTCTTAATAGCCATGTAATTGGTCCAGTGTGGCCGTCAGCCCCTCCTGCATTTCCTGGCTCTGTTGCTGCATCTTCAGCAGCTGGGGGAGGAGTGACTTCAGAGGCCCAACATGCCAGAGGCCTTGGACTTCCCTGCTCCACCCAATGTACATTATTAGAGGTGATATGATCCCCAGAGAGTGACCCAGAAGCCTCACCACTAACTGAATTCACCGACGTGTCGGTATCTGGGATGGTGAATTGTGAGCTGGAAGCTGACGGCAAAACCGTGCCACCCTCAGAGGTCCCTTCACCCATATCCTCCAAGAACTCATTCAAGCTGTCTGGAGCAGGAAGAGGAATCCAGGATGTCAAACGTGTGATTCACATTTCTCCGTTGAACATAGAACAAAGCACCAAGAAAATTACATCATAGGAATAGGCCATTTGGCCCTCCAAGCTTGTAGTGACTAAGCTGCCCATTTGATTTGTAACCCCCTACCCTTCCAGGGATCATATGCCTCTATTCACATAGCTGTAGAGATGCCCCTTGAAGGTTACTGTCATATCTGCCTCCATGACCTTCTTCATCAGTCAGGCACCCACTACCCTCTGTACAAATAAACATACCTTGTGCATCTCTTTTAAACCTTACCCCTCGCATCCAAAACTCGTGCCTCTGAGAAGTTGCCTCAAAGTGAGTGGAAGAATAACAGGTGCTCATGTCTTGACAGCAGCCCTACCATATTGTTGCTGACAGCCCGCATCACCCCTTCCCTTGACAGCTCCAGCGCCCACACCTCAAAGGGGGTGAGGACCCGAAGGCCTGTCTGCGTTAAGCCCCGCCCACAGGCTTGTGCAGCGCGATTCAGAATCGCTGATATTTTTTCAGGCAGAGTGCATATGGGGGTGCCTGAGAACGGGTCTAAAAGTCAGATCTGAAACACTCCCAGTTTCAAGTCTGCCCAGCGCTTAGAATCAGAATGGTAAAATAGGGCCCATTGTGTCCAGTTCTGACTGATAAAAAATATAAAATATTGGAGACAGTGCAGAGAAAGAGCCTCAAAGCTCATGTCCAGTTTCAGGCCCATGAATTATGAGTAAAGATCTAAAGCATGTGTTTTCAGTCTGCAGCTGATAGAAGACTACATGAAAATATACAGGATGTACAAAAAAAATGAATCTTTAGCATCATTTAAAATTGAGATTGTGACACATTCAGTCATAATTTTTAAAGGGGAATTGGATGAGCACCTCAACAGAGATGGTTTGCAGGGCTATGTGGAAAGGACGTAAAGTGGGACTCGATGTGTTGCCTAGGCAGAGAGCTAGCATGAACATGCTGGGCTGAATGGCCTCCCCTATAGTCCACACTATCACAGACCTCGCCTTTGGTCTTTTTCTTCTCATCCCTTCACCAATTTGTATGTTCAAAAACCCTTTACAGGCTGTAAAGGTGCATTTTCACAGACGTTATTAATGAATATAGATGATAGTTATTAATAAGGACTGTTCAGCAGCCTCATGACTGCAACTTGCTGCCGACATGTCACCTATCCATCCCTCTGTGGGGATTACCCACGCTGAGTCCCAATTGGTCACCCAAGCCAGGTACCCTTTTCTGCTGTGTTGCCCTTAAAGGGGCAATCACCTCCCATGTCTAACTTTTCCAAGTACCGCTGAAAGATCATTAACCTGAAACATTGGGCAAAATTTCCCCAAAATTTGTCAGAGCATCAGGTACAGGCTGAAAACCGACATGTATTTCTCCAAAAACACAGCCAACTTTTCATTCCAGATTTTCTGGCACTCAGTTCACTGAGAATCTGAGGCCGTAGTTTCTGCTGTCACTCCAGTGAGGGCTAATAGAATCTGCAAGGTTGGCTCCATGGAGATCGGGGCACCATCTTTAAAGGGGGCCATGATTTGCACACAAAATAAACTTCCTCCCACAAACACAGAACACTCCTCTTTTCCTCCCAACAAGCTTTGAGGCATTTCCCCCACCTCCACCAAGTGGGTATCAGGGCATTCCCCTAACAGACATTGCTTCTCTCTTGCATGCAGTGCCTTCCAGCCTGCCCGCAGGAACCCCCACCCCACCACACAAAGAGCATAAGAACATAAGAACTAGGAGCAGAAGTAGGCTGTCTGACCCCTTGAGCCTGCTCTGCCATTCCATGAGATCATGGCTGATCTTTTTGTGGACTTAGCTCCACTTACCTGGCTGCTCACCACAACTCTTAATTCCCTTACTGTTCAAAAATTTACCTATCCTTGCTTTAAAAACATTCGATGAGGTAACCTCAACTGCTTCACTGGGCAGAGAATTCCATAGATTCACAACCCTTTGTATGAAGAAGTTCCTCTTCAACTCAGTCCTAAATCTGCTTCCCCTTATTTTGAGGTTATGCCGATTAGTCCTTGTTTCACCCGCCAGTGGAAACAACTTCACGGTTTCTATCTCATCTATTCCCTTCATAGTTTTATGTTTCTATAAGATCTCCCCTCATTCTTCTAAATTCCAATGAGTATAGCCCCAGTCTACTCAGTCTCTCCTCATAAACCAACCCTCTCAATTCTGGAATCAACCTAGTGAATCTTCTGTGTGCCCCCTCCAGTGCCAGTATATCTTTTCTCAAGTAAAGAGACCAAAACTGTACACAGTATTCCAGGTGTGGCCTCACCATCATCTTATACAGCTGCAACATAACCTCACTGTTTTTAGACTCCATCCCTCTAACAACGAAGGTCAAAATTCCATTTGCCTTCTTAATTACCTGCTGCACCTGCAAACCAACTCCTTGTGGTTCTTGCATTCGGACACCCAGGTCCCTCTGCACAGCAGCACACTGCAATTTTTTACCATTTAAATAATAGTCCATTTTGCTGTTATTCCTACCAAAATGGGTGACCTCACATTTACCAACAATGTACTCCATCTGCCAGATCCTCGCCCACTCACTTAGACTACCTATATCCCTTTGCAGATTTTCAGCATCCTCTGCACACTTTGCTCTGCCACCCATTTTAGTATCATCTGTGAATTTTAACACACTACACAATCCCCAACTCATCGTCTATGTAAATCATAAACAATTACGGTCCCAACACTGACCCCTGAGGCACACCACTAGTCACTGATCACCAACCAGAAAAACACCCATTTACCCCAACTCTTTGCTTTCTGTTAGTTAACCAATCCTCTATTCATACTAATACATTACCCGTAACACTATGCACCTTTATCTTATGTAGCAATCTTTCATGCAGCACTCTGTCAAATGCCTCTGGAAATCCAGATACACTACATCCATAGGTTCCCCATTGTCCACTGCACATGTAATGTTCTCAAAGGCTTCCACCAAATTAGTCAAACATGACGTTCCCTTCATGAACCCATCTTGCGTCTTATCAACGGAACAATTTACATCCAGATGTCTTGCTACTATTTCCTTGATGATAGATTCAAGCATTTTCCCTACTACAGAAGTTAAACTAACCAGCCTCCAGTTATCTGCCTTTTGTCTACATCCTTTCTTAAACAGTGGGTCACATTTGCTGTTTTCCAATCTGCAGGAACCACCCCAGAGTCCAGTGAATTTTCGTAAATTACAAGTGCATTTGCTATTTTTCCTGCCATCTCTTTTAGTACCCTGGGATGCATTCCATCAGGACCAAGAGACTTGTCTACCTTTAGCCCACTAACTTGCCCAACACTATCTCTTTCATGATAATGATAGTTTCTAGGTTCTCACCTGCCATAGCCTTCCTGACATCAATTTTTGGCATGTTATTTGTGTCCTCCACTGTGAAAATCAACACAAAATAACGGTTCAATGCCTCAGCCATTTTCTCATCTCTAGTTATTACATGCCCCTTCTCACCCTCAAAAGAACCAATGTTTACTCTAGCTATTCTTTTCCATTCTATATATTTGTCGAAACTTTTGCTATCTGTTTTTATATTCTGAGCTAGTTTACTCTCATAATCCATCTTACTTTCCTGTATGGCTTCCTTTGTGGTTTTCTGCTGACATTTAAAGATTTCCCAATCCTCTAGGTTCCCACTAATCTTTGCCACATTGTATGCATTTTCTTTCAATTTTATACCCTCCTTTATTTCCTTAGATATCAATGGCTGATTATCTCTTTTTCTAAAGTCCTTCCTTATCACTAGTATATATTTTTGCTGAGCGCTGTGAAAGATCGCTTTGAAAGTCCTCCACAGTTCCATAGTCCCACCATAAAGTATTTTTGCTCCCAGTCTACCTTTAGCCAACTCTTACCTCATCCTTTGTTTAAACACAAGACACTGGTATTGGATTTTACCTTTTCACGGCCCCTGCCCGCCCTATCACAGACATTTGGGCTGTAACCCAAATTTTCAATTTCTCTCTGGCGGCGGGGGACTGCCAGATGACTGCAAAACAGCTAATATGGTTCCACTCTTTAAGAAGGGTTGGAGAGATAAATCGGGGAACAACAGACCAGTGAGTCTCACATCAGTGGTAGGGAAACTATTGGAGAAATTTCTGTAGGAGAGCATCTATCTCCATTTGGAGAGGCAAAGCTTGATCTGGGATAGTCAGCATGGCTTCATCAGAGAGAGGTCATGCCTAACAAATTTGATTGAATTTGTTAAGGAGGTGACCAAGTATGTAGATGAAGGTAGTGCAGTCATTGTAGTTTACATGGATTTCAGCAAAGCCTTTGACAAGGTCCCACATAGGAGACTTGTAAAGAAGGTAAAGTCACATGGGATGCAGGGTAATTTGATAAAATGGATTCAAAATTGGCTCAGTTGTTAGAGACAGAGGCTGCTTTAGAGAGTGGAAACCAGTGTCTAGTGGTATACCACAAGGACCCCCTATTATTCGCCATTTATATAAATGACATTGATGACTATGCGGGGGTAGGATTAGTAAGTTTGTGGATGACACAAAGATTAGGCAGGTGGTTAACAGTGAGGCTGAGTGTCTTGGGCTGCAAGAAGATGTAGATAGAATGATATAATATGTGGCAGATGTAATTTAACCCTGAAAAGTGTGAGGTGATACACTTCAGAAAGAGTAATTTGACAAGAAAGTACTCAATGAATGCTAGAACACTAGAAAGTTCTGTGGAACAAAGAACCTTGGCATGTTTGTCTATAGATTTCTGAAAGCGGAAGGCCATGTTTGTAGGGTGGTGAAAAAGGCATATGGGATACTTTCCTTTATCAATCGAGGCATCAGTTACAAAAGCAGGCATGTCACGTTGGTGTTGTTTTGATTTTCTGTGAGGCCACAGCTAGTGTACTGTGCAGTCGTGGTCAGCACACTATCAGAAGGATGTGATTGCACTGAAGGGTTGCAGAGGAGATTTACCAGGATGCTGCCTGGGATGAAACATTTAAGTTATGAGAAGAGGTTGAATAGGCTTGGATTGTTTTCACTGGAGCAGAGAAGACTGAGGGGGTGACCTGATTGAAGTGTAGACAGATTGGATCAGGAGCAGTTGTTCCCCTTAGTTGAAGGGTCAATCACGAAGGAACATAGGTTCAAGGTGAGGGGCAGGAAATTTATGGGGAATGTGAGGAAAAACGTTTTTACCCGGAGGGTGGTGACAGCCTGGAATGCACTTCCTGGAAGGGTGTTAGATACAGGTTGCCTCACATCCTTTAAAAAGTATCTGGATGAGCATTGGCACATCATAACATTCAGGGCTATGGGCTACGTGCAGGAAGATGGGATCAGATGGGAGTTCAGATATTTCTAATATGTCGTTGTGGACTTGATGGACCTAAGGGCCTCTTTTGCGCTGTACAATACTATGATTCTATGATATGATTCCATGGCATCACCCTCCCACCCTCCCTTCCAGTTCACAGTCATTGCTCTCCCCACTTCACGGCATCGGTCATCCTCCCAAATACATACTAGGGGAACCCCTCTCCCAATGAGGCTTCCCAAAGGGCCCATCCTTGGCAGTTCCAGTGTGCCAGAGAATTGCCTGGCCATGTTTGTCAGCACCCAGGAACTATAGTTACCTGTGCGCCCCCAGTATGGTCATCACACCGAGTCTTTCTTGTTGAAAACCAATAGCGATTCACACTGGTGTGACGTCACAGTGGCTGGGTGGGACAAAAGATGAGGATGAAAGTAGCTGTATTAAACCCTCTAATTAGATACTAATTTATTTTGAAATACGCTAATCAGGCGTGTAACCCTTCCTGAGCATGAACTGCGTCATTGTTGGGAGCCGGGGAAGATGCCATCCGAAATCTTGCTGGCACGTATCCCATTTTGGGCTTCTGGTGAAACTTAGCAACTTTTATGGGATTTGTGTCCAGGACTTGCATGGCTGCTAGATCGCAGCCATTAGCTGTTTCTCTCTGCCGGATACTACCAGGTCAACTGGGTATCTTGAGTGTTTCCTGTTTTTATTTCAAATTTCCAGCAACTACATTATTTTATTCATGTTTTTGGGATTGATTAGCTGTAGCTCAATCAGTAGTCACTTTTGCCATTGACGCAGATCACTGTGGTTTTTGACCCACTCCAGGTTTTGAACACAAATGTCAAGACTTATAACGCACTGCCAGAAATTCTGGGAGGAATTTTCCAATTTTTTGACGCAGAGGGTGGGAAAAACAGCATTAAAGCCATTGGCCTCAACGGCGCCTTTCCCGACTCTTTCCCTTGGCTCATAGCTGGAAAAAAATGAAGGGGCAGGTTTCTTGATGTAATGCTGGTGAAGCTCTGATTGAGCTCAACCCTTCAGCAACTTAGGTTTTAAAAGATGGAAAGAGTGCCCAAAACAATAAAAAAAGGCCCAAACCCCTCTATGGAAGCCCCTCCTGTATGGAACTCCTGTCACATGCAACATCCACTCCCACCTCCACCCGCCGTCATGAAACATCCTCACCCAGCATTTTCCCGAACACTGCTTTTGGGCATTGTCATTGGCGCTGCCCGTGTCTGACCCTATCCACCTTGAGCAATGCACTCATCTGAACTCCTCTGGCAGGTTCTGCTTGCCAGGTGCACACTGTGGTTGACCTGTCGTGGTTCACATGGGCGTGAAAGAAGTATATAATGGAGGGGAATTATCAGGTGCAGAGGCTTGATAACTAGATGTTAATGTCTCCTATTGGGGATCCTGACTTTGAGCTTTGGGATTCCCATTACATGACTGGCAAGGAGCGGGGACAATTGCAACAGGAAATTTCGCTGGTATAAGCTGTAGTTTGGGCCTCCCATGGGATTTTCCGCTTATGCTGCCAATCTCACACATTGAAAATGGGAATGGAAATTCCCCCTCCCCCTGTCTTTTGGATGAAAGTTAAACCAAGGTCCCATCCCATCCCTTCAGAGATGGATGTAAAAGAACACATGACACAATTTCAAACAGCCTAGTGTTACATTCCCAGTGTTTTGACCAATATTTACCTGTTAACCAACAAAAACAGTTTATCGAGTTATTATTACATTAATATTTGTGATAGCCTGTTGTGATCAAATTACAACAGTGACTACACTTAGATGTTCATCTTAGATGTTTCAATAAAATCATCCCTGTCTTCTAAACTCCAATGCATATGAGACCAACCTACTGAACCTTATTTCATAAGACAACCTCATTAACCCAGGAATCAATGCAGGAAAACATCTTTCTAGAGCAAGGATACCTTCCTCAAATAAAGAGACCAAAGCTATACTCTTACTAATGCCCACTACAATTGTAGTAAGGCTTCTCTACTTTTGTACTCCATCCCCTTTTAACTAAAGACCAACATTTACCTCCTTAATTACCACTGTAACTGCATAGAAAAAGAGAAACTAGATGTAGGATTATGCCATTTGGCCCTTCAAGCCTGCTCCACCATTCATTTTGATCATGGCTGATCATCGAATTCAATAGCCTGATCCTCCCTTTTCCCCCATATCTCTTGACCACTCCTAAAGATATATCTAATTTCTTCTTGAAATCAGACAATGTTTTGGCCTCAACTACATTCTGTGGTAGTGAATTCCACCCCTAGTTTGGACTCCCCCACCATTGGGAACATTCTTGCTGATTCTACCCTGTCTAACCCTGTTAGAATTTTGTAAGTTTCTATGAGATCCCCTCTCACTCTTCTGAACTCCAGTGAATATAATCTTAACCGATTTAGTCTCTCCTCATATGACAGACTTGCCATCCCAGGAATCAGCCTGGTAAACCTTCGCTGTACTCCCTCTATTACCAGCACACCCTCCCTCAGTTAAGGACAGCAAAACTGCACACAATATTCAGAAGTAATCTCGCCAATGCCTTATACAATTGCAGCAAAACATCCCTATCCCTGTACTCAAATCCTCTTGCTGTGGAGGCCAACATATCATTTGCCTTCTTTACTGCCTGCTGTACCAGCGTGCTTACTTTCAGCCACTGTTGCACAAGGATTCCAAGATCTTGTTAAGTATCCACCTCTCTCAATTTACATCTATTCAAATAATAATCTGTCTTCATATTATTACTACCAAAGTGCAGAACCTCATGTTTATCCACATTATACTGCATTTGCCATGCCCACATACTCAGCCTTTCCAAATCACACTGAAGCATCTGTGCATCCTCCTCACTCTACACCCCCCGCCCCGCCACCAACTTTGTATCATCTGCAAATTTGAAGATAATTCATTCAGTTCCCTCTTCCAAATCGTTAATATATACTGTGAACGTTGGGGTTCTAGCACAGATCCCTGCGGAACCCCTCTAGTCACTGACTGCCAATCAGAAAAAGACCCATTTATGCCAACTCTTTGCTTCCTATCTGCTAACCAGCTTTCTATCCATCTCAAGACATTACCTGCAATTCGATGTGCCTTAACTTTACATTGTAGTCTATTATGTGAAACTTATTATGTGAAACTTACAAAGCCTTCTGAAAGTCTAAATAAACTACATCTATGGTTCTTTACAAACAACTCTACGAGTTACATCCTCAAAGAATTCCAATAGATTCATCAAGCATGATTTTCCTTTTTGTCAATCCATGCTGACTTTGTATGATTATACCACTGCCTTCCAAATGCCAAGTTATAAAATCCTTGATAATAGACCAGCAACTTCCCCAGTACTGACATTAGACTCACTGGTCTATAATTCCCTGTTTTCTCTCTACCTCCCTTTTTGAATAGCAGGCTTACATGAACTACCCTCCAATCTATTGGAACTATCCCAGAGTCCAAAGTATTTTGGAAAATAATCACCAATGGGTTTACTATTTCCAGGGCCACTTCCTGAAATACTCAAGGATGAAGATTATCAGGACCTGGAGATTTACTCATTTTCAACTCCGTCAATTTCCTCAAAATCATTTCTCTATGAATGCAAATTCCCTTCAGCCCCTCAGTAAAACATGTTTCTCTTAGCACTTCTGATATCTCATTCATGTCTTCCTTTGTGGTTTCCTCCCGCCCTCCAGGGATGTGTGGGTTGGGTTGATTGGCCATGTTAAATTGACAATAAAATGTCAGGGGATTGATAGGGCAAATGTGTGAGGTTACAGGAATAGAGCGGGGGTGGGATTGTGGTCAGTGCAGACTCGATGGCCTGGATGGCCTCCTTCTGCTTTGTTGCAATTAGACTGTAAGGATGGTGAGTGTCTGGAACAAGCTGCCAGAAGTAATAGTAGAGGCGGGTACAATTTTATCTTTTAAATTGCATTTAGACATGGATAAGACGGGCATTGAGGGATATGGGCCAAACATGGGCAATTGGGACCAGCTTAGTGGTTAAAAAAGGGGTGGCATGGACAAGTTGGGCTGAAGGGCCTGTTTCCATGCTGTAAACATCTATGACTCGAAGACTGAAGCAAAGTACAAATTTAAATCCTCAGCCATTTGTTTTATTCCCTGTTATGATTTTTCCCGTTTCTGACTGTAAGCAGCTTACATTCATTTTTGAATCTCTTTTTCTGTTTACATTCCTATAGAAACTTTTACAATTAGTTATTATGTTCCCTGTCATCTTGCTTTCATGCTCTATTTTTCCCTTCTTAATCAATCTTTTGGTCCTCCATTACTGATATTGTGGTAATCACACCCAGAACTCTCAGATTCTGAACCTTCTTTACTTTTAAATGATATTCTGCTATTCTATTGTGCCATTCAACATAGGCAAACTCACTTTTCCCACATTACACCCCACCTGTCAATTTTTTGTTCACTGACTTAACCTATCTATATACAAAGAACAAAGAATAAAGAAAATTACAGCACAGAAACAGGCCCTTCGGCCCTCCAAGCCTGCTCTGACCATACTGCCTGACTTAACTAAAACCTCCTACCCTTCCGGGGAACTAATCCCTCTATTCCCATTCTATTCATGTACTTGTCAAGACACCTCTTATAAGTCACTACCATATCCGCTTCCCCCTGCAACGAAATCCAGCTACACACCACCCTCTGTGTAAAAACTCTGCCTCATACATCTGCTTTAAACCTTGCCCCTCACACCTTAAACCTATGCCCCCTAGTAATTGACGCTTCCACCCTGGGAAAAAATTTCTGACTATCCACTCTGTCCATGCCTCTCATCATATTGTAGTCATCTATCAGGTCTCCCCTCAACCTTCGTTGCTCCAGTGAGAACAAACCAAGTTTCTCCAACCTCTCCTCATTGCTAATGCCCTCCATACCAGGCAACATCCTGGTAAATCTTTTCTGTACCATCTCCAAAGCCTCCACATCCTTCTGATAGTGTGGCGACCAGAATTGAATACTATATTCCAAGTACAGTCTCACTAAGGTCCTATAAAGCATCAACATGACTTGCCAATTTTTAAAGTCAATATCCCGGCTGATGAAGGCAAGCATGCCGTATGCCTTCTTGACTACCTTCTCCACCTGCATTGCCACTTTCAGTGACCCGTGTACCTGTACACTCAGATCTCTTTGCCTATTAATACTCCTAAGCGTTCTGCCATTTACTGTATATTTCCTATCTGTATCAGACCTTCCAAACTGCATTACTTCACATTTGTCCAGATTAAACTCCATCTGCCATCTTTTCGCCAAAGTCTCCAACTGATCTATATCCTGCTGTATCCTCTGATAGTCCTCATCGCAATCCATAAATCCACCCAAGCTTTGTGTCGTCCGTAAACTTACTGATCAATCCAGTTACATTTTTCTCCAAATCATTTATATATATTACAAACAGCAAAGGTCCCAGCACTGATCTCTGAGAAACGCCACTTGTCACAACTCTCCATTCAGAAACGTACCCTTCCACAGCTACCCTCTGTCTCCTATGACCAAGTCAGTTTTGTATCCACATTACTATCTTACCTCTGATCCCATGCAACTTCATCTTCTGCACCAGTCTGCCATGAGGGACCTTGTCAAAGGCCTTACTGAGGTCCATGTAGACAGCATCTACTGCCCAAATCTCATCAATCATCTTCGTCACTTCCTCAAAAAACTCAATCAAGTTTGTGAGAAACAACCTCCCCTTAACAAAACCATGTTGCCTCTCACTAATACGTCCACTTATTTCCAAGTGGGAATACATCCTGTCTCAGAGGATCCTTTCCAATAATTTCCCTACCACTGATGTAAGGCTCACCAACCTATAATTACCTGGATTATACTTGCTACCCTTCTTAAACAAAGGAACAACATTGGCTATTCTCCAATCCTCTGGGACCTCCCCTGACCTCCCCTGTAGCCAGTGAATATACAAAGATTTCTCTCAAGGCCCTTCTCAGATTTTTTGTGTCATCCTCCTACTGACTTTCCTAGTCTTATATTGCCAGCTAACATGACTACAATCTACTTGGTCCTGGTCTGAAGGTATGAGAAGACATGAAGGTGCGTGGGGAGATGGCAGGTGGAAGGTGGAGCATGACACTGTGTGAAGGTTGAGGATTAAATGGCCAAACAGCCTTCTATAAAACTGGGCCAAAATGTCTCAGAGAATTCAAGGCATTCCTTGTAATCAGCCTGCCTTATCATTTGTGCACTTCTACAGTGCCTCTGAATCGCCTTTGTGGTGGCAACCCAACTCAATTAAGCCCCATCACTCAAGGCCCCCTCACCTCTTGCCTCCAGAAAAAAAATCATTCACACAGGGAACACTTTTTGAAAACTGGTCTGCCAAATCAGGAGATTTCCCAAATGAGTTTCTTGCTGTTGTGGTGAAAAGCTAACCCCTAATCTCTTCCTTAATATACTCTTGGTAAAAATGTCTTTGTATAGGTGGAATTTTTTTTGCATATAACTTTTATAACTGTAATGTTGAGGAACATATAGACTTTTGCATCTGTTTTGCCCCAGTATTCATGTCTTGTGCTTTTCTTTTCACCTCACAATTTTTGGTTCCATTGCATGGGTTCTGAATGAGGAAGATAACATTAGTATTGACTGTGGTGTACTGCAATGCTTCATGTTATTTTTGCATGGGGAAAGGGGAACTAACTTCAACCATAACTAAAATGCTGGTGTTTACCCACACTTGCAAGGTTTCTTACTATGATTTGCTCTGTGTGCTGACCATTGAGATTATACTTTCCTCAGCAGGATTTTGAACTTTTCAAAACTTACGGGTTATTGAATAAAGTTTAAAGTTTATTTATTAATTTCACAAGTTGGCTTACATTAACACTGCAGTGAAGTTACTGTGAAAATCCCCGGTTACCACATTCTGGCACCTGTCCAGGCACACTGAGGGAGAATTTAGCATTGCCAATGCACCTAACCAGCACATCTTTCGGGCTGTGGGAGGAAACCGGAGCATCCTGAGGAAACCCACACGGGGAGAACATGCAAATTCTGCACAGACAGTGACCTAAGCTAGGAATCGAACCCAGGCCTCTGGCGCTGTGAGGCAACAGTGCTAACCGGTTTGCCACTGTGCCACCCATGTTCATAGTTCATCAGCTGATGATAAAGTGTGATACAATCTGTGGGTAAGGCATGACTGGTTGATAATTCTTTGGTGCTTACAAAATCTCAGTCCTTTGATACCCCAAGATTTTGTTCAGTTTAGTGACAGAGAATAGATGTGACAGCAGGAGTAGGCCATTCAGTCCTTCAAGCCTACTCATCCTTTAAATAAGGCAATGGCTGATTTTCCTCGAGTCTACCTTCCTGCAATATCCCTCAATTCCCTTACTAACCAATAACCTATTGATTTCTGTCTTGAATATACTCAACAAATAAACATTCACAGTTGAAAATTTCAAACATTCACAACTGGTTAGGTGCATAGGCCATGCTAATTTCTCCTTCAGTATCCCCGAACAGGTGCTGGAGTGAGACAACTAGGGGATTTTCACAATTACTTCATCACAGTGTTCATGTAAGTCTACTTGTGACACTAATAAATAAACCCTTTGACTGAAGAAATTTCCCCTTACCTCAGTCCTTAATTGCCAATCCTTTCAGATACTGTGACTTCTATAGACTCCCCAGTCTCTTCTCCAGCGGTTCTTTTCGTACATTGTTTTTAATTAATCCAATCTCACTGCACAATAATGGACCTAAAATAGCCAGTAGTTGGCTCATCAACATACAGACCAGGGAAACTATCTTGGATGCATTCCAAGAGCTAGTCCACCACACGATTAATACAAATGGTTGTAAATTGTTAAATAGTTGGCAGACAGTTTCTGCCTCCCTTCTTTTGCCGTTGGGGAAATATTGGTCTCTGAGCATTACATACTTTGGAAACATTAACTTTTCATAGCAGAGTCTTGTCATCACCTGATCTCCATACATATTTGGTTAATTATAAAGCCCATTGTATAATGGTCATTTTTCATTTTGCTATTCTAGGTGCTGGGAACCATTTGCTCCTTTAGCTCAGGTCAATAATTCAACATTGATAAGAGATTGAGCCCACTGGCCTCGTTTTAAACATATTATATAAAGTGATGTTCTATTCACTTTGCAGAAATCACTTTATTCCAAACATCAAGATTCTATTTCTATGAATAGGAATTCATGAAATAGCTCATAGAGATGACAGACCACTGCTCAATAATATCTGCTGCAAAGTGTTTTTGACTATATTCTACTGCATTGTGGAGAAATCCAGATAAGATTAATAAAATGATACAGCATTGGAGGGCATTCATCTATCATACTGTTCGAGGCACACCATCATGTCTGTTTTTCATTCATCACATTATCAGAATCTCTCATAGCATCTTCTAGAGAAATGCAGCACACAAGCAAATATAGCTAATATATACAAATGTAGACTTCAACAGATCTCTCTAATTCAAGATTGAGGGGAGCTAAAGTGTGAGAACACCCGCTGGGATTGTGAAATAGTTGTGTCACACTGAGAATGATTGATTAGTGCAATAGTTTTGTCAATAGAGAGACAGCAAATGAAATTACTGTAGTTGTAAATTTTTTAATGTGTGAGGCTGTCCCCAAATGATGTTGCTTGCAGCAAATTAGAGTACATGTTGTTTGATAAGGATGGGAAGATTATAGCGTATAGTGAGGAATGCATCACATTAGAATCAAAAGAAATTACAATAAGATGAATCTAAACATCTGGAAATGGAGATAAAGTTGTATATAAAGGATTTTTATATAATTGCTGAGGTTTGACAGTGACAAATGGCAGGCAGAATGAATGAATGTAAAATAAATTAGGTTGCCCAGAAACACATATATGAAATGAATCATAAAATGAATGGTGACATGAGTAGAATGTTCACTTCCCTAGAGGTGCGGATGAGATCACTCTGCAGTGCAGATTTGTCCTGTTTTGGACCCCATTTGCGCTTACCATCCTGGAATCCTCCTCTGAGGCCACAGTGGTCAGACAAGTGGGCTTCCTGCTGCCAGCCCTTGGAAAGAGGATGCCCTACCTTTCCTCAACAACCTGGAAGTAGTTTGGGGCCGGAGCTTGCTGCCTCCTAAAGTCCCGATGCAATGAATGAATGGCTGCCTGGGTGCCGTTTAAATACGGCAACTGGAGATAAGGTTTGGGGCACATGACTTCCTGCCAGCTCTGCCATGAGACTCAACATAAAACATGCGACTGCATGGTCAATGAGGAGAGCTGTGCACAATTCAACACATTTTCCTGCCCATGTCTACAGCGGAAGTCATCCAACTTCCCATTTCCACTACAAAACTTAGACCTGGAATGGAAGATTCCACCCCACGAGTGGAATTGAGATATAAACCAGATATGATTTAATTGTTCGGTGAAACAGGCTCAACTGCTGACTATATGAGCACAGGAAAAGAAAAGCCATGGTGAAGGCAACTTTAAAAGAAAAGGAAATACAGGAGCAGAACTTAAAAGAAACAGTTGGCGGAGTTCTCCCACTTTGAGACTAAGTGCAGTGGCCTGACAGCTGATTTGTCCTGCTGGCAGCTGACAGGTTCAAAGGTCTTGGCGCCATATTTAAATTCCAGTCCAGCAACTCATATCACTCTCTCCAGCCCACCACCATGAAACACGCATTGGATGAGTGGAAAATCCCATGCGTTGCCTAACTAGATAATTTACTTTGGTGCTATTGTTTGAGTGATAAATATTGGACACGGCACAGGGGAGAACTGCTCTGCGTTTCTCTAAATATTTATCATGAGATAATTTATATCCCAACACACAATATAGGTGTAGAAGTAGGCCATTCTGCCCTTCCAACTTGCTCCACCATCCAATAAGATCATGGCTGATCTGTTTTGAGTTCCACATTCTCATCAACCCCCAAAAATTTTTTGCATCTTGCCAAACAAGAATCTATCTACCTTTGCCTTAAAAATATTTATTGATCCCGTTTCCACATCTCTTCTGCAGCTTAAGACCTTGTCCAAAAGATGGCACTTCTAACACACTTCCATTCTTCATTAGACTGTCATTATGGATTACATGCTCAAGTCTCCTCCAGAGGGAAGAAGGTTCCCACCAAGTTAATGCAGACAGCACCAAATTACCAAGTAGATGTTTACAAACATTCAGCTAGTATGTGTAAAAAGAAATCGGAACCAGCAAATAACTGTTTAAATTGGAAAATAATGTTGTGTAAAAAAAAACAGAAATTGTTTGAGATGTGTCATTTGAACTATCTTTTCGAAACCAGCCTTTCACCGTCTGAGTCATCATTCAAAGTTTCTGGACTTGCAGGATTGATATAAACCAGGCTCATCACAAGAAATTTGAGCTTGACCATTTCAGTGTAACTACTTTTTTAATACTGTGGTAAGTGTTGATTCCAACCAGTTTAATACTGAAAATGAACAAATGGAAATGGATTCTCATTCCTTAATGAGAAGAGTAAGAGATTGGGGTGCCCTGTGCAATGATACCCGAGAGCTCTGAAGCTGCCTTCATCAGCATACTTAGGCTCCTCATCCCCACCCTCTCCCCTGAGTGCTGGAAGACTACAGTGCCAAGTTTGTTCAAAAGGCCAGTGTGGAACACTCCTGTTTTCACATTTTGTGACACTTAGAATTTTTTGTGGAAAATTCTGCCTCTCGTTTCTCTATTTTTCTTTAATCTGCTCTTTCCCCGCTTTGATTTTTGATTTGATATTGAATTCATGTTATTTGAACTGATGCTTCCGGGTCCCGAATGCACTGTTCGTTTCCCAGTCCTTCATTCTAATTAAGGCACTTCTCTTGTTCACACAGATTGCAGACAGCCTGTCGAGGCTGCTCCCACAGGCCTACTTCACAGGCCTGTGTAATACTCTTCTGCGCTGCCTCTCTCTCTCATAGCTGTCAGTGCAAGAAATTCTCATGGAAATTAAATGGGCAAAGGAAAGTCTAATAGGGGATGCTCATTATTGACAGGTTACAGCAAATTAATTCCTTTCACAGCAGTACCTGGACGTGCAAATGTTTTCATGAATGCAATTCCTTTCTTAGAATTACAAAGCCAATGCACAAAATGAACAGGGGAAGCCCTTAATCCATCTCTTTATTTGTTCTAAAAACCAATTCAAATTCAAATTGAATCCAATTCATGGTCCCCACAAGAGAGACATACAAATCCAAGCTGAGAAGTACAGGCCTTACACCTGATTGTGGCTTGATCGTACATTTTGGGGGGTTTTCTCTGGTTTCTCTGTTGTTTTCTTGGCGGCGGTATGCTGTTGGCCAGTGGCAGGATCTTCTGGTCCCACCCCTATCAGTGGGATTTCCCATTGATTGCACCCCACACTGCTGGGAAACCAGCAGCGGGGGCATGCTGTCAGCCAAACTGGAAGATCCCACTGGCGTGAAGAGCCAAAAGATTTCATAAGAACATAAGAACTAGAAGCAGGAGTGGGCTATCTGCCTCCTCGAGCCTGCTCCATCATTGTTGATCTTTTTGCAGACTCAGCTCCATTTACCCACCTGCTCACCATAACCCTTAATTACTTTACTGTTCAAAAATATGTCTATCTTTGCCTTAAAGACATTCAATGAAATAGCCTCAACTCCTTCACTGGGCAGAGAATTCCACAGATTCACAACACTTTGGCTGAATAAATTCCTTCTAAGTCTGCTCCCCCGTATTTTGAAGCCATGCCTCCTAGTTCTAGTTTCACCTGCCAGTGGAAACAACCTCCGTGCTTCTATCTTATCTATTCCATTTATAATTTTATATGTTTCTATAAGATTCCCCCTCATTCTTCTAAATTCGATTTTGCCCTTTATCTTAGCCAACGACCAAGAAATACAGATGCAACTGGTACTGAAATTAATTGTTGATATTAGTAAATGTTTCCTATTTTTGATAAGCGAGGGGATTAAGGGTTATGGGGAGAGGGCGGGAATGTGGAACTGAGCCACGACACATCAGCCATGATCTTATTGAATGGCAGGGCAGGCTCGAAGGGCTAGATGGCCTACTCCTGCTCCTATTTCTTATGTTCTTATGTTTCTTATGTTCTTAAGATCAGCCTCACAAAGAAGTTGGTCGTAATTTTCCGTTCCCTATTCATCAGGCAGGTTCAGCGGTGGGAATGGAAACTCTTGAGAGCAGTCCCAAATTGCATTTCATGCTGATGTAATTGCATGACATGATTGTTTCCTCCGCTCGTCAGTGATGGGGATCGTTTTCCAGCGTTCAAAGTCAGGGACATCATTTGAATACATTATCATTTTATTATCATGCTTCTATGTCTAAATCCACCACCCCCCAGCCCACCCCCGGCTCTGTTCAGAATGTCCATTCACATCGGCGTGAGGATAGACTGGCATGAAACATGACTGATCTCCCAAGGTTTCCAGATGTCCAAAGGGTCTTGTGGGGGGGGCGCTGGTGTGTGTGGTGGTGGTGGTGGTGAAGGCCATGCCCATGCACTGCCTGGGCACCATTAGGCACTGCCTGGGACACTACCGCAGCACTGACCCCGGCATTGCCCCCTGGCAGCACCTGGGCACTGTTCTCCTGCTGATCTTTCGGGACAAAGTTGCTGGCAGGGCAGACTTAATCATAGCTCTCCCCACCAGCGTTACATTGTGAGATCTGACCCCTTATGTTATCATACCAAATCCATTGTTGTCAGTGACTTCAATGCTGCTTTTCCCACCTCTGCTAAGTTCCAGGAAAATTCTGCCCATTGTTTTTGTAGATTGAGATCCAACATAGCAATCCAGCCATTGTTGTTCATATATTGGTAAATTTTTCATGGGATTTCTCATGGATAGTTGAGACCAAGTGTAGGATTCAGGTCAGGAAGAATTAGAAGATTGGCATTATTAAATTGGACTAAAAAAGATGGGTGTGGGAGAAAAGATATGCAAGTTAGGATGTTCTAGATGTAGGACGCAAAGTGAAAGGTGTAAGGCTTTAAATAAAATTCTTTAATTATGATCAATTTTCCATGATGTGCTTTTCTCTGTTATACAGTTTACTTGACTCAAGGCATAACAAATGAAATAATCCTGTTTGATTACTGTCCATCTTTCACTGATTTCACTATGATTTGTTATTTATAGTGGATTTTGTTTTAGATTTTCAAGTGATCCTATCATAAACTGAACTTGAACCAAGGGAAGAAAGCAGTAAAATTATTTTAAATCTGTTTCATTTGGAATGTATCAAAACACGTGCTGGAATGGACTCAGGTGCAGATGGCACCAGCAAACTCTGCAAATGAGATGTCTTTCTGAGTCTTATCCTTGCATGTGGATGGGCTCAGTGCTCTGAAGGGAACTGGCTCACAACCCTTCTCGACAACTTACAGAGCATTAATGCCATGCCACACAATCCGATAAGTTATTTCTAAGAGTTTAAGAATGAGAAATGAACATGAAAGTGCTATGCACAAATGGATGCAACATACGATCTTTCAAACTCATCTTACTGTTGCTATTGTGCAGGATTTGTTGATGCTCAACTGGTGAGAATGTGAAAAGGCAGGAGTCAGAGGTGGAGGAGGTAGGGGGGGCACCCATATCTGCAGGGCAGCCCAGCTGGCAGATGTGGAGCGGAGCCTGACATTTGACGATGGAGAGCTTGGAGTTGGGCCTCCAGCCAGCAAGGATCTATGCAGGGCATAGAAGCCAGAGGGCCACGTCTGCTTCCATGTTGGAGGCAACTCATGCTGCTACTCATTCTTTCAGCTCACATTTAGGTGTCATCAAGAAGAGACCAAGGCCTGAGCCAGAGAACTCCCTGTCAGACCTCAGTAAGCCTTGGCCCAGATAGCAGTCAAGAGAGTGGAGAAGAGATGTGGACCTACAGAGGCGTCACAACAGGCACCTGGACCCCCCACCAGTGCAAAGACACACACCTTGGTGGGTGCTCTAACACAGGAACGGACTCATAGTCTGCTGGTCACTGCATGGACTTGTGTCCACAGCAGGAGGAGGCAGGGTCAGCCAAGCACTCTGACATTCAAAGGATTGCTGGTAAGAGGCATCTGTGAGGTCCGAGTCCAATGGTAGTCCTCTAGAACCAGCCTTCCAACTAATGGTGCAGAGTCAGCAAGGGGCAAAGGAATATCAGGCAGAGGTCTTCAACAGGGTGGCATGGGAGTCAAAGGAGGCTGCCTGCCTGCTTGCTGTCTGATGGAGTGGTGCCGAACTATGTGCCCATCAAGGTCGCCATGGGCAGGTTGGTGGACTCCATGGAAATCCTAGGCCAGCAGATTCTGCAGGAGATGCACATCGACCTGCACTCCACTCTGGTAGCCATGGGGGAGCTTCCGCAGTGCCTACATGAGAGACATTTTGACCTCACTCCAGGTGGCCCTTCCTGTCAAGAAGTCAGGCAGTGGCCTTTGAAAACCCTAAGGGAGAAGGAGCAGCAGCTGGACACTCCTGGCTCATGCACTTAAGAATCTCAAAGGTTATAGGGCCCTTCTGAATTCTCTCTGCCAGTAACCACTTCAATCTTGTCCCCCGTGGCTGCAGGGGAGCAGCTGATTCACAGGACAACAGCCCTTTATCCAGGCTTTGGCTCTCCAGAGGCTGGCTGCCAAAGTCATCCAAGGCAACAGTGCCAACTAGTCAGTAGGCTTCCTCCACTTGTGCTGCGGATGTTGTGGAAGAACATGGAAGAAGTAGCAGGCCAAAGAAAATCAAAAATTTTGATCACACCTGGTTGCACAGATGAGCAATTGATTTTACAGTAAGAACTTAAAGTAAATATAATCTCTTTCACTTCATGTCTGCTGTCTTGTTTCAACATGATCCTTCAGACTTTCGAATGTACTTTCCCCCTTCTCTGCTTTATCCATCAAAGTTTCATGTCCCAGGTCCCTAGCAGTGTCAAGATGGTCTGCTGGGTTCCTTTTCAGTTGTCCAGCTAAGATGACCTGCATTTCCTCTCACCCACTGACTCTCTTCCCATACAGCATCTTGAGATCTCCAACACAAGGCTCTACTTAGTTTCATCCAGACCAGAAATGGTAGTAGTTACATTCTTTATGGTCTCCGGCTCTGTGTGCTCTCCTCCTGTCACCATGCCCTTTCCCCCAGTTATGATCGACCCCCACCATGCCACCCCACCCCGGCATTGCATTTGATCTCCCCACTGTTACCATCCAACTCTCTCTCTACGCCTTTGACAATGTTCATGTACCCTTCCTCCCTGAAAATCCCATCCTCGTAACCATTGACCTACCCGCCCTTCTCATGCCCATGCTCTGATTCCATGCGTACCTCTGCATCCCCAACAATGACTCGCAGCGCTCTTTCATGTGACAGTATCGCCTTCCCACCCTATTGGCTCCCTGTTGCCCCTATAACCCTCACTATTCTCTCATAATACAAGTATCCTGAGTTCATTCCCCATGAGTCAACAATTGAGTCCATTGACCACCACCACCCTGCCAACCCCATATGAACCCCTTCAAATCTGGACATTCCTCATCGCCTCTTTGCACCTGGGAATCTTCCAATCCCCTCCCCTGACGTCCCTTCACACCTGGTCACACCCCCCCGCCTTTTCACACATGGACAACCTCCTTCCCCAATGTCCTTCAAACCTGCACCCACCCCCGCACACATACCTGGACATCACCCTCACCCACCTCTTCACACCTGGACACCTCTCCCTCCATCCCAAAACCGCTTCAAACATGGATACCCCCACCCCCATGCCTCTTCACACCTGGCAGATGACCCAAGCAGATAGAGTTCCAGTCACCCTGTGCTGCACATAGTGCTCCAGGTTCCAGTAGCTGGAGATCTCCACCTTCTCTTCAAATGTCGATGAGTTGCTCAAGGCCTTCTGAAGGCAAATCCCGCTTTTGCATGCCACATAGGTCCAAAGATGTTCTGGACTGTCATGTTTTCCCTCTGACAGCGTGAAGAATTAGGTGTGGGGGAAGATTCTGGTCAGGTCTCATTTGCTTTGCATTAGTGGAATGCAAATCGTTTTCACGTCAGTCTCTGGCGGAACTAACGAGGCAAGCAGTATCGGAAGATCCCATCGTCACTTAGTGTCAGCCTGAAACCAATTTTGTGCCTACGGCCAAATTCCCTCCTTCCCTGGCCTGTCATTGAACCTGTTGACAGGAACCTGGTAGAATTCTGCGCAAATGTTTTTGAACATCAAACTAATAAACAGAACTAATCAGTCCGTTCGTAACTTCAGAGGCAGTTAAGTGAAATCTTGTGATAATCTATTAACATAAGAATGTAATTTTTGGATTTGTTTCAAATTGTTTCTTGTTCTAGCGCCACACTATTTCACTCTTGGCAATATTAACAAACTAAACTTCCATAAATGTGTATGATATTCCTTTGTGGTTTATTTGAATGCAGGATTACCCCACTTAAAGTATTTTAAATAGGTCAACAATTCTGTTAAAGTAATACATGGATAATATATGCATGTGAAACAAGTCAGTTACCTACTTGTGCACCAACATCATCACCACCACCTTTCAGTCTCAAAATGAATCACTAATTATTGACTATTACAATGATCTCATAACTGGTGAGTAGATTGCCTTTGAAGGATAGGTCAAGGACATTAAACATGGACAAGGTCATGCAAAGGTGGGAATAAGCCAGTTTCTGGAACGTAAAAGATACTTAATCAATATTTAATAACAGTTTGTGGATTTCTAATCAGACCGCATTAATAATACTTAGTTTAGGAAACTTGTGATTTTAATGAGTATTCATGTCATGCTAACGTGTGCACATAGGTTCCCAACATGGATCAGCGGGAAATCCAACCCACCATGAAAGTGGTGAAGAGAAAATTCCAAATTATTTTCCCACCAGCAGAAATCCGACTTTTGGTCTCTTGAATTTTTTCCTCCTGCCCATCATGAAACCTGCTGCTGGTGGGTCTGGAAAATTCCACCTTCAGAAATGGGTGAGATTTAAATTCTTGAATTTGGGGTTTTCCCCATCTCTTCATGTACTGGCCTGTGAATTGCTGCCATCAATAGAATGAACATATCATTGAAGGTAGCAGGATAGGTTGAGAAATCAGTTAATAAAGCACAGAGGATCCTAAGCTTTATTAAGAGTACAAAAGCAAGGAAGTTATGATAAATCTGTGCAAAATACTGGTTTGGTCTCAATTGGAGTATTGTGTCCAGTTCTTGGCAGCACACTTTAGAAGGATTATGAAAATATTAGAGAGGAGACAGAAAAGATTCACATGATTTCAGGGATGAGGAACTTCATTACATAGATAATTGGAGAAGTTGAGATTGCTTTCCTTGGTGAAGAGAAGATTAAATAGAGATTAAAATCATGAAGACAGACGCAGAGAAACTGTTCCCATTAGTGGAATGGTTGAGAAGCAGAACACACTATTTAAGATTATTGGCAAAAGAAACAATGGCAACATGAGGAAAAGCTTTTTTTTTAACACAGTGAGTGGTAAGGACCTTGAATATACTGTCTGACAATCTGGTGGAGGTAGATTCAATTGTGGCTTTCAAAACGGGCTGTGTGGGGGCTAAGTTTGTTCAATAATAGGTTTGTTTTGCAGAGCAGGTTTGTTCAATAATGGGTTTGATGGGGAATCAGGTTTGTTCAATAATGTGTTTGTTTGGAGACCAGGTTTATTGGGGACCAGGTTTGTTTAATAATAGATTTGTTTGGGACCAGGTTTGTTTAATAATGGGTTTGTTTTGGGAACCAATTTTGTTCAATAATGGGTTTGTTTGGGGACCAGGTTTATTGGGGTCCAGGTTTGTTTAATAATAGGTTTGTTTGGGACCAGATTTGTTTAATAATGGTTTTTTTTAGGGACCAGATTTATTGGGGACCAGGTTTGTTCATTAACGGGTTTGTTTTGGGACTAGGTTTGATTAATAATGGGTTTGTTTGGGGACCAGGTTTATTCATTAATGGGGTAGAGCTCCAGCACATTCTGCCTTGATAGTAGCAATGTTGAAGCAATCTTTTAGAACATTCAGATGAAACATTAACTCTGTTGCTCTCTTTGGATGCTATCTGACCTGCTGAGCATTTCCAGCAATTTTTGGTTTTATTTCAGATTTCAAGCATGTGTAGTATTCTGTTTTTTCAATTGAGATAGCTATCCATGTGTTTGTAGCATCTATTAGCTGAAAGCTGAAAGCTATTCCACAACTGCCTCAATTACACTATCGCACATCCTGCTTCCTTGGAGGGCTCCATTTCATTCTCCCAGTTTTTCTGTCCCTATTGCTTTTGTTCAGATGATGCAATCTTCCACATCAGCGTATTGATATGTCTTCCTTCTTCCTCAACCAAGATTCCTACCCAGCATGGTTGACAGGGTGCTCCACTGTGTTCTACCCACTTCACGCATTTCTGTTCTCACTCTTTCCCTTTCCTCCCAGAACCATAATAGGATCCTCACCTTCCACTCACCAGCCTCCATATTCAACAGGTCATCCTCTGCCATTTCTGCCATCTCCAGTGTGATGCAACCATGAAACCCACCATCCCCTGTTCTCTCCTTTCAGAATTCCCTCCGAACACCCTAGTTCTGTCAGTCACAACAAACACCCTCTCCATTCCTATAGTACCTTTCTGTGCGAGTTCAGGACATGCACACTTGGCCTTTCACTTCCTCCCTTCTCACTGTCTAATCTCCCAATCATTCCTTCCAAGTGAAACTATGATTCACTTGCACTTATTTCAATTTAGTATACTGTATTTTCTGTTCAAAATGTGATTTTATTGTCACATGTATTAACATAGAGTGAAAAGTATTATTTCTTGCATGTTATACAGACAAAACGTACCGTTCGTAAAGAAGGAAACGAGAGAGTGTAGAATGTACTGTTACAGTCAGAGCTAGAGTGTAGAGAAAGATCAACTTAATGCAAGGAAAGTCCATTCAAAAGTCTAATGGCAGCAGGGAAAAAGATGTTCTTCAGTAGGTTGGTATGTAACCTCAGAATTTTGTATCTTTTTCCCGAAGGAAGAAGGTGGAAGAGAGAACATCCAGGGTGTGTGAGGTCCTTAATTATGCTGGCTGCTTTGCTGAGGCAGTGGGATGTGTAGACAGAGTCAATGAATGGGAAGCTGATTTGAGTGATGGGTTGGGCTACCTTCACAAACTTTTGTAGTTCCTTGCAGTCTTGGGTGGACCAGGAGCCATATCAAGCTGTGATGCAACCAGAAAGAATACTTTCTATGGTGCATCTGTAAAAGGTGGTGAGAGTCGTAGCTGACATGCCAAATTGCATTAGTCTCCTGAGGAAGTAGAGGCGTTGGTAGGCTTTCTTAACTGTAGTGTCATCATGGGGGGACCAGGACAGGTTGTTGGCGATATGGACACCTAAAAACATGAAGCTCTTGACCCTTTATACTTCATCCTCATTGATGTAGATGGGGCATGTTCCCCTTTACAGTTCCTGATGTCAATAACAATCTCCTTTGTCTTGTTGACATTGAGGGAGAGATTATTGTTGCCACACCAGTTCACCAGATTCTCTATCTTATTCCTGTACTCTGTCTCATCATTGTTTGAAATCTGACCACTTTGGTGGTGTCATCAGCAAACTTGAAGGGAATTTGGCCACAGTCGTAAGGGTATAAGGAATGCAGTAGGGGGCTGAGAACACAGCCTTGCGGGGCACCGGTGTTGATCAGAAAATCCAGGTTTGAGACTAATGTTAGGACTTGTCGGCCATGGAAGGAGCATTCAATGCAGTTCAACAGGAATTCTTCCACCTGTTAGCACAGTGGTTAGCGTTGCAATCTCACAGTGCAATGCCGGCTGGTTTGAGTCACTGTCTGTGTCCAGTTTACACATTCTCTCATATCCGCATGGGTTTCCTCCGGGTGCTCTGGTTGCCTCCCACAGTCCGAATGACTGGTTGGATGCATTGGCCAGACTAAATTTTTCTTTGGTGTACCCGAACTGGTGCCAGAGTCTGGCAACTAGGGGATTTTCACAGTAACTTCATTGCATGTTAAGGTAAGTCTACTTTTGACACTAATAATAATTTTAAAAAATGAAAATACTACTTCCCCCAATATTCTCAAAAGGTAAAATAGGGTGGGTGTAAAGGTCTGCTCAAAAAATCTTCGGTCAGCAGACAATCCAGCAGTTATTGCTTGGACTGCAGCCTGGGTGATTATCGTGACCTAACTGATATTGGGTGCCTGTACAGGGGCTTTGGCCAGTCTGGAAATGGTTTTAAAGAGCCCAATATCACCGTGGGCAATCAAGTTGGGTGGAGGAGGAGAGGGGTCTGCGATGGGAGCATGGATTCTGGTGAATAGCTTCTGCCAAACTTCCTGATCGGTTATTCCATGAAATCGCTAGTTTAACCACATGGGATGGTGTGAGGGAAGACTGCTAGTGCGTCAGGAGGTCATTAAGGCTTGGATTGGAGTAAAAACATAAAATGCTGGATAAACACAGCAGCTCTGGTAGAATTTGTGGAGAGAAAAACAATTAATCTTTCGAGTTCAATCAGATTCTTCGTACAGAATTGCTGGCTTGGAGTAGACCTGCTCGAGTAGTTTGCTTATTTCACCTCCAGGTGTGGAGGTGGGGATTATATTAAATTAATATTTCTCTTGTTTTTAAAAAAACACGTTCGGTGCAGATTTTCAATTCTACATGTGTGCCACCGCTTTCTTTTCAGTGGCTGACCGCGTATTTTTTTCCCGAGATTATTTTTCCCGAAAAACAAGAAGCGGGCGGGCACAGGCAGTGCGTGCTCAGGAGATGGGTTTTGTTTGGTTCCAATCCGCCTCTACCCCTCCCCCACCTCCTTTTGTCATTTCACCCCGACGGGGCGGCCCGCCTCCCAGCTGTCAGTCAGATCTGGCTCCACCCCTTAGCCCAAGTGCCCGCTGCCTTGCCTTGCCTTCATTTTTTCCTGCCAATCAAACGATCAGCCCCACCTCTCTCACCCGCCCCCTTACTCTGTCAATCAAACGACCTGCCCCACCTTCCTCACCCGCCCCCTTCGCTGTCAATCAAATAATTCGGGTACCCGCCCTCCCCTTTCCCTGTCAATCAAACGTTCGCAGCTTCTTCATTGGCCGCCGTCGCCCTATTGATCAAAAGATCCCTCCCTTCCCTGTGGCTGCCGCTGCCCCCGTCAATCAAAGGACTCGCTCCCCCCCTTTGGCCGCCCCCATGCCATCAATCAAACGGTAGGCTCCGCCCAGTGACCGCCCTTTTCGCTGTCAATCTATGCCCTGGCTCCCCTCCCCCTCTCTTGTCAATCAGGCGGGGCGCTCAGTTTGTAGCTGCTGGCTGGAAAGCGAGGTATCGGATCCTGAGCGGAACGGCCGACATCTGGAGCTGCTGCTACTGTGTGTGTCTCTCTCTCTTTAGCAGCCGTGGCGTAGGTATTTCTGCACTTTTTCTGCCTTCGAATCGAGCTGATCAAACGGCCTGCAGCGGTGAGAAATACTCCTTCTGGGGTCAGTCGCTGAATTGCGACGACGGTTGTGATTTTGTGGCGGGGGGATGAGGGATGTGTGTTTTGTGTGTGTGAGTGTGGGCGCCTCACGCAGGATGGCTGAATGTAATAATGGCGGACTCGAGAGCGACAAAAAAATCTGAGGTGGGGGGTGTGGGAAACAAAAAAAAATCCGCGAGGTGTGCTCCGGTCTGAAAAAGAAGATTTAATAAAATCGTTTATATCGTGAGAAAACACAATGCATTAAAACATCCAAGTACCGTTTTATTTTAAATTCGGTGCAACAAATGGCTCGTGTTCGGGAGTGAAATAAATCCTCATTAGTAAATGTATGGTGCATTTTCAATGGGTTTCTCACAGCCGTTGGTTTGATAGGGGGAGTTGTATAAAATTAAAGCAAATCCTACCCTCAAGGACATTCGGCGTGCGCGCACACATTTATTTTAAAAATTGGTCCATTTTTAATTCTTCCAGGCCGTTGCATTTCAAAACACTTCAATTTATTTGCCCACACCCATCGCTCTCCCCTTTACAAAAATGTGGAAAATATCGGGGGTGACTTTATTTTTTTTGTGTGTGGGATAGGGGTTTAAATGTGGGGCGATGGCGGCGGTTGGAGACGTCTCGTCCAGTCAGCCCAGACGGGGAGGCGGGGGGGAGCTGTGGGTGTTGAGCTCGTGTTGAGGGAGAGGAGGAGGGGGAAAAGGTTCAGACGATCCGTTCCAGGAGCTGAGAGAGGAGAAGGAATCCGGTCCGGGATTGTGGAACGACCCTCTCCTGAGCCCTAAGCACATACATTCCAGCCGGCAGCACCAATTACAGCAATGAATCCGAAGGCTATCTTGCCCAGCAGGGGGTGGGGGAAGCTGCTCGTTCGCTGCTCCTGCAGCAAGCAGTTCAGACAAGAGGGAGGATGTGCATGCAACTGCACAGCCCGAGGAAGCAAATGCTACAAGAGGGGGAGGTTGCATAGGTGGTTCTTCCCCCCCCCCCCCGGACCAAATGCCTGCTTTTTGTTAAAATTGCCTTTTTTTTAAGATCCCGCCCCTAAACCAAATGTTGGCTTTTTATTGAAATTACCTCTTTTTTTAAGACCGCATGTTATACACAGGTGCTGGCTGCTCTCTGGCTACCCTGCCTTGGTTGATTGCCATGTGAATTGTTTGGGGAGGGGAATGGTGGAGGAGAAAGGCACTGCAGCCAAGTCCTCGCCTGACATCCAGCTTGACAAGCGGGCAGTCGATTGTGGTCAGGAGCTTTCTTTGCTGACTAGTTTGTTTGATGGCAAAATAAAACCTGGTTCTTTGATCACAATGACAAAATAAAACCTGGGGACACATTGCGACTGTTTGTATGGAGAATGCAAGCTGAGATCAATACCGATGAGGCAGTAGAGTTTGGTGGATCTGCCTGATCAACATGGGTTGGTACGACACTGATGTATCCACCCATAGCTCACCATAAAAAGAATATAGATTTGGGGGGAAAATTTACAATTTTCTGTATTTCTTTATATGCTAGTAATTGCACAATTCTCATCTCTCACTTTAGTCACATTTATTTAGGGCAGAAGGAATATTGCTTTTATTTTGCTCACCTTAGATTCAAGAACTTGTCATTGGAAAACATGAAAACAAAGTGGTGCTCTGTCTTCTATTAGCTGGTAAACTAATGGAAGTTGCTGTTGATGAAGCATGATGCAGTGGATCACTAGAAGAAATACAGATAGGGAGAATAGTTGGTATCTCAGGTCCATGCTAAGATGGTGTGTTAGTTGTTTACAGTGTCATTGGTATTGAACCTCAGGTTAATATACCTTGTGAGGTATGATTGAGAAATATTTATCTTTACACTAGTACTTAAATATGTTGTCACAAAAATAGAAAATACTTGAAAATCTCAGCAGCATCTGTAGAGAGAATAGAGCCAACCCTGGATGACCCTTCGTCAGACTCAAAACATTTGATTCTCTCATGCTGTCAGACCTGCTGAGATTTTCCAGCATTTTCTGTTTTAGATTTCAGCCAATGCAATACTTAGCTTTTATTTAAATATGTTGTGTTAGTGCTAAGGTGCCTTTTTTAAAGGAATCAGAATGATGCTAACTCAAAATTCTGGTGTTGGCATCAGATGCTTGGAAACACGTGGCTGTGAGCTTGGAAAAGCATTGTGATTATGCAAGTGTGGTATTTTTCACACTAACTATCCTATTTCATGTTGTCAGTTGAGCAATTTAGTGGTGCCCACCTATGATTGAAGTGAGACTCTCCAAATCTACTGCTCAATGAAGAACTGGTTATGTTTATCTTATCAGTATTGATTGGATTCAGATCACCATCCAAGAAGTAAAAGACCAGTGTACTAAACCATAATGTCACATTGTCCCCTTAAACTATTTCTTTTGAAATTTCTCCCACAATTTATTGCTGAATTTAAAGGCACAAACTATTCCGTGTGCTAATTTTGTTCTTGGAGATTGAACTTCACTTGTAATAACAGGGGGGAAAAAAGCCAAAAGTAGTCCCAACTGCTAGAAGTGAATGCTAAAAATGTTTTTTGAAAATAAAGATATTGTCTAGCGAGTATGTGACTTGTTCACTTTTGAAATTTGGATTTGAAGCTGACCTCACTACTAGACAATACTTTGCCCCTATAAAAGCAAAATATTGCAATGCTGGAAATCTGAAATAGAAACACAATTTGCTGGATACTGACAGCAGGTCTGACAGTATCTGGAGAAAGAAAAAGAGTTAATGTTTTGAGTCCATATGACTTACAGAAGTAAAGAGGGATAGAAATGTAATGAATTACATAATTGGAGAGGAGAATGGAAAAGGGGCAGAATTTGTCTTGTGTCCATGACATCTTAATTTCTCCTTGTCTCTGACCCATCCCTGAACTTCTACCTTGCCCCACCTTCCTCTCCAACTTTCCTTCAGCTCTGCAGAAGAGTCATATGAACTTGAAACTTTAGCTCAGTTTCTTTCTCCACAGTTGCTGTCAGACCTGTTGCGTTTAGACAGCATTTTTTGTTTCTATTATACTTTTGCCCCATTTTTGTGTGATTTGAAATGTTAAGCACTCTTCTTTTGAGTCAACAAACTTTGCGTCATGGGTCAAGTCATAGTGGATTTGAAATTTAGTTATTTAGCTACTTCCATTTTCTGTAACATCAATCAAGTGGTTTGAGAATGAATCTTATTTACTGGATTGAACATTATTTACATTACATGACATTACATTAATTACATTAACATGTAGTTGTCTTTACAGCAATTTTCCCTTGTCTTTTAGAGACTTGATGTGAATTAAATGTTTGTCTAGTTTTAATCTAGTTCTTAATGGCCTCCTCAGGATAGAGCAGAGAGAATGTTGTCTACAGTTAGGCTATTTTTGTATCTTGCCGAGGAGTGCTTATTTCTGATATTTTGGGGAAGAAATGTCTGAAGTTGGGAAGATGTTCATTTTCCATTGCCATCTTTTCTTAATTGGAAAGAAAAATGTCAGTGGTTCTAAATTGTGTGTTTGCATTGTTGTTGCACTTTGAAACATGGAGAGCTAGCAATAGTTTTCTGAAGGCTGTATCATTTTTAGGTCAGAAAGAAAACCAAGCTTGCTGAAATTGTGCAGTTTGTTTGTACACTACTGGGTTATTACACAAGCAGTTGGAGATGGATAAATGCTTGTACTTCCCAGATATTGAGTTTCTTATACAATCTCCTTCAATTTTTGCAGGCTAAATAAAGGTTCAGAGTTTCCCCAGAGGGCAGGAAGATGAAAGCTTAGGTTAAAGGGTTCCCATGTTTTATGTGGCTAATAACACCTACAATGTGGTAGAAGTAGTAGATGCTTGAATTTGATGAGATTGAATGCTGCCACATAAAACCTGTTTGTTTGAGGCTACCTCAAAGGTGTTATTTAGTAAGATTGGTTGACTCAAGTTGGACGCGGTATGCTTGAGGAAGAGTTCTTGGAATGCTGTCAGGATAGTTTCCTTGAACAGTATGTAACGGAACCTACGAGGGAACGAGTTATCTTAGATCTGGTACTGTGTAACGAGGCAGGTAGAATTAGGGATCTTCTTGTGAGGGATCCTTTTGGGACGAGTGATCATAGTACGGTTGAATTTCTGATGCAGATGGAGGGTGAGAAAGTAGGGTCCCAAACCAATGTCCTCCATTTGAACAGAGGGGAGTATGATAAGATGAGGGCAGAATTGGCTAATGTAGATTGGGGGCGCAGATTGGTAGGTAGGACAGCTGAGGAACAGTGGAGGATTTTTAAGGAGATCTTTTTCGGTACTCAGCAGAAATATATTCCGATGGTAAAGAAGGACTGTAAGAAAAGGGATAACCATCCATGGTTATTGAAGGAAATAAAGGAGAGTATTAAATTAAAAGCCAGTACATACAGAGCGGCTAAAAATAGTGGGGAATTAGAAGATTGGGAAAGATTTAAAAAACAACAAAAAATGACTAAGAAAGCGCTAAAGAAAGGAAAGATAGAGTATGAAGCTAAACTAGCTCTAGCTCTAAATCTAAAAAATGATAGTAAAAGTTTTTACAAATATATAAAAAAGAGGAGACTGGCTAGAGTGAATGTTGGACCCCTGGAGGACGAGTGGGGGGATTTAGCGGTGGGTAACGACGAAATGGCTGAGACGTTAAATAAGTTTTTGTGTCGGTCTTCACGGAGGAGGACACAAATAGCTTACCAAATATTAAAGATAGAGGGATGGTAGGAGATGAGGTCCTTAATACGATTACTGTCACTAGAGAGGTAGTGCTTGGTAGACTAACGGGACTGAAGATAGACAAGTCCCCGGGACTGGATGGAATGCATCCCAGGGTTCTGAAAGAAATGGCAGGAGTAATAGCAGATGCCTTAGTAATTATTTATCAAAATTCACTAGACTCTGGGGAAGTGATGGAGGATTGGAAAACAGCTAATGTTATGCCGTTGTTTAAAAAAGGTAGCAGACAAAAGGCAGGGAATTATAGGCTAGTTAGCTTAATATCCGTAGTTGGAAAAATGCTAGAATCCATCATCAAAGAAGAAATAGCAAGACACCTAGAAAAGAACGGTTTGATCAAGCTGACGCAGCACGGATTCATGAAGGGGAAGTCGTGTTTAATGGATTTACTGGATTTCTATGAAGATGGAGGGTGAATGCGTTGCTGAGGGACTGGAGCAGGGGACAGGGATTCCGGTTCCTGGATCATTGGGACCTCCTTATGGGCAGATGTGACCAGTACAGTAAAGATGGGTGGCACTTGAATCCCAGGGAATATCTTGGCGGGAAGGTTGGCTAGGGCTACTGGGGGGACTTTAAACTAGAAAGGTTGGCGGGAGGGAATAGAGATGAGGTGACTGAAAGCGAGGAGGTTAGCTCCCAAGTAGGGAAGGACTGTGGACAGTATGAGAGGGAGGTTAGACGGGTGATGGAGAAGGGAAGCGCCCAGACCGAGGGTCTGAGGTGTGTCTATTTTAACACCAGGAGTGTAGTGAATAAAGTAGATGAGCTTAAGACGTGGATTGCTGCTTGGGAATGTGATATGGCCATTACGGAGACTTGGATGTCTCAGGGACAGGACTTGGTACTTCAGATGCCAGGATTCAGATGTTTCAGGAAGGACAGAGAGGGAGGCAAAAGAGGTGGCGGAGTGGCACTGTTGATCAGGGACAGTGTCATGGTTGCAGAGAAGGTGGATGCCGTGGACAGACTGTCTACGGAGTCTCTATGGGTGGAAGTTAGGAACAGCAAAGGGTGGATAACTTTGCTGAGTGTTTTCTATAGGCCGCTCAATTGTGACAGCGAAGTTGAGGTGCAGATAGGGAAACAGATCCTAGAGAGATGTAGTAATAACAGAGTTGTCGTGATGGGAGACTTTAATTTCCCAAACATCGACTGGAATATCCCTAGGGTAAGGGGTTTGGATGGGGAGGAGTTTGTTAGGTGTGTTCAGGAGGGTTCCCTGACACAGCATGTGGATAAGCCTACGAGAGAAGAGGCTGTACTTGACCTGTTGCTGGCTAATAAACCAGGACAGGTGTGGGATCTCTCGGTGGAAGGGCATCTCGGGGATGGAGATCATAATTCTATCTCCTTCACAATAGCATTGGAAAGAGATAGAATCAGGCAGGCTCGGAAGGTGTTTATCTGGAGTAAGGGGAAATATGAAGACATCAGGCAGATAATTGGATGAGTAAACTGGAAGGAGGTGTTCTTGGGGAAAAGTACTGAAGGAAGGTGGCACATTTTCAAGGAATGTTTGACTGGAGCTCTGCGCAACAACGTTGCTATGAGACAAGGAGGTTTTGGTAGGTCGCGGGAACCATGGTGCACGAAGGTTGTGATGAACCTAGTCAGGAAGAAAAGAAAGGCATACAAAAGGTTCAGAGAGCTAGGAGATGTTAAGGATCTAGAGGACTATAAGGCTTGTAGAAAGGAGTTTAAAAGGGAAATTAGGAGACCAGAAGGGGTCATGAGAAGGCCTTGGCAGGTAAGATTAAGGAGAATCCCAAGGCGTTCTACAAATATGTAAAGAGTAAAAGGATGAGAAGTGAAGGGATAGGACCTATAAAAGGTGAAGGGGGAAAAGTCTGTGTGGAACCAAAAGAAATGGCAGAGGTGCTTAATGAGTACTTTGCCTTGGCATTCATGGTGGAAAGTGATCTGGGAGGTTGTACTACAGGTTTGTGGCAGACTGAAAAGATTGAGTTTGTGGACGTTAAGAAACAGGATGTGTTGGAACTTTTAAATTCTATCAAGATAGATAAGTCGCCGGGACCGGATGGGATGTACCTCAGGTTACTGTGGGAGGTGAGGGAATTGATTGCAGAGCCCCTGGCAATGATCTTTGCGTTGTCGATGGAGACGGGAGAGGTTCCGGAGGATTGCGGATGTGGTTCCTATTTTCAAGAAAGGGAACAGGGATAGCCTGGGAAATTACCGACCGGTGAGTCTGACCTCAGTGGTTGGTAAGTTGTTGGAGAGGATTCTGAGGGACAAGATTTATGAGCATTTGGAGAAGTTTAGAATGATCATAAATAGTCAGCACGGCTTTGTCAAGGGCAGGTTGTACCTTACGAGCCTAGTTGAGTTCTTTGGAAATGTGACTGAACACATTGACGAAGGGAGAGCGGTGGATGTGGTTTACGTGGACTTCAGCAAGGTGTTTGATAAGGTCCCCCATGCAAGACTTCTTGAGAAGGTGAGAGGGCATGGTATCCAGGGGGCTTTAGCCTTGTGGATCCAGAACTGGCTTGCCTGTAGAAGGCAGAGAGTAGTTATGGATGGGTTTTTCTGCATGGAGGTCGGTCACCAGTGGAGTGCCCCAGGGATCTGTTCTAGGACCCTTGCTGTTTGTCATTTTCATAAATGACCTGGATGAGGAAGTGGAGGGGTGGATTAGTAAGTTCACTGACGATATGAAGATTGGTGGTGTTGTGGATAGTCTGGAGGGATGTCAGAAGTTGCAGCGTGACATAGATAAGATGCAAGACTGAGAAGTGGCAGATGGACTTCAACACGGATAAATGTGTAGTGGTCCATTTTGGCAGGACCAATGGGATGAAGGAGAACAATATCAAGGGTTGGAGCCTTAGCAGTGTTGAGGAGCAGAAGGATCTTGGGATCTGGGTCCATAGGACTCTTAAATCGGCCTCGCAGGTGGAGGATGTGGTCAAGAAGGCATTTGGTGTACTGGCCTTCATTAAATCGAGGGATTGAGTTTAGGAGTCGGAAGGTAATGCTGCAACTTTATAAGACCCTTGTCAGACCCCTCTTGGAGTACTGTGTGCAGTTCTGGTTGCCTCACTACAGGAAGGATGTGGAAGCTATTGAGAGGGTGCAGAAGAGATTTACAAGGATGTTTCCTGGATTGGGAGGCATGCCTTATGAAGATAGGTTGAGGGAGCTAGGTCTCTTCTCCCTGGAGAGACAAAGGTTGAGAGGCGACCTAATAGAGGTTTGTAAAATGTTGAGAGGAATAGATCGGGTTGATTCTTGGAGGCTATTTCCTAGGGCTGAAATGGTCGCTACAAGAGGACACAGGTTTAAGGTGCTGGGAAGCAAGTACAGAGGGGATGTTAGGGGTAAGTTTTTCACTCAGAGGGTGGTGAGTGAGTGGAATCGGCTGCCGTCATTGGTGGTAGAGGCGAACTTGCTGGGGTCTTTTAAAAGACTTCTGGATGAGTATATGGGATTGGGAGTTGCAGATAGTTCTATGGCTTGGTAGGTATGGATGTGATCGATGCAACTTGTGGGCCGAGGGGCCTGTTTGTGCTGTAGTGTTCTATGTTCTATGTGACTAGTGCAGTAGACAGAGGAGAACAGGTGGGTGTGGTGTTTTTAGATTTCCAGAAAGCGTTCGATAAGATGCCTCACAAAAGGTTGCTGCAGAGGTTAGGGTACACGGAGTTGGGGGTTAAAGTGTTAGCGTGGGTTAAGGATTGGTTATCTAACAGGAAGCAGAGAGTTGGAATCAATGGATGCTTTTCTGGTTGGCGGTTGGTGACTAGTGGAGTGCCGCAGGGATTGGTGCTGGGGCCTCAGCTGTTTACCATATACATAGACGATCTGGAGGAGGGGGCTGAGTGTAGGGTAACAAAATTTGCTGATGACACGAAGATGAGTGGAAAAGCAAATTGCATGGAGGGTGCAGAAAGTCTGCAGAGAGATTTGGATAGGCTGAGTGAGTGGGCGAGGACCTGGCAGATGGAGTATAATGTTAGCAAATGTGAGGTTATCCACTTTGGTAGAAATGATAGTAGGAGGGATTATTATTTAAAGAGTGAAAAGCTGCAGCATGCAACGGTGCAGAGGGACCTGGGGGTCCTTGTGCACGAATCGCAAAAACTCTGTCCGCAGGTGATCAAGAAGGCGAGTGGAATGTTGGCCTTTATAGCGAGGGGGATAGAATATAAAAGCAGGGAGGTCTTGCTGCAACCGTACAAGGCACTGGTGAGGCCGCAACTGGAGTACTGCGTGCAGTTTTGGTCCCCTTATTTGTGAAAGGATATATTGGCCTCGGAGGAAGTACAGAGAAGGTTCACCAGGCTGATACCGGAGATGAGGGGGTTAGATTATGAAGAGAGATTGAATAGACTGGGCCTGTACTTGTTAGAGTTTAGAAGGCTGAGGGGGGATCTTATAGAGACTTACAAGATAATGAATGGGCTAGATAGGGTAGAGGTAGAGAGTTTCTTTCTGCTTAGAAAGGAAACAGAACTAGAAGGCACAGCCTCAAAATAAGGGGGGGGAGCAGTTTAGAACAGAGTTGAGGAGGAACTTCTTCACTCAAAGGGTGGTGAATCTCTGGAACTTTCTGCCCATTGAAGTAGTGGAGACTACCTCGTTGAATATATTTAAGTCATGGCTAGATAAATTTCTGATAGACAAGGGAATTAAGGGTTATGGGGAGAAGGTGGGAAAGTGGGACTGATCCACTTCAGATCAGCCATGATCTTATTGAATGGCGGGGCAGGCTCGAAGGGTTACATGGCGGCTACTCCTGTTTCTTATGTTTGAAAAATAATACCTAATATGCAGTGTGTCTCTGAATGCATTTAGTGTCTTGGCATTCATCACCTCAAGCTGATCTTGCTGCACTAAACAATGCTTCGTCACATATTGTATGACTTGAACTGTTCATGTTCAGCACAGTCAAGAAACTTTGCATGGTGGATAAATTAGTAGTGGATTTGAAATGAGGTGACTTGGTTCTGTTTTTACCAAACGAGTTGATAATGAATCTGTATGCATTGGTTCAATCCAGTTGATATGTACTTGCATTTATAGTCACTTTTGTTGTTATTACAATTCAATCAAATCAAGTCCAATTCAGAGTCTCAACAAGACATTCCCAATCAAAGCTGACAAGACAGGGCTCTCACCTCCTGTCTTGGGCTTGATCTACACGATCCAAGCTGATTGGAGTAGGCATAGCTCCTCCTCCAAGGCTTGATCTTATTTGCATCTCAGCCAAAAGGCTGAGATGCCACTTTTAAAAATTGCTTCAGATGAAGTAAGATGTAATCTAATGACTTCAATCAAGCACGGCATGTCAATATTACACTTGATCTTAACCTATAGTCGTATTCATGCTGGTGATTTCTAGTTATCTGGTTAATGTGTTTTCAAGCAATATGCAAAAAGTAGCACAATCATTGTTTGGACTCTGAAATTTGTAACATGTTGCCAGATTTATCTTCGAGTAAGCTGTATTACCATTGCATGTCAGAAGGCAGTGATATTGTAATTAATATCAGAATTTGCACAGGTTGTACAGCAGTACCAAAAAGTTCAAACACTTTTATTGGGCATTTTTATTAGTCATAGTATGAAAGTTACAAACGCCAATTATGCTTTAGTGAAATCTTAATCTTGGAATACCTTGGGATTTGCTGAGAAGTGTTCTACATTTGTGGTATGCTGACTCAGGTGAATAGATTTGCATCCTGGTGGAAATTGGATTTGACAAACAAAGTTCTTAGAGCTAGATGGAAGTAATGGAGTTTAGATCTCGCTTAGAATAATAGGGAAGCTGCTTCACACTGGGATATCCACATTATAGTTTCAGGCAAAACAGCATATGTTTTCAAATATATTAAAGTTGAAACAAAGCTGTCCATGTAAGCATGCTCAGGGAGATGGGCCCAGTGCTGTCTAAGTTCCTGGTCCATATTTTTAATAAGTTGCTGTACTTAAGAACAGTTATAAAGACTGAAAAGACATCATCCAAAAGTGATAAGATACAGGTCCATTAGTTTGACATTGATAATAGGAAGAATGCATGAGAAAATCATCAGGGATACCATATGTGGCTTGTATATAGACAGGGTACATGTGAGGGTACCCAATATGACTTTCTAAAATGGCTGTCCTTTCAAATTTGATTTTTTTTTTAGGTCACAAAGACAGTGGATGAGGGAAGCCTAATAGACATAGAAACATTATGCCCCAGAAAGAAGCCATTCAGCCCTTCATGTATGCACTGACTGAAGAAACTAGCTGCCAGTTCTAATTCCAACTTTACATAGCTTGTCGGTTAGCACTTCAGTTGCAGATCCAGTTAACTAAGTTGAGAGTTGCTGCCTCAACCACCAATCCAGACACTTACACTCTTTGGATGAAAATGTTTCTCCTAATATCCTCTCCAATTCTGCACTAATCACCGTAAATCTGTGATGTCTGGTAATTGACCCCTCAACTGAGATAAACAAACTTTTCCTATCCACTCTATCTAGGTCCCTCATAATTTGTACACCTCAGTCAAGTCAATCCTTGGCCTCTTGTTCTAAGCAAAACAACTCTGGCCTGCTTAATCTTTCCTTATAGCTGTGATTTTCCAGCATTCTTTTGAATCTCTTCTGTACTCTACGCAAAACCTCAGCTTTGGCCTAACTAGCATTTTATACGGTTCCAGCAAAACATTTCTGTTTCTGTACTCTATACCCCGTGTAATAAAGGAAAGCGTTCCATATGTCTTTACCACCTCGTCCACATATTCCATCACCTTCAGAGACCTGTGGACATAGAATCATGCAGTGTGAAAGAGATCCTTTGGCCTGTTGAGGCTGCGTTGACACATGAGAAACACTTGACCTCCCAACTCATCCTGTTAAACAACACTTGGCCCACAGCCTTGAATATTATGACGTGCCAAGTGCTCATCCAGGTATCTTACCACCCTCAGTGCATTCCAGACCGTCACCACCCTCTGGGTAAAAAGATTTTTCCTTGCATCCCTCCTAAACCTCTTGCCCCTCAGTTCAAATCTATGAAACCCCTTGTGACTGACCCTTCAACTAAGGGAAACAGCTGCTCCTTATCCACTCTGTCCACGCCCTCATAATCTTGTGCATCTCAATTTGGTCACTTCTCAGCCTATTCTGCTCCATCAAAAGCAATCCAAGTCTTTCCAGCTTCTTTTCATAACTTAAGTTCCATTCAGGCAGCAATCTGGTGACTCTCCTCTACACCACCTCCAATGCAATCACGTCCTTCCTATAATGTGGCAACCAGAAATTTTTAAAATTTGTTCATGGGACATGGGTGCTGCTGGCTGGTCAGCATTTATTGCCCATCTCTATTGCCCTTGAAGGTGATGGTGAGCTGCCTCCTTGAATCGTTGCAGTTCATGTGCTGTGAGTTGACCCATAGTGCTGGTAGGGAATCCCAGGATTTTGACCCAATGACTGCGAAGGAATGGCAATATATTCCCAAGTCAAGATGGTGGGTGACTTCTGGAACTTGTAGGTAGTAGTGTTCCATGTATCTGCTTCCCCTGTCCTTCTAGGTGGAAGTGGTTGTGGGTTTGGAAAGTGCTGTCTAAGGATTTTTGGTGAATTGCTTCAGTGCGTCTTGTAGATAGTACACAGTGCTGCTACTGAGTGTTGATGGTGGAGGGATTGAATGTAGATGTAGTGACAATCAAGCTGGCTGCTTTGTCCTGGATAGTGTCAGGCGTTTGATTGGTGTCAGCTGTTGAGTGTTGTTGGAACTGCACCCATCCAGCAAGTGGGAAGTATTCCATCACACCCCTGACTTGTGCCTTGCAGATGGTGGATAGACTTTGGGGAGTCAGGAGGTGAGTTACTCGAGCTTCTGACCTGTACTTGTAGCCTCTGTTTTTGTGGTGTGTCCAGTGAGTTTCTGATTAATGGTAACCCCAAGGACGTTGACAGTAGTGGATTCAGTGATGATAACACCATTGAATGTCAAGAGACAATGGTTGAAGTGTCTCAGTGGTGATGGTCATTACCTGGCATTTGTGTGGCACGAATGTTACTTGCCACATGTCAGCCCAAGCCTGGATATTGTCCAGACCTTGTTTCATTTAAACATGGACTGCTTCAGTATCTTGAGGAGTTGTCAATAGTGCTGAACATTGTGCAGTCATTGGTGAACATCCTTACTTCTGAACTTATGATAGACGGAAGGTCATTGATGAAGCAGCTGAAGACTTGAGGAACTCCTGCAGTGAGAGAGTCATAGAGGATTACAGCATGGAAACGGACCTTTCGACCCAACTTGTCCATGCTGGCCCTTTTTTTTTTAACCCTTAGGTTAGTCCCGATTGCCCATGTTTGACTCATATCCCCGTAAACCCCTCTTACCCATGTAACTGTCTAAACACTTTTTTTAAAAGACAAAATTTACCCGCCTCTACTACTACCTCTGGCAGCTTGTTCCAGACACCCATCACCCTCTGTGTGAAAAAGTTTCTCCTCTGAACTCTTTTGTATCTCTGACCTCTCACCTTAATCTATGCCCTTTAGTTTTAAACTCCCCTACCTTGGGAAAAGATATTGACTATCCCGCTGATCTATGCCCCTCATTATTTTGTAGACCTCAATAAGATCACCACCTAGCTTCCTGCGCTCCAGAGGTAAAAAGTCCTCGTCTATCCAGCCTCTCCTTATAGCTCAAGCCATTAAGTCCCAGTAGTATGCTAGTAAATCTTTACTGCGCTCTTTTTCTAGAACAAAGAACAAAACAGCCTGGGAAACAGGCTCTTCGGCCCAACGAGCCCACGCCGCCGTTTTAACACCACCAGTCCACCCCTCCACCCATGACCCTTATCGATTGTTTTGTGGCCATCCACATTGGCAGTAATAAATTGTCCCTAAATTAGTTTCCTTCAATCAGCCTAATAGCACATCTTTGGGGTGTGGGAGGAAACCGGAGCACCCAGAGAAAACCCATGCAAGCACGGGGAGAATGCGCAAACTCCCACAGACACTGGCCCAAATCCATGTGTCTGCACAGCAAACAGTGATAGTCACTGAGCTGTCGTCTTGCCCAGTATCGGGTCCGGTTTAAGCACACACTAACGACATGAAGCACTAGGCCAATCTTGAACAACCAAGAGAAGCCCAAGTACGACCCATCACGTGTATGCCCCTCTTTGGGCAACAAGGGGGACCAACTTAAAACCTGTGAATGAAAAGAGAAAAAACATTATTATCATACCATATCCATTTACCTTACCAGGGACGCCCCAATGCTAATGAACCTTCTTGAGAAGGTGAGAGGGCATGGGATCCAAGGGCCTTTGGCCTTGTGGATCCAGAACTGGCTTGCCTGCAGAAGGCAGAGAGTGGTTGTGGATGGGTCTTTTTCGGCATGGAGGTCAGTCACCAGTGGAGTGCCCCAGGGATCTGTTCTAGGACCCTTGCTGTTTGTCATTTTCATAAATGACCTAGATGAGGAAGTGGAGGGATGGGTAAGTAAGTTCGCTGATGACACGAAGGTCGGTGGTGTTGTGGATGGTCTGGAAGGATGTCAAAAGTTGCAGCAGGACATAAATAGGATGCAGGACTGGGCGGAGAAGTGGCAGATGGACTTCAACGCGGATAAATGTGTAGTCGTCCATTTTGGCAGAACCAATGGGATGAACGAGTACACTATCAAGGGCAGGAGTCTTAGTAATGTTGAAGAGCAGAAGGATCTTGGGGTCCGGGTCCACAGGACTCTTAAATCGGCCTCGCAGGTGGAGGATGTGGTCAAGAAGGCGTATGGTGTACTGGCCTTCATTAATCGAGGGATTGAGTTTAGGAATCGGGAGGTAATGCTGCAACTTTATAAGACCCTTGTCAGGCCTCATTTGGAGTACTGTGCGCAGTTCTGGTCACCTTACTATAGGAAAGACGTAGAAGCTATTGAGAGGGTACAGAGGAGATTTACAAGGATGTTGCCTGGACTGGGAGGCATGCCGTATGAAGTTAGGTTGAGGGAGCTGGGACTTTTTTCCCTGGAGAGACGAAGGTTGAGAGGCGACCTGATAGAAGTTTATAAAATGTTGAGAGGAATAGATAAGGTGGATTCTCAGAGGCTATTTCCCCGGGTTGAAATGGTCGCTACGAGAGGACACAGATTTAAGGTGCGGGGAGGCAAGTACAAAAGTGATGTTAGGGGTAAGTTTTTCACTCAGAGGGCGGTGAGTTAATGGAATCGGCTGCCGTCAGTGGTGGTGGAGGCGAACTCGCTGGGGTCTTTTAAAAGACTTCTGGATGAGTATATGGGATTTAATGGGATTGGGGGTTATAGATAGGTCTATAGATTGGTAGGTGTTGATGTGATTGGCGCAACTTGTGGGCCGAAGGGCCTGTTTGTGCTGTAGTGTTCTATGAACCTTATTTAAAATAATCTCCTACATCCACCCATCTCCAACCCACTCATGGGCCTGTCTAAGTTACTCTTAAACATCTCTAGGATGCTTGCCTCCACCACCTTACTTGGCAGAGCATTCCATACCCCCACTACCCTCTGTGGAAAAACCTCCCTCTAATATCTGTGTTATACCTCTCGCCCCTCACCTTAAGCCCATGGCCCCTCGTACTATGTGTCTCTACCATAGGAAATAGCTTACCTCTGTTTATCTATACCCTTCATAATCTTATATACCTCTATTAGATCCCCCCTCAGTCGCCGTCTTTCAAGGGAAAAGAGCCCCAATTTCTTCAATCTTTCCTCATACCCCAGTCCTTCCATACCAGGCAACATCCTGGTAAACCTCCTCTGCACTCTCTCCAGAGTCTCCACGTCCTTCCGGTAGTAAGGCGACCAGAACTGGACGCAGTACTCCAAATGCGGTCTAACCAACATTCTATACAACTGCAACATTAGACTCCAGCTCTTTTATTCTATACCCCTTCCTATAAAGGCTAACATACCATAGGCTTTCTTCACAGCCTCCTCCACTTGTACTGCCACCTTCAAAGACTTGTGCACTTGCACCCCCAGGTCTCACTGCGATTCTGTACTCCTTATAGGCTTACCTTTTATCATATAACTCCCCCCTACATTATTCTGGCCAAAATGCACCACCTCACATTTATCCGGATTAAACTCCATTTGCCATGTATCTGCCCAATATACCAGCCTATCAATATCCCGGTTCTAGTTTAATAATATTCTTTCTATAATAGGGTGACCAGAACTGGACACAGTATTCCATGTGTGGCCTTACTAATGTCTTGTACAACTTCAACAAAGCACCCAGCTCCTGATTCCAGTGTTCTGACCAATGAAACAAGTATGCCAAATGCCTTCTTCACCACTCTGTCCACCTGTCACTTCACTTTCAAGGAACTATGAACCTGTACCACTAGATCTCTTTGTTCTATAACTCTCCCCAGTGCCCGACCATTAACTGAATAAGTCCTGCCCTGGTTCAGTTGACCAAAATGCATCACCTCACATTTATCTAAATTAAACTCCACCTGCCATTTGTCAGCCCACTGGCCCAATTGATCAAGATCCCATTGCAATCCTAGGTAGCCACCTTCACTGTCCACTATGCCACCAATCTTGGTGTCATCTGCAAACTTAGTAAACATGCTTGCTAAATTCTCATCTAAATCATTAATATAAATAACAAATAACAGTGGATTGATCCCTGAGGCACACCACTGGTCACAGGCCTCCAGTTTGGAAAAAGAATCCTCTACAACCATCCACTGACTTCTGTCATCAGGCCAATTTTGTATTCATTTGGCTACCTCACCCTGGATCCCATGAGATTTAAAAACCTACCATGTGGTACCTTGCCAAAGTCTGTAGACAACAATTGCATTGCCCTCATCTACCTTTTTGGTTATCCCATCAAAAAACTCAGTCACATTGGTGAGACATGATTTTCCACACTCAAAACCATGCTGACTGTCCCTAATCAGTCCTTGCGCCTCTAAATGCCTGAAGATCCTGTCTCTCAAAATATCTTCTAATAACTTACCCACTACAGATATGAGGGTCACCGGCCTGTAGTTCCCAGGCTTTTCCCTGCAGCCCTTCTTAGACAAAGGCACAACATTTGGCACCTTCCAATCATCAGGCACCTCACCTGTGACTGTAGATGATTCAGATATCTCTGCAAGGGGACCTGCAATTTCCTCCCTAGCCTCCCACAGTGCCCTGGGATACACTTCATCAGGTCCCAGGGATTTATCTATCTTGATGCGCTTTAAGATTTCCAGCACCACCACCTCTGAAATATGTACACTCCTCAAGACATCATTATTTATTTCCCCAAGTTCCCTAACATCCAGGCTTTTTGCGACAGTGAATACTGATGAGAAATATTCATTTAGGATCTTACTGATCTCTTGTGGATTCACACATAGATAACCTTGTTGATCCTAAAGAGGCCCTACTCTCCCTTGTTACTCTTTTGCCTTTTATGTATTTGTAGAAGCTCTTTGGATTCTCCTTTGCCTTGTCTGCCAGAATAATCTCATGTCCCCTTCTTGACCTAATGATTTCTCCCTTAACTCTATTCCTACACCCGCCCTACTCTTCAAGAGATCCACTTGATCCCAGCTGCCTAGGCATGTCATGTGCCTCCTTCTTCATGACCAGGGCCTCAATATCCCGAGTCATCCACAGTTCCCTACTTCTACGAGCCTTGCCCTTCATTCTAAGAGGAATGTGCTTACCTTGAACCCTGGTTAACACACTTTTGAAAGCCTCCCACTTACCAGGCGTCCCTTTGCCTTCCCATAGGCTCCCCCAATTAATTGTCGTAAGTTCCTGCCTGATAGAATCAAAGTTGACCGTGCCCCAGTTTAGAATTTTAAGTTTTGGGTGAGACCTATCATTCTCCATTATTATCTTAAAACTAATGGAATTATGGTTACTGCTCTCAAAGTGATTCCTCACTAACACTTCTGTGACTTGCCCTTCCTTACCTCCCAAGAGGTGGTCAAGTTTTGCCCCTTCTCTAGCTGGGCTGACCACATTTTGAATGAGAAATTCCTCCTGAATACACTCAACAAATTTCTCTCCATCCAAGCTCAAAATGCTATGGCTGTCCCAGTCACTGTTGGGAAAGTTAAAATCTACTTATACCACTCTGTTTTTCTTGGAGCTATCTGTAATCACCTTACATATTTGCTCCTCAATTCCCTGCTGACTATTTGGGGGCCATAGTACAACCTTATCAAAGTGATACCCTCCTTTTTATTCCTCAGTTCAATCCATATGGATGTCCTGGAGGTGAGATGACTGACCTTCCACAACAAACTTCCTATGTACCAGGTATGTCTCCAACCAGCAGAGTGTTTGCCCCTTGATATTCATTGATTCCAATTTTGCTACGGCTCCTTAATGCTACACTTGGTCGAATGTGGCCTTGATATCAAGGACTGTCACACTCGCCTCACCTCAGGAATTCAGCTCTTTCATCCATGTTTGAACCAAGGCTACAATGAGGTCAAGAACTGAGTGACGCTGGTGAAACCTAAACTGGCCGTTGCTGAGCAGGTGCTGCTTGACAGCACTGTCAATGACCCCTTTCATCACTTTTTACTAATGAACGAGAGTAGACGAAGCTGGGTTGGATTTGTCTTTTTGTGTACCGGGCGTACTGCACACAGTACTCTAGTTGTGGCCTCCCAAAGTTCTATACAACTCTAACATGCCTTCCCTGCTTTTGTAATCTAGCCTTGATTGATAATGCATTCCAAGATTTCTCACTTCCTCTACCCCTCTCACTGTCTTCCCATTGTAGTATTCCCTTGCTTTGTTTGCATTCCCAAAATACATAACCTCATACTTCTCTGGATTGATTTCCATTTATCACTTTTCTGCCCACTCAACCAAACTATTGGTATTCTGGAGTCCACAGTTATCCTCTTCACTGTCTACACAGTCAATTCTTGTGTCAAATTTTCCATTCGTACCTCTAATATTTAAGCCCAAGTCATGAATATTTACCACTAACATCAACGGACCCGTCACTGAACCCTGTGGGATGCCACTGAAACTGTGCATTTACTAAATCATCCATCAATCACTACCCTTTATTTCCTGTCACTGAGCCAACTTTTGATTCAATCTGCCACATTGCCTTATATCCCATGAGATTTTACTTTTTTGACCAGTCTGCAATGTGGTACCTTGTCAAATGCCTTACTAAAATCCATGTCAACCACATCCACTGCACTACCCTTATCAATCCTCCTTGTTACTTCCTCAAATAATTTGTGACTTTCCCTTAAATCCATGTTGACTATGCCTGACCAATCCTTGCCTTTCCTAGTGACTGAATCCTGGCTCTTAGAATTGATTCTAATAATTTTTCCACTACCAAAGTTAGACTGACTAGCCTATAATTATTTGGCCTAACCCTTGCACTCTTTTTAAACAATAGTATAATGTTTGCAGATCTCCAATTCTCTGGTACCTTGTTTATATCTAGTGAGGACTGAAAAATGATCCTGAAGGCAACTGTTATTTGCTCCCTGGTTTCCTTTAACAGCTTGGTATACAATCCACCTGGCTCTGGTGATTTATCCACTTTCAAGGATGACAGTACCTCCAATATTTCTGCCCTCATTATGCTTATTGTATCTAATATCCCACACTCTTAAACTTGAATGTCTGCATCATCACTTCTTTGTGAAGAGACAGTGCTCATTGCAGAAGATATGAGCAAAGTGCATAAGCTGTCTTATACATCTCTGATAGGCCCTATCCTGAGTTATTCTCTTGCTCTTAATGTACTGGTAAAACATCTTTGGGCTTCTTTTATGTTATCTACCAATATTCTTCTGTATCCTCTCTTTGTTTTCTTGATTGTCTTTTTTTACTCCACCCCTGTATTTTCAAAATTCTCTTTCTAAAGTTTCTTTGTGGCATCAGAAGCTTTCTTTTTCTGCTTTATCTTGCCCTGTATGCTTCTAGATAACCAAGGGACTCTAAATTGGGCAGGATCACCCTTTTTTTGTTTGTTAAAATGTGTCTACACAGTGTTTATAGCATCCTGTTTTTGTATGCTGCCAACAGGTTTGTCACTGATTTCCCTTAAAGTATCTATAACCTATACACTTTTGCCAAGTCACCTCTTGGCCTCAAAATTGTATTTCTGCAATTGAAAATTTCTACTCCTGGCCTATTTTTTTTCATACTTCTGCTAACTCACTATTTTATAGTCATTGTCTCCAAAATGGTCATTCACTGCTGCTACTTCCACTTGCCCACAGTGTCTACTTATTTCCGAAAAAGTTGTAAAAAGTTCTCATGTGAGACTTCTCTACAAATCCAAGTCTCTGATACAGTTGATAGTAAACTGCACTGGACTGAGAACTGGAAATGTGATGACAGAAGGTAACTATGGATGGATTTAATTTGTGTCAGCAGTGGTGTTCCACAGGGGCCAAGTGAGACCATTGCTCTTCATTTTCACCAATTCTGAAGTAGATGGAGGACGATCTGCATTTTTGCAGATACTGAAGATCTGTGTGATTTTAGGACTGTGGACAATGTTCTACTACTTGACCAAAGGTCATACAACCCCTGTTAACTCTGCATTCGCTCCATAGTTGCTGTCAGACCTGAAATTTTCTAGCATTTTCTATTTTTGTTCTGTTACTTCAGCTGGATTTTGAGATGTTGTGGGATTGTAGATTAGGCACACTATTTTGTACAAGACTGTAGGCAGGGATGGCTTGGAATATCAAATTTGCATTGAGTTTTAACTTTATGTGGAGTGGAATGTGCAATAGTTGTGTAGGACAGTGTAGGTGGACCAGAGGGAGGTCTTTGTATATGTTCAGCATTTGTGTACTTTAAAATTACGTAGAAGGTGTGGAAACCAAGCCAATAAAAAGGCAAAATACAGTAGCATCTGTGGACAGAAATAGAGTTAAAATTTCAGGCTGATGACCTTTCATCAAAACAGAAACAGGTGATCTGGCACCACTGATCTTTGTCCATGTTTATGCTCCACTTGAGCTTCTTCCCATCCAATTTCATCTTTCAAAATCTGCAGAAGTTCCAAATCCTTTCTCCTCTTGTACTTTTCTAGCTTTCAAATTTATCAATTCTGTTTGAAATATTCTGTAGTAAGTGCCACATTTTAACTGAACAAGCTTCTTAAGAATTCCTCATTGGATTAATTAGTGACCACTTTAGCTATGCCCACTAGTTTTGGGTTTAAACGTCCAAGCAGCCAATTGCCATGTTTATCACCATGTCCTTCAGATTTACTACTCAGTGGAGATACCATGACTATTTCAAGCAAATTCACCTAGACCATATTTCTTAATAACAGATCAATAGATTAATCCACGGAATTATCAAAATTCCTCTTACCAAACTTATTTTTCATATGTGTAACCTAACTTATTTGTGTTTCTATTTTATTGCTGCGTGGTTTGCTCCAGGGAATGGTGTTACCATATCTGGCATATTTAAGCACTAGAGGACTTAATTGTCCTTCATGAAAGAACACATCATTGCAAGATCATGCTGGTATACAATTTGTCCCTTTTCTTCTCCACTAACAGTCTTCATCATAAATGATTCTGCTCAGCCCACTGCAAGATGTTCAATGATTTTGTCGATGTTTTAGCTGCTAAGGCTTAGACCATTCATTCCACTGCCTCTACTCATGGTCATTACAGCACAGAAGGAGGCCATTTATCCCATCAAGCCCATGACTGCTCTCTAGAGCAATCCTGTCAGCCTTGTTCTTCTACACCATCCCTGCTGCCTTGCAAGTTTATTTCCCTCGTGTCTCTCCAGTTTTGTTTTGAAATGATTGATTATTAATGCTTCCACTACACACTCCCTCCTCTCTTCATCCTTCCCACAATGCCAAAATATCCACCGCCCCCATCTTGAATGTGCTTCCCTCCATCTTCTTTCCTATCCTCCCCTGATTTCATGACTGTGCTTGGAATGCATTGTCCCTTCTTCATTTCTCTGCACCTGTGAAGCTGTGTCCTGTACCAACCCTTACCAGTACCATGTCTGGCTCAGCCATGGCTAAGTTGGTACCACATTTTTCCTCTGAATTGCACAGTTCTGGGTTCATGTTCCATTCTGGAACTTGAGCACAAAAGAATTAAGGCTGTCACTGCAGAGCAGCACTGAGGAAGTATTGCATTGTCCAAGACGCCACCTTTGGGATGGCATAGTGGTTAGCACTGCTGCTTCACGGCGCTAGGGACCTGGGTTCAATTCCTAGATTGGGTCGCTGTCTGTGCGGAATTTGCATATTATCCCTGTGTTGGTGTTGGTTTCCTCCCACAGTCCAAAAGATGCGCTGGTTAGGTACATTGGCCATGCTAAATTCCCCCTCTCTATCTGAACAGGCACTGAGTGTAGCGACTAGGGGATTTTCACAGTAACTTCATTGCAGTGTTAATGTAAGCCTACTTGTGACTAAAAATTAAACTTTACCTTTAAGTTTGAAAGAGCGCTAAACCAAGGTCCCATCTTCTGTTCAGACAGATGTTAAAAAATCCTCTGGCACTACTTCGAAGAAGATCAGTGGTTCCTGATCAATATTCTACCCTGCAACCAACATCACACAAAATGGATTATCAGTTATTATCTAATATGTGGCAGTTAGCTACTGTGTTTCCTACATTACAGTGACTGTGTTTCAGTAAGTACTTCATTGGCTGTGATGTTCTTTGAGACATCTGGTGTTTGAAAAGTGTCGTATAAATGCAAACCTGTCTTTTCTTTAACCTTGTCCAACCTGGTGAGCTTACGAAATGTATCCAGAGCATCTTAAGCAATGGCTTTCTTTCTGCCCCCTCACCATGACACACGTGGTGCTGTACAGCTCTGACCTGAGCCCTTTTCCTTCCTCAGCTAAATTGTCTCTCAATAACATCAATGGCAGGTTTAATTTGATGTGGGTACGCGCAGAGTCGCTGAGCAGAGACTGATAGCCAAGTTCCGCACACATGAGGACGGTCTCAACGGGGATCTTGGGTTCATGTCGCACTATCTGTAACCCCCGTGACTTGCCTGGGTTTGCAAAACCTCACTTACTGTACTGTCTGGAGACAATACACATCTCTTTAAACTGTGATCAGTGCTCCTACCACTCACATTGTCAGCCACTTCAGGTCTTGAACAGCAGGTTAGGTGTAAGGATTCGCATTTTAATCAGTAATCTCTAAACTGTCTGTGCTTTATATGCTCTGTCTGAGGCCAGAACTCTCCATTCACCTGACGAAGAGGGTAACCCCTCGAAAGCTTGTGAGAATATTATCAAATAAATAGGTTGGACTAAAACCTGGTGTTGTCAGACTTTTTACTAGGTTTAATTTGAGCATGTTCTGTTTCTTTCTTCTTAACTTCCACTACCTGAGGCAAGCAAAGAAAAACAATGATTGTAAAATTTGGTGGCTGAAGAGATGCTGAACATGACCCAAGCAATGTATTTGATCTCTCGCACATTTATTTTGAACAGATATCTCTAAAGGCAAGCATTTGTTACCTGAAGCAGTTCAGTTTTTGTACCTGTAGTTGTATGTTCTTCCCAAGGAGTGAAATCCTCCTGTCAACCCTAGTGTTTCTGGGACCATGTTGAAATGTAAAATGTCTAATTATTGTGTTAAATTACCTTGATGTGTTTACTTCAAATGTTTGATTGTTGGAAATGTGCAGTGGTGAGCCTAGACACTAATAAAGCCCTGTCAGTATCATTTCCTCACTTGAACACAAACAAAATTATAAGTCTTACTTTTTTATTTTGATGGTTGGATGAGGGAAGACACTTCGTTTTGTGCCGACTGACAGAAAATGCAACTTCGAATTGGTGGTGTGAGGAGTTTCTGCTGAAGGACTAGGAGTTCCATCCTGCTGGAAGTTTATTGGAAAATAATTTGAAGTTTGAACCACTTACCATTTTCTCAGTATGTAAATAGGGTATTACTAAGGTGTATTGACAAGGAAGGTCAGAGTAATCTGATTTCATTTTGGTTGGATGCTTATAATTGGCATTGATGGCCTTGGATTAGGCCCAGGATTCCTGTTGTTGAAAGTCCAGAGAACGTGTTTTTATTTGATGCTGATGTCTCTCTACAGTTCTACAGTGTTCTCTCACTAAGAATTCAAGCGAGGTTTAAGGACTAGCTATGAAGCAGTATATGACTCCCTTCCAGTAAAGTGTGTTTTAAGAAAAAAAATGGATGAATTAATTCAGCTGTTTCACCTGTTTTGCATAATTGTTGTAACATTGTTATGTGCCACACTGACTGCTGCAAAGTTATCATGATATAGTTTTGGGTATAGAAACTATTGTGCAACTTTTGCTTTTGCAAGGAGCTTGCTGTTTAACTAGCTGTTTCTTTCTGCATTTTTCCCATAGTCTATGTGTTCTGGCTGAACATGGATGCTAGCAATGTTGCAGAATCTACAAATTGTCTTCCCATTGAAAATGCCCCAAATAACAACAGTGATCTGACGGCTTCTGTGAGTATGGATATTCCATTTGCTGCATCAGAGCCCTGCTCAGAAAAAGAACAACATTCTCCTGCTGATGAAACAGGTTCCCTTAAGACGCCACCAGTTAATGAGCAAGTCACAGTAAAGCTGAATACTGATGGAGGCAATGAGGTGTGGATTAAACCAAAAAGCTTCAGTGAAGGAAGTGGTGAAAGAAGAGAAATAGAGGCATTTTATAATGACTCCCCTTCAGGGGAAGGACACACTGGTCCGTCAGTCTACAGATTGAATGATCCTTGCAGAGCAGATGATGAGGGGAGCAATATGGACTATATGCTACAGTCAGTGGATTCTACATCCAACAAAGAGGCTGTTGATATGAAAGGGAACCCTGAGAATAATCTTGCCTTGGATTCTCCTGATGACCAACCCAAGCATGTGGACATGAAGGCAAAAACAGATGTCACAGAGTCATCACATGCAACTGAAAGACTTGCAGATGTTGCAGCCCAAGAAGGAAATTCAGGGATGGGGCCCACTCTGCAAGAGACTGATGTTCAGGCTAAAAGCAGTCCACAGCAACCCTCTGATGATAAAGGTGGCAGATCACCAGCTTCAGGGGAGGAAGAGGTACAGGTGGTTTGTAATGTTAAAATTAAGGAGGATCCTGAGGAGATAAACCTGATGAAAGAAGAAGGTAATGATGAGTTGGAGGGAAAAGAAAGTGACAATTCTGAGACTCTATCAAAAGTAACTTCCAATGTGGGAACTTCAACAGAAACCATTAAAGGTGAGCACCTTTCATTTTCTAAATGGCTAAATTGACATACTGCTTGTGATTGGCTAATGGATTAACCTGTGTAAGGTTTTGCTGTGCACTTGCCTGTCTGCCTGTGCACCCCCCCCCCCCAAAAAAAAATTAATTGTGTAGCTTTCTGTTGAAGAACACAAATCTTGAAATTATTCTTGTGACAACTTTGTGTTCTGATGTGGCAGTTTACAGAATTTGAAAACAGGCATTTAGGTCCTTGCAAGCTCAGAAGGCTATTTGTGACTTATGTTTCAGATTGTTGACTGTCCTTGCCTTCTTTCACTTTCATCTTCCCTATCTCTTGCACGTTCTTTCCAAGATGTATTTTTCGGAATGGAAGAGTTTGAGCTTTAAAGGAGGAGAGGCAGCAGGGTTGGATGGGGGTTTGAATTCAGTGATATCCTTTCACCTTCAATGGGAGTTTAATTCACCAAAGAGGAGATGGGGGATCTTGTGACTGAATTTTGGCTCATTGATAGGAGATTGGATGCGCTGCATTGACTTCTTTTCATCTTCACATGTAAACAATGCCTCATTTCTAATCTCCTTCCCATCAATGGATTAAGAAAATACAAGAGACCTGCAAAACTTCTGTGGAGAAATTAGTCTCTTAATTAGCAACTATAGCGTATGTCCATTCCATCCAATTCCATCCTTCTTGAGCCACACTCATCCCTTTCATCTCTGCCAATAAATCGCCATTTGATTTTGATTTTGATTCCATTCCCACCACCAACATATTTTCCTAACAAATAGTCGATACACGTGAAAGCTGTGCTTCAACAGCTGTTGGCACAAAAGAAGACCTCGTGCCATCAGCTGGCCAGCCTCTTCCTACCTTCTGTTTCCATCTTACCAGCTCTTCCATAGAGGCCAGGAAAATGTAGTCCAATTCTGTGCAGAGGACACAGGTGTGTACAGATGTCCAGGGACATTCCTGAAGGGAAATTGTTGCCTGAAACTTATTCTTTCACTTAGAGGAGTCATAGATGTTTACAGCATGGAGACAGGCCCTAAAGCCCAACTTGTCCATGCCACCCTTTTTAAAAACTTCTAAGTTAATCCCAATTGCCTGCATTTGGCCCATATACTCATCATACCCATGTAACTAGCTGTATGGTTTTTAAAAGACAAAATTGTACCCGCCTCTACCACCACCTCTGGCAGCTTGTTCCAGAAACTCACCACCCTCTGCATGAAAAAAATTACCCCTCTGGACACTTTTGTATCTCTCCCCTCTCACCTTAAACCTCTGGCCTCTAGTTTTAGACTCCCCTACCTTTCGGAAAAAATGTGTTGAATATCCTGTGCCCCTTATTATTTTATAGACCTCTATAAGATCACACCACAGCCTCCTACGCTCCAAAGAAAAAGTCCCTGTCTGTCTAGCCTCTCCTTATAACTCGATCCATCAAGTTCCAGGTAGCATCCTAGTAAATCTTTTCTGCACTCTTTCTAGTTTAATGATACCCTTTCTATAATAGGGTGACCAGAATTGCGCACAGTATTCCAAGTGTGGCTGTACCAATGTCTTGTACAACTTCAACAAGACATCCCAACTCTTGTATTCAGTGTTCTGACGGATGAAACCAAGCATGCCGAATGCCGCCTTCACCACTTTGCCTACCTGTGACTCCGCTTTCAAGGAGCTTTGAACATGTATCCCTAGATCTCTGTTCTGTAACTCTCCTACCATTAACTGAGTAAGTCCTGCCTTGGTTCAGTCTACCAACGTGCATCACCTCACATTTATCTAAATTAAACTCCATCTGCCATTCATCAGCCATTGGCCCAATTGATCAAGATTCCGTTGCAATTGTAGGTAATTTTCTTCACTGTCCACTATGCCACCAATCTTAGTGTCATCTGCAAACTTACTAACCATGCTTCCTATATTCTCATCCAAATCATTAATATAAATGACAAATAACAGTGGACCCAGCACTGATCCCTGAGGCACATTGCTGGTCACAGGCCTCTGGTTTGAAAAACAACTCTCTACAACCATCCTCTGGCTTCTGTGAAGGAGCCAATTTTGTACGCATTTAGCTGTCTCACCCTGGATCCTGTGAGATTTAACCTTATGCAACAGCCTCATCAAAGGCCTTGCCTAAGTCCATGTAGACAACATCAACTGCACTGCCCTCATCTACTTTCTTGGTTTCACCTTCAAAAAATTCAGTCAAATTTGTGAGACATGACTTTCCACTCAAAGCCACGGTGACTGTCTCTTATCAGTCCTTGTGTTCTAAATGTCTGTAGATCCTGTCTTTCAAAATAACTACTGGCAATTTAACCACTGTAGATGTGAGGCTCATTGGCCTGTAGTTTCCAGACTTTTCCCCTTTTTTAAAAATTTCTAACTTGATGTCTGTCATCACTGATTTCAGGAAAATATTTGAAGTTTTTATGGCTACACTGACAGCTCTTTAAGCTTTGTAAAACGTGTAATGGAATACATTTTTAAAAATATACATGCATAAAGTATCAACTTATGAGAATGAAACTGGAAGTGAAACATCTCATGTGGTTGGTGCCAAAATAAGAATCAGAAGAAAAGTTTGTCAGGATACATTGAATGCAACAAATTGTGTATATTTCTGCCTTTCCTTCTCCACAGTTTATAAAGCAAGCAGTAATATGTGATTCTGTAACATTGCCTTGTCTTGCTAAGAATAGTTTAATTTAGTCAACACAATATTCCCACAGTCGCTGCAAAATGGCTGTAACAATCCTGTAACAATTCTATTCTAATTATGCCATCACAGTAATTGTAACTAAATATTAAACGTTTTTGTCAATTTCTCTCCTGATTACTGTACTTTTGCGATTGAGATGCAGCTGCCAACTCTGGCAGACATAGTGCCGTTATATCTTAGCTTGAAAAGGACGAATCCCTTTCCCAACTCCCATTACTACCTCATGAAGAAGGAATTTACAATCCAGTGGCATATAAATTTGATAGTTATGTTAACCTGGACTCTTGGATTAGGAGCTGCCAAGAGGGCTCAACAGCGATGTTCTTCCTATGTTGCTGGTGGCTGTTGAAGCACAGCTTTTTGTTTTGCATCGACAGTTTACTGAGAAGTTGTGTTAGCAGCAGACACAGCCAGTTAGGCAGCCACCGGATCTGTCTGCTGTTGCACACTCTCTTCAAGTTTCAAATGTCTCAAAATCTGTAATCCTAGGATTGAGACCAAGCTGGATTTTGAACCTCACCAGATTTTGGGTTGGATGGCACAGGCCATGGGAGTTGTAGGCTAAGAGGATCAGGTGGGATCAAGGATCATTTAGAGCATGGGAAAAGATTGGTATGCAATGATGAAGTAGACAATTAATCTGGTGCTATACTACCAATGCAGCCCATAGCTGAGTTGTCCAGGTAAGGTATTTTTGCTCAGTTAAAATTGAAGCATGGCATGTTCTGAAAATATCTGACTTGAGACATTGTTGTGCCTTGTTTTTTGACCGTACAACCCCTCCATGTTGCTATTTCTAAAGTGCATCACTTTAATGTCCCCATTAAATTATATCTGTCCATTTCATCAATCTATAATCCTGAAGTGAACTATTGTACTGGTAACTATCACGTTGCCAAGTTTGGTATCAATTGTAGATTTCAGAAATGTTACTTTATCCAGACCCAGTTTATAAATTACATTGCCTTTTGACTTAAAGGCACACACTCAGTTTACAGAATACTGATTAGAATGCGAGTCTTTACAGCTAATCAAGTCTTAAAAGTGGAGATAGCATTAAGCATAGGTTTGAGATGTGTGTTGTCTCCAGATGGGACAGTAAGTGAAATGTTGCAAGCCCAGACAAGTCATGGGAGTTACAAAAAGTGTGATATGAACCCAAGGTCCTGTTTGAGGCTGTCCTTGTGTGCGGAACCGCATTGACCTCCTCAGAAGACAAACACGGGACAAGGACAGAGTACCCTTCGTCGCCCAGTACTTCCCCAGAGCGGAGAAGCTACGACGTCTTCAACGTGTCATTGATGAAGACGAACATCTCGCTAAGGCCATCCCCACACTCCCACTTCTTGCCTTTAAACAACCGCACAACTTCAAACAGACCATTGTCCACAGCAAACTATCCAGCTTTCAGGAGAACGGTGACCACGACACCACACAACCCTGCCATTGCAACTTCTGTAAGACATGCCAGATCATCGACAAAGATGCCATCATCTCATGTGAGAACACCATCCACCAGGTACACGATACATATTCTTGCAACTCGGCCAATGTTGTCTACCTCCTACGCTGCAGGAAAGGATGTCCCGAGGCACGGTAAACTGGGGAGACCGTGCACACGTTATGACAATGGATGAATGAACACCGCTCAACAATCACCAAGCAAGACTGTTCCCTTCCTGTAGGGAAACACTTCAGCAGTCATGGGCATTCAGCCTCTGACCTTCGGGTAAATGTTCTCCAAGGCAGCCTTCACGACATGTGACAGCGCAGAGTCGCTGAGCAGAAACTGATAGCCAAGCTCCACACACGTGAGGACGACCTCAACTGGGATCTTGGGTTCATGTCACATTATTTGTAACCCCCCATGACTTGCCTGGGCTTGCAACATCTCACTTACTGTCCTATCTGGTGACAATACATATCTCTTTAACCTATGCTTAATGCTATTTCCACGCACATTGTCTGCACCTTTACAACTTGATTAGCTGTAAAGACTCGCATTCTAATCAGTATTCTGTAAACTGAGTGTGTGCCTTTATATGCCCTGTTTGTGATCAGAACTCCCCACTCACCTAACGAAAGGGTAAAACCACGGAAGCTAGTGGCGTTTGCTACCAAATAAACCTGTTGGACTTTAACCTGGTGTTGAGAGACTTCTTACAGAAAAACAAGGCCTATTATGACCTAAATGGAAAGCAGATTCAAAATCTGAGCAGAGGAACCTGGGTGTAAGAACATAAGAAATAGGAGCAGGAGTAGGCCATCCAGCCCTTCGAGCCTGCCCCGCCATTCAATAAGATCATGGCTGATCCGTCGCTGCTCAGTTCCACTTTCCCGCCCTCTCCCCATAACCCTTAATCCCCTCTCTTATCAAAAACCCATCAACCCGCGTCTTAAAAATATTTAGCGAGGCAGCCTCCACCACTTCAACGGGCAGAGAATTCCAGAGATTCACCACCCTTTGAGTGAAGAAGTTCCTCCTCAACTCTGTTCTAAACCGCCCCCCTTTTATCTTGAGGCTGTGCCCCCTAGTCCTATTGTCTTTTTTGAGCGGGAAGAGTCTTTCCACCTCTATCCTATCCATCCCATTCATCATCTTATACGTCTCAATGAGACCTCCTCTCATTCTTCTAAACTCTAACGAGTACAAGCCCAGTTATTCAGCCTCTCCTCATAGCTCAACCCCCTCAACTCCGGTATCAGCCTAGTAAACCTCCTCTGCACTCCCTCCAAGGCCAAAATATCTTTGCACAGGTGCGGCGCCCAAAAATGCACACAGTACTCCAGTTGCAGCCTCACCAATGCCCTATACAGCTGCAGCAAGACCTCCCTACTTTTATATTCAATCCCCTTCGCTATGAAGGCCATATGTGTCTATGTTCATGAATTGCAGAAAGTTGGTAGGCAGGTGCAGCATGTATTAAAAAAGGCAAATGAAATGTTGACATTTATTGCAAAGGGATTGGAGTATAAAAGTTGAGAAGTATTGCAATTGTATAGGGTGTTGATGGAATATTGTGTCCAGTTTTGACCTCCTTATTTGAGGAAGAATGCCATGGCATTGGAGGGAGTTCAGAAGAGGTTCATCAGATTGATTCCAGTGATGAAAGGGTTGACGTGTGAGGAGAGATTAAACAACTGAGTTTATACCCGCTGGAGTTTAGAAGGGTGAGTGGAGATCTGATCGATGCTTAATGCTATCTCCACGCACATTGTCTGCACCTTTAAGACTTGATTAGCTGTAAAGACTCGCATTCTAATCAGTATTCTGTAAAATTTTAAAAGAGATTGATAAGTAAACAAGTCACAAGTACAGATTGAGAGCTGATAGATTTAAAGCTGAGATGAGAGGACTGTTCAGTGTGTGGTGAATCTGTGGAACCTGCTGACCCATAATACTATAGAGTCTGATTCATTGATTTGAAGAAGATACATATATTTCTAATCTTAAAAAAGGAACAAGAGGATATGGGGAATAGGTGGGAAGGTGGATTTGAGACCAGGAAGAGATTAGCTATGATCTGATTGAATGACAGAGCAGGTGCAAGGGGCTGAACCTGCCTATCTCTGCTCCTAATTCCTGTGTTTCTGGGTTTGAATCCCAGAATGATGTAGGATGGTGAAATTTTAATTAAGTAAAATTTGAAATTGGAATTCTAAAATCATACTAGTTCATTAATTATCCTTCCATCCTTACCTGGTCTTTCTTACATGTGATGCCAGACCCATTGCAATGTTGTTGACTCTGAAATGGCTGAGCAAGTCAAAGTCCAAGGGCAATTGCGGATGAGCAACAAATGCCACCAAACCAGTGATCCTCAAAAATTAAAAGATCTCAGTTGAAGGTTTTGCAATTCTGGGCATTGCAATTTAGTACGTCTAAAGAGTTTGGGGAGGGTTCCGAGGAGCTTACTAGAACAATACCATGGATTTCGAATGTCAAGAAGCTGGGATTGTTTTGTTTGAAGCAGAGAAGGTTGAGGAGAAATTAATTGAAGTTTTCAAGATTTTGAAGATGAGTAAATAAGGAGTGTCGTTAGGGTTGGTCACTGGAGAAAGCAGTTTTTAAGGTTACTTGGCAAAAAGGTCAGGGGGGACATGGGAACTTCTTTTACTTGAAATGTTATTAATAGAGAATGGAAGGTAAAGTCACTATATCAGATGCCCAGAGGTTGTTCTCTGATTTTGGCGGGGAGAGCTGACTTATGGTGATTTAACCTGAGGAACTCCACACCTCAGGTGATGGGCAAGGTTGAGAAGGTGGGCCTTCATGATTAACCTCAGCCGGTATGGGAATTGAATCAATCTGTTGGCATTGCTCTGCACCACTAACCAGCTGTCCAGCCAACTTGCACTGCTTGAATTGCTGGTGGAAGCAGGTTTAATTGTCACTTTTCAGTAGCAACAGCTTAATTGTATAGCATCTTTCAATGTAATTGAATGTCCCTGAGCAGTTAACAGGAGCATTATAAAACAACATGAAAAGCCGCAGAAAGCACTATTGGATGAGATGGCCAAAAGGTAAGGCTTGGTTAAAGGCATAGGTTTTTAAGGACTGCTTTAAAGGAGGAGAGCAAGATAGAGAGATTTAAGGAAGGATTTTGAGAGAGATTGGGACCAAAGCGACCGAAAGCACAGTGTGACTTAAAACCAGAACTGATTAGTGCAGATATCCCAGTGGGGTGTGGGCTGGAAGACATTACGATGAGAGGGATTTGGGGAATAGGAAATATACTTTTGAGAAAAACCTGCAGAGCAATGAGGAGAGGGCAAGAAATAATTGACGGCTCTGGTACAGTGTCAGCATGAGCGCAGTGGGCTGAATAGCTTCCCTGGTATGTAGCACTTTCTGATTTTACATCTGGACACCTTGAGTGTTTGGGTATGGTGTGGCCCAAAGAAATGAGCAGGAGGTGAAACAAGAACACACAAATAATTGGGAAACCGATCTAGTAAGCTCGGCAACATCAGCACCTTTTGATGTCTGACAACATAAGATTTCAGCTGCTGACTGACTGAAGAGGAAATGTTATAATTTTTCACGATAACGAAAGTGGGTAAAAGGCACGTGTGGAGTTTACAGTGTTGTAATACTTCCTGGAGACAGCTTTGAAAGACACCAGAGAAATTTGGTTCTGAGCCAAAACCTCAAACAAAAATACACTTTCAATTTCTGTTTGTGCAAATTTAAAAACATGCAGCCACCTAATCTCAGCTCAGTGAGAGATGTCCGTACTTCAGTTGAATAATATTCAAGAATTTGGTGAAGGACACATATGCCCACAACTTTTCCAAGTTTCTCCTCTTCAGTAATCAACCTTAAAATTATTTTCTTCCCTACTTTCTGCACATTTTGTATGTTGAAGCACAACAGTTTGAGAATGTGTGCTGTGCTGCTCTCTAGTCTCCATTATTGCTGTTTGACAGCGTGTAAGTTAGCGTTAAGGTGGCCTGGAAGTATTTTTTTTGTTCCATCTGAGTAAAGCATATATTTATTGATTGAGATGATATAGGAAAAAGAGTTAGCCATTTAAACTCTTACAGCCTTTACTGTCATTCACTTAACGCGGAAACAACTATGGCTGAGAATTCATTGTTAGATAATTCTGCAAACTGAAGTATCTTCTTAAACGTGCCAGACTTTTACTGCATGCTGTTGGGAAAGTTCTGAGATTGAGTTTACCCAGCAGGTCAGAGGCTGGTTTTCTCTCAGAAGATTCAAGAAAAATGGGTGTCTCGAGTTCTATCTTGGCCAGTTGCAGGCTGCTTATAATGTAATATAGGTTTTCCACGCACCTTCAAACAGGTTTGCAGTGAAGAAGGCATTGCTCTGCAGCTATCATAAATTGTCAAGTCATCTATAAGCTTATAAATGGTAAAAGAAAGAGTTGAGTGATTTAAGGATAATAAAGAGAAATAGTAGGGGCATTAAATGAATACTTTGTTTCTGTCCTTACAAAAGATTGAGGTGAAAGGAGGTAATGGGTACATTAGAAGAATTGAGAAAGAGAAAGTGTTAAAAAGGTGATTTTATTTAAAATTGATGAGGTACCAGGATGGGATGTGATGCCTTCAAGGGTACTGAGGGAATTGAGTGTGGAAATTGCAGGGGCAATACTGATGATCTTTTAGCCGCCTTTGGGTAGTTATAATGCCAGAGGTCTGGACAATTTTGAATGTTACATCCTTATTCAAAAAGGGGTGCAGGGATAATGCTGGTAACTACAGACCAGTCTGTTGACTTCAGTGATAGGAAACATCTGAAAACTATAGTTCAGGGCAAAATAACTTGTAACTTAGACCAGTGCAGATAATTAAGGAAAGATAGCATTGATTCATTAAGGGAAAATTATGCTTAACTAACTTGTTAGAGGTTTTTGAGAAGTCAATAGGTAAGGTTGATATGGGTAATGTTGACGTTATGTACATTTTCAAAAGGCATTTGATGCAGTGCCACACAACAAATTTGCGAGCAAAATTCGAACTTGTGGAATAAGAGATAAATTAAGCATTTGGATGATAAATTGGCTGAGTGATAGGAAACGGAATAGTGGTAAACTGTTGTTTTTCAGATTGGGGGAGGGTGGATAGTGTGTGTAATGAAGTAAATCAGAATTAAGTATATTGTGTGTAATGAAGTTGATGCTTGGTGTGCTAATGTTTATGGTAGAGTTCAATGCAAGCATACAATAAAGGAGATTTGTTGTACAATAATTTGAGAATTTGTCCACAGTGTCAGTTGACCTGAGTTTGAGGGGGACAATACCAACAATGTTGCCAACTATCTTGAGGATAACCTTGAGCTTCAGAATAATGTAGGCATTTTGATGGATTGAGCAGAAGCGTGACAGATGAAGCTCAAATGTGAGGTGATTCATTTTGGCAGGAAGAATATACCTAGACAGTATAAAATAAAAGGAGAAACTCTAAAGCAGGTACAAGGATAGGGAAAGAGTCCTCTGTTAAGCCATTGAGGATGACAGGACATTTTGCGAACTGTTGTAAAACATACAGTATTTTAGGCTTTATTGAGTGCAAGAGTAAAGAAGTCATGTTGAACTTGCATAAGACACTAAATGGGTCTCATCTGGAGTATTGCAATTGGATGCTGTACTTGAGGAAGGATGTGATGGCACTGGGGAGTGTACAGAGGCTAGGAATCCTGCGACAAGTAACTCACTTCCTGAGCCCCCAAAACCTTTCCGCCATCTAAAAGCATGAGTCAGGAATGTGATTGATGAGTACAGCTCCCTCAACATTGAAGCTCAACATCATCCAGGACAAAGCAGCCTGCTTCATTGCAACACCTTCCACAAACATTCTATCCCTCCACCGCTGATCAAAATGTGATCTACAAGATGCACTGTAGGAACTCTCCAAGGTTTCTCAGGCTGCACCTTCCAAACCCATCATCTGGAAAGAATAACAAAGGTGGAACATCACCACCTGGAGGTTCTCCTAAGTCACTCACCATCAAAAATGTATCTCTGTTCCTTCACTATCGCTGAGTCAAAATCCTGGAACTCCCTCACTAACAGCACAGTGGGTGTACTGACACGTTTGGGAAGGCAGCAGTTCAAGAAACCAGTGCCTTCTGATGGGCAATTAATGCTGGCCAGCCAGTGATACCCACATTCCGTAAATGAATTTAAAAATAAAAAAGATTTAACAAAAATGATTCCAGGGATAAAGAACTGTAGCAATGAGGATAGACTGGGGAGGTTGGAACTGCTTTTCTTGAAGAAAAGAAGACCAAAAGGAGATTTGATCAAGGTATTCAAGATACTGAACGGTATAATCAGTCAATAGTGAGGAACTGTTCTTACTTGAGAGCGTCAAGTACTAAAGGACTTGGATTCAAAATAATTGACAGAAGAGTAAAAGTGATGAAGATAAAGCTTTTCACCCGAAGGGCGGTTGGAATTAGGAATGAACTTCACAAGTGGGTGGTGAAGGCTGCTTCAGTTGAGGTACTCAAAAGAGCACTGGATTGCTATGTGAAAAGAGAATGTACAAGGTTACAGAGGTAAACAGGGAAGTGACAAGGAAGAATGTTCTTTCATGGAGCCAGTGCAGACTGTATTTGACTGTGGATGATGTACCACCCAGCAGAGCTGAATGAGCATAGTCAGTGCTTCAATGATGGGAATGTCAGCCTGAGCGAGAACACGGACAGTGTGCCTATCCTGCCAATGGATTTGCAGAATCTTGCCGAGGTTGCATTGATGGCACTTACTGCACTGTAAATATGCTGTGATCTCTCTGTCTGGAGGAGTGAATAGTTGGGAAGCCATGGCCCAAGACCACCCAAAGTGGAAGCAAAGCATTTGGGAAGGAGTTTCAGTGCTGAGAGTGAGCTGAAGCCAAGTGTTGACAGCGAAATGAGCACATAGCAACACTAGCATCCCATCCACTCATTCACCTCTCCAAGCTGTATGTCATAAACTGGACTCCCCAGTCATCCAATAATTCATTTTTAGTATGGAAACAAGTCATCCTCAATTCAGTGACTTCCAAAGAGACATGAAAGAACATTCTTCGTTGTCACTTCCCTGTTTACCTCTGCAACCTTGTACATTCTCTTTTCACATAGCAATCCAGTGCTCTTTTGAGTACCTCAACTGAAGCAGCCTTCACCACCCACTCGTGAAGTTCATTCCTAATTCCAACCACCCTTCGGGTGAAAAACTTTATCTTCATCACTTTTACTCTTCTGTCAATTATTTTGAATCCAAGCCCTTTAGTACTTGATGCTCTCAAGTAAGAACAGTTCCTCACTATTGACTGATTATACCATTCAGTATCTTGAATACCTTGATCAAATCTCCTTTTGGTCTTCTTTTCTTCAAGAAAAGCAGTTCCAACCTCCCCAGTCTATCCTCATTGCTACAGTTCTTTATCCCTGGAATCATTTTTGTTAAATCTTTTTCATTTTTAAATTCATTTACAGAATGTGGGTATCACTGGCTGGCCAGCATTAATTGCCCATCAGAAGGCACTAGTTTCTTGAACTGCTGCCTTCCCAAACGTGTCAGTACACCCACTGTGCTGTTAGTGAGGGAGTTCCAGGATTTTGACTCAGCGATAGTGAAGGAACAGAGATACATTTTTGATGGTGAGTGACTTGAGGGGAACCTCCAGGTGGTGATGTTCCACCTTTGTTATTCTTGTCTTTGCAGATGATGGGTTTGGAAGGTGCAGCCTGAGAAACCTTGGAGAGTTCCTACAGTGCATCTTGTAGATCACATTTTGATCAGCGGTGGAGGGATAGAATGTTAGTGGAAGATGTAGCAATGAAGCAGGCTGCTTTGTCTTGGATGATGTTGAGCTTCAATGTTGTGGGAGCTGTACTCATCCATCACATTCCTGACTCATGCTTTTAGATGGTGGAAAGGTTTTGGGGGCTCAGGAAATGAGTTACTTGCTGCAGGATTCCTAGCCTCTGTACACTCCCCAGTGCCATCACATCCTTCCTCAAGTACAGTAAGTTCCTAAGTGATTATTTTCCAAACCTCGCTAGATTCCAGGGAAGTGCCGGAAGATTGGAAAACGGCTAATGTTACGCCGCTGTTTAAAAAGGGTAGCAGGCAAAAGGCAGGGAATTGTAGGCCGGTTAGTTTAACGTCTGTTGTAGGAAAAATGCTTGAATCCGTCATCAAAGAAGAAATAGCGAGGCATCTTGAGAAGAATTGTTTGATTGATAGAGCAGACGCAGCACAGATTCGTTAAGGGGAAGTCGTGTCTGACGAATTTATTGGAATTCTATGAGGATGTGCCTAGTGCGGTGGACAGATGGGAACTGGTGGATGTAGTGTTTCTTGATTTTCAGAAGGCGTTTGATAAGGTGCCGCACAAAAGGTTGTTACAGAAGGTTAGGGGGCATGGAGTTGGGGGTAAGATGTTAGTGTGGATAGAGGATTGGCTGTCGAATAGGAGGCAGAGAGTAGGTGTCAATGGGTGCTATTCGGATTGGCGGTTGGTGACTAGTGGAGTGCCCCAGGGATCGGTGCTGGGGCCTCAGCTATTTACCATTTATGTAGATGATCTGGAGGAGGGAGCTGAGTGTAAGGTGTCGAAATTTGCTGATGACACAAAGACAAGTGGAAAAGCAAATTGTGTGAAGGGTGTAGAAAGTCTGCAGAGGGACCTGATAGGCTGAGCGAGTGGGCGAGGATCTGGCAGATGGAATACATAAGAACATAAGAAATAGGAGCAGGAGTAGGCCACCTAGCCCTTGGAGCCTGCCCTGCCATTCAATAAGATCATGGCTGATCTGTCGTGGCTCAGTTCCACTTTCCTGCCCTCTCCCCATAACCCTTAATCCCCTCTCATCAAAAACCCATCAACCCGCGTCTTAAAAATACTTAGCGAGGCAGCCTCCACCACTTCAACGGGCAGAGAATTCCAGAGATTCACCACGCTTTGAGTGAAGAAGTTCCTCCTCAACTCCGTTCTAAACCGCCCCCCCTTTATCTTGAGGCTGTGCCCCCTAGTCCTACTGTCCTTTCTGAGCGGGAAGAGTCTCTCCACCTCTATCCTATCCATCCCATTCATCATCTTATACGTCTCAATGAGATCTCCCCTCATTCTTCTAAACTCCAACGAGTACAAGCCTAGTTTATTCAGCCTCTCCTCATAGCTCAACCCCCTCAACTCCGGTATCAGCCTAGTAAACCTCCTCTGCACTCCCTCCAAGGCCAAAATATCCTTGCGTAAGTACGGCGACCAAAACTGCACACAGTACTCCAGCTGCGGCCTCACCAATGCCCTATACAGCTGCAGCAAGACCTCCCTACTTTTATATTCAATCCCCCTCGCTATGAAGGCCAGCATCCCATTCGCCTTCCTGACCACCTGCAAGCTGGGTTTTTGCGACTCATGCACAAGGACCCCGAGGTCCCTCTGCACCGTCGCCTGCTGCAGTTTTTCGCCACGTAAGTAATAGTCCTTCCGACCATTATTCCTACCAAAGTGGACCACCTCACACTTGCCAACATTAAATTCCATTTGCCATTTCCTGGCCCATTCGCCCAGCCTATCTAGATCCTTCTGCAGACTCTCCACACCCTCCTCACAATTTGCCGTTCCCCCAATCTTGGTGTCATCAGCAAATTTCGACACCCTACGCGCGGTTCCCTCCTCCAGATCATCTATATAAATGGTAAAAAGCTGAGGCCCCAGCACCGACCCCTGGGGCACTCCACTAGTCACCATCCGCCAATCCGAATAGCACCCGTTGACCCCCACTCTCTGCCTCCTATTTGACAACCAATCCTCTATCCACGCTAACACCCTACCCCCAACTCTATGTCCCCCGACCTTCTGCAATAACCTCTTGTGAGGTACTTTGTCAAACGCCTTCTGAAAATCCAGAAAGACCACATCCACCGGCTCTCCTCTATCCACTGCCCTAGACACATCCTCATAGAACTCCAGTAAATTTGTCAGACACGACTTCCCTTTAATGAAACCGTGCTGTGTCTGCTCTATCAAGCAATTCCCTTCAAGATGCCTCGCAATTTCCTCCTTAATGACGGATTCTAACATTTTACCTACCACAGACGTTAAACTAACCGGCCTATAATTCCCCGCCTTTTGCCTGGCACCCTTCTTAAACAACGGCGTAACATTAGCCGTTTTCCAATCTTCCGGCACTTCCCCGGAATCCAGCGATGTCTGGAAAATAACCACCAAGGCATCCACTATCACCTCCGCCATTTCTTTCAGAACCCTGGGATGCATTCCATCCGGTCCTGGGGACTTGTCCACAATCAGCCCCTCCAGTCTATCGAGCACCGCCTCTCTAGTAACAGTAATGTCATTAAGACCCTCCAGTCCTACCACCTTTCCATCACTAACACCCGGCAAATTATTCACGTCCTCCTCCGTGAAGACAGAAACAAAAAAGTTATTCAAGACCTTAGCCATATCCCCATCCCCTACCACTAGGTCCCCTTTCTCATCCTCTAAAGGACCAACGTTCACCCTAGCCAGCCTCTTCCTTTTTATATATTTATAAAAACTCTTGCTATCCTTTTTTATATTAAGTGCTAGCCCAGCTTCATAGTTTCTCCAACCCTTCTTTATCAACTTCTTTGTCAATCTTTGACATTTAAACCTCTCCCAATCCTCTTCTCGCCCACTACTCTTAGCTACTCTAAACGCCTCCGCTTTTAATTTAACACTTTCCTTCACCTCCTTCGTTATCCACGGCTGATTACCTCTCCTCCTACGGTCCTTTTTGACCATCGGAATAAATTTCCGCTGAGCACCAAGAAAGATCTCCTTAAAGATCCTCCACTGCTCCTCAGCAGACCTACCTTCCAACGCGCTCCCCCAGTCAACATTCGCCAATTCTTCTCTCATCCTACCGTACTCCCCTCTATTCAAACAAAGTACACGTGTCCGGGAACCCACTTTCTCCTCCTCCATCTGCACCAGAAACTCCACCGTGCAATGATCACTCTCCCCAAGAGGATCCTTCACCGCAAGGTCCCTAATTCTACCTGCCTCATTACATAGCAACAGATCCAAGATAGCTCGCTCCCTCGTTGGCTCCAACACACACTGTTCAAGGAAATTATCCCGGCAGCATTCCAAGAACAACTCCTTGAGCCCACCGTGTCCAACATGGGTCGACCAATCAATATGCAGATTGAAATCCCCCGTAACTACGGCCGTCCCATTCCTGCACGCCGCACTTATTTGCACGTTAACAGCCCGCCCCACCTCCAGATCATTATTCAGGGGCCTATAGACGACACCCACCAGCGTCTTCCTCCCTTTGCTGTTCCTAATCTCCACCCACAACGATTCCACTTTCTGCTCTTTGGCTCCAATATCATCCCTTGCTACCACCTTGATGCTATCCTTAATCAGCAGAGCTACGCCACCCCCTCTTTCCTCCTGCCTATCCTTCCTGAACACTTGATAGCCCTGTACATTCAGCTCCCAGTCCCTGCCACCTTGCAGCCACGTCTCTGTAATGGCCACCAGATCGTATCCATTTGTGTTGATCTGCGCCACCAGCTCATCCACTTCATTCCGAATGCTTCATGCATTCAGATAAAGCGCTTTCATCCCAGCCTTCACCTGGACCCTATTTGCTGTAACGCCACCAGCCATACTCACACCCCCTACTCCCTCTATTATTGGGACGTCCTCGGCCTCTTCCCTTACCTGTGCCCTATCCTTAACTTTAGACCTCGTAATGTCACCTACCCTCGCGCGCGCGCACACACACACACACACACACACACACACACACACACACACACACACACACACACACACACACACCCCAAATTAGTTTAAAGTCCTGTTTACTCGATTTGCCAGCACTCTGGTCCCAGCACGGTTCAGACCAACCCCATCCCGCCCGAACAGGTCCCACCTACCCCAATACTGGTGCCAATGCCCCATAAATTCAAACCCATTCCTCCCACACCAATCCCTGAGCCACCCATTCACTTCCTTAATCTTGTCAACCCTACGCCCGTCTGCACTCGGTTCAGGCAGTAGCCCAGAGATAACCACCTTGTCGGTTCTACTTTTTAATTCCATTCCCAGCTTCTCATACTCCCTCCCCAGATCCTCAGTTCGCATTTTGCTTACGTCGCCGGCACCCACATGTACCACAACGACCGGATTCTCACCCTCCCACTCTAGGTTCCTCTGCAGCCCAGCTGTGACATCCCGGACCCGAGCACCAGGCAGATAACACACCCTTCTGTGCACTTTGTCATTGTGACAAAGGACAGTGTCAATACAATGTTGGCAAGTGTGAGGTTATCCACTTTGGCAGGAATAATAGTAGGAAGGACTACTACTTACAGGGCGAAAAGCTGCAGCATGCTACGGTGCAGAGGGACCTCGGGGTCCTTGTGCATGAGTCGCAAAAACCCAGCCTACAGGTGCAGCAGGTGGTCAGGAAGGCAAATGGGATCCTGGCCTTCATAGCGAGGGGGATGAATATAAAAGTAGGGAGGTCTTGCTGCAACTGTACAGGGCTCTGGTGAGGCCGCAGCTGGAGTACTGTGTGCAGTTTTGGTTGCCGCACTTGTGTAAGGATATTTTGGCCTTGGAGGGAGTGCAGAGGAGGTTCACTAGGCTGATACTGGAGTTGAGGGGGTTGAGCAATGAAGAGAGGCTGAATAGACTGGGCTTGTACTCGTTGGAGTTTAGAAGGATGAGGGGGGTTCGTATTGAGACGTATAAGATGATGAAGGGGATGGATAGGGTAGAGGTGGAGAGGTTCTTCCCACTCAGAAAGGACAGCAGTACTAGAGGGTACAGCCTCAAGATGGGGGGGGGGGGGGCAGTTTAGAACGGCATTGAGGAGGAACTTCTTCACTCAAAGGGTGGTGAATCTCTGGAATTCTCTGCCCGTTGAAGTGGTGGAGGCTACCTCGCTAAATATATTTAAGATGCGGGTAGATAGGTTTTTGGTAGGCAAGGGAATTAAGGGTTATGGGGAGAAAGTGGCAAAGTGGAACTGAGCCACTTCAGATCAGCCATGATCTTATTGAATGGTGGGGCAGGCTCGAGGGGCTAGATGGCCTACTCCTGCTCCTATTTCTTATGTTCTTATGTACAACATCCAATTGCAATACTCCAGATGAGACCCATTTACTGTCTTATACAAATTCAACATGACTTCCTTACTCTTGTACTCAATAAAGCCTAAAATACTGTATGTTTTACAACAGCTCGCAAAATGTCCTGCCATCCTTTACGTAAGTAATTCTGAACTGTGATGATACTGACACAGGCGTAATCAGACTTATGATATAGTCTAGATAGTAATCCATTTGTGAACCTTGGTGAATGACAGTAGGCCCCTTTGACCATGGAGACTACTAGAACAAAGCCTGACCCATCCTGTTTTCCTAAACATGATAACAGCCAATATACTGGTTAGGAAAAGCAGGCATTTGTACAATTATGCAATACTGTGGCACAATGGTAAGCACTGCTGCATCATAATGCCTGGGACCTAGGTTCAATTCCAGCCTTGGGTTACTATTGTGTGGAGTTTGCATATTCTCCACATGTCAGCATTGGTTTCCTTCCACAGTTCAAAGAGGTGTGGGTTAGGTGGCTTGGCCATGCTAAATTGCCCCTTAGTGTCAGGGGGATTATCAGGGTAAATACATGGGGTTACGAGGATAGGGCTTGGGTGGGATTTTGTCATAGGCCGAATGGCTGCCTTCTGCACTGTTGGAATTCTATGATTCTGTACTGTCTTAATTAACACTCTATTGATTTTTCTTAACCCCCATCTTTCTGCCAGCTTCTATTTCCTTGTTTGAGCTTTATAATTCTTGTCTGTTTAACAAATTTGTGCTGAGCTTCAATGGTTTTCTCTGAATTCAAAAATTAAGACGAAAGAAATTTAGTTCGTTATCTAGCAAGGTTTATTTCAAATATTTCTGCATATTTCCTAGTTTCTGAACTTGTAATCAAATTAAGTCGGTGGAATCAGAGCTCAAAGTCTGCCTTCACAGTTGAATTGAAGGTTTAGTATGACACCACTGAGCGAACATCTGTCTCTGGTTCTAAGCTGATAATTGTAAGCCTAATGTTTTTATTTCTGCTTCATTAGTTAAAGTGGACAAATCATCTCCTTGTCGAACCAAAGTAACTAATGAAGATGCTGAAAAAAACAATAAAGATACAGTGAGTTTTATTTTCTTATTTGCTCAACCTCACAATGCAGTTTAAACATGTCCTACTTGCTTAGTAATATCATGGCTAATACTGAAGAAGGATACTGTGATTATGTTGCAGGAAAATAAGGAAACAGTGCAGAAGTCCTCAAAAAGAGAGAATTGTTCAAGCTCTAACAAAACAAATGGTAAGAGAAACAACTTGCTTTCACACATCGCTGCATATGTTAATAATATGTCTAAGAATGTTATGAATAGGACACAAATTTGAAGGAATTGTAGGAAGGGCCCATTGACAGTGAAAGAGGGGTATTTTTCAGGATTTTTGAAGATAGCAAGTTAGGAAATAAATCAACATGACTTTCGTAGAAACTTTGAGGTGCCAAAGTCATAATGATTGAGAGAACAGCCTGTTAGTGTATTTCGAGGTATAGAGGATAAGCAGTTATGCAACTGTAGAGCAGTTAGTACACGTGGCCTGAGAAGTTTTTTCATATGATTGAAAATAGAGGTGAGGATTTTAAGTGCTTCTGTTATGACAAAAAGAGTTACTGGATCTGGGCAGATGTACAGAAACTTGTATGGGAGGACAAACACTCTTAGTTATGGATTTATTGAATTATGTGAGATTAAAGGCCATTGAGAGGCTTTCATAATATCATTAGAGAAATTGATCTCTTGAAAAGATGATGGTGCAGAGTTAATATGGGGTAGTTAACATGGCTATTGGTCCAGAGGTGGACTTGTTCAATTCTGGGTCGAATATACTCATTTGCTTTTTCTGAATGAAAAGTCAGCCAGTTGATTGAATTGATGCAGATGGAATGTAGGTGTTTTAAGTAAGTGAGATTTAAGTGCATGATATAATTGGGCTGATGTTTCTCTTGTGACATTTGGCCTAAAGCATTGCCTGTGCCAAATGGATTTAGGATTGAGTGCAATGTTGTACATGTGTAATAGCCAGACTCTTTTTTTTATATCTCTATATAGTCAAATAGAAAGTCAGGTGACTTGTGTGACATGTGATCCTCCATGCTCTGCCCAAGTCGTATTTGCAGTCAAATATTTTACAAAATATGTTGTTGAGCCATTCAGGACATGGATATTAGGCAGTGGAACAACATTTGGACTTGATGGTGACGACTGCAAGGTGAATTGGGTGGCGCTGGTGTATGCGAAGAGCTGATACTGGTTTGTTTATTTGATGCTATGTCATATTTATTGGCATGGATTCATCAAATTTGATAATTTGTGTAATCCAACATACTAATATGTGTTTCTGATATCTCCACTTTAGCCTTGTTTCTTAGATTAATACACTGTTTTCTCCACTGTCTGTACTACTGCATTAATTGGATATTTTCCCTGGCAACCGTTCCACATTGGAATGGTTTGGAAAGCTCCATAAGCATTTTGAATTTCTTATGAATGGAAACCACTGCCTGTCTTCTCATGTCTGGTAGCAGAGGACAAATAATTATCGCCTGTAAATTGTTTGGTGGTTGTGGTACAGCTCAGTCTTTATTACCTCCTTTTCAGTTGTACAATCAACTTGCCTTGAAGAATATGCACTTTTCAGGGGAAAATTGCAACATGAGAACTTTAGTAATGCTTGGTGAATGGACAACAAATGTTGAGGAGATCCACATTGGTATTTGCATTAAGGGTACATGCTGTATAGCTTGTTGGCCTGCATAAAATTGGATTTTGTTCCTCTCGTATCCTTTTAAATAACAGCTATTGTTTGAAAAATATTGATGAAATTTCTCCTGAAATGAAAATGAAATTAGGTGTTCTGTGTTGTGGATTGATCTTAGAAAATTAAATTCCCTGACCTAATTCCAGGAAACCCTTGGAGACTGTTGACTGAGGAAGTCTTTATCTGGCTGTTCGATTTGAAATGGCAATATTTAATATAATCCAAGTTCTGCTGAATGGGGTTCAATAGCTAATCCAGGATGCATTAAAAGGAACTGTTTTGTGCTATAGTATTTTTATTTACTTTGTTTTCTTTTATATCTTCCTTCAGCAAAGGATAATTCAACCACAGCAGTTAATATTCAGGAGGAAGATTATGTTTCACGGCGGCCAAGGCGTACCACCAGATTGTCTCTGCAAGCAGCTCAAGCTCAAGCTCAGGCTCAGGCTGAAGCCCAAATCCATTCTCCTCGTCCGCAAAGGCCTTCACGATCCTTGGCAAAAGTAACATGTGCTAATTGTAAAAAACCCCTGCAAAAGGGGCAAACTGCGTACCAGAGAAAAGGGGCACCTCAGCTCTTCTGCTCTTCCACGTGTCTCACAACCTATTCTCAGAAGCCATCATCTACCAAGATATGCACATTCTGCAACAAGTAAGTAGTTTCTCTTTTACTTTTGTGTTGATCTAGGTGCCCACAGATTGGATAGTTTTTCCCATCAAGTTGTAAGTTGTAATATTACGGTTAGGCTTGTATGATACTTTGTAACCACAAAAGTAAGGAGTGAGAAACCCTGAATAATTTCACCTTCCAGAGTTCAGGGATAGTCAACAGCTGAAGTTAATTAATTAGTGCAAATGATAGTTGTATTCGGCAATTTTGTGTGGCACAGCGTCAGGCAGAAACAAAATATCAATTGGATAATTAAAATATTTTATAAATATGTAAGTTGGATTGTAACTTGATTCTAAAGTGTATTTGGCTTGTGGGACATGTACTTTCAGCTTATTCTGGGAGAAGGAGCGAGATGCAATTATTTGTACAGTCCTCCTTTATAGTACTACAAATGCAGATAGTTTCTTGCTGAATATTGGAAAATTTCTGTAAATAAAAATTTTAAATGTAATGCCACACAGCAGAAGGGTATAGCACCTGCTCGACTCGGCCACTATTTATTTTTTTAAAATTAATTATCAGGTGGAGTTTGGAAAATCTTGATACTCTACCCAGACTTCCAAAAACTCTAATGACCCAGGTGAAAAGCTGGGGGTAATGAAGAATTAGCTGAGTGAGAGGAAACTGAATGGATTCCTCAGGGATTGGTGGTGTGATTCCAAGTCTGGATTCAGAAACTGAATGCCAAATTCACAAGTGAAGCAAACTACGGTGATGGGGAGCAGCAGTTGAATCTTACAACTGTCGAATAAATTTTTGCAACGCTGGGAACTATGTGACAGATTCATTTGATGAAGTATGAGTTCTTTCATGCTGGAAGATGATGAGAAGTGTAATGAATAGATGTGAAGATAGTTGATCCTACACTGATCATGTCTTGTCATTGTAGAACAGCAAATAAAATGTTGAACTATGTGGCCACTAAAGAGCTTAAGTGTAGTGCTTTGACCAGAATGTACCTATTTGGCTTCAGTTTTGACTATTTGAGGATTTTCCATTAATATGTTGAATTTGTTACTACCTCTGCCCAATTAATTTAGACCAAATTCTCTTTCTCTTGAACTTTGCTTTTCTCGGTCCTGGGGCCTAATGTTTTTGTCTTGTTATTTCCTTTCTTGTTTTATGAGGAACCTAACGAAAGTGTCGTTTTTCTTTGTCCCATCATTAACCAGAGCTAAATAGTGCTTTTCCTATTGGATGTGAAGTGTACTGATCTAGAAAGAACTCCTAAATGTAGCTGAAGAAATATTACCTACTTTAACCATGTGTGTTGCTCTTATTCCAGTTCATTATGATAGCTAAAACCTGATTGCCCTGTTGCACTTGCATATCTCTAAATTGTCAACTCATAGTGACTTGTATCTTGCATTTAGTTTAGATTAATTTTGCATTAATATGACACTTTCCCACCCCCTGATAGATATCTTTGCCCTGTCTTAGGCTATGATAGAATTCTGTACAAATACTGCTGCTTTTCCCCATTTTGTTGGGTTTGCCGATCTATTTAAAAAATATACCCAGGAATATTAATCTCTATTCCTTTCCAAATCAATGTTGTCTCCATTATAGCTAGTTTATTATAATTCTTCATAGCCACTCATAGTCTTAATTTTCCAGTTAAGTTTTGAATGCTTTGTGTATACAGAAATACCATTCACTCTTGATATTTCTAATATTGACTTTTTTGAAAGTTTCCTCCCTGATATCTGCCTTCTGGAGCTGTTTCTTATATCTCTTCAGCTGATAGCTTCTCTTTTCTCTTTACGTTTTCTTTGTGTTTCAGCTTCCACTTCCATTCCAACAACATCATTAATTGTGTTCCCCCTCTTATCTCAAGCCTAGATCTTTTTAGCCCAATGTTGACACTAAACTGATCTAATGTCATTCCTTTACTGTCCTAATTCTGCCTCCTTGGAATGAGTTCCTAAGAATGTCCTGTTCTGCTTGTTTTTTTTCCGCCAGGGATATTTTGAACACAAAAGAACTGGTTGTGGCACAGGCTGGTTCAAGTCAGTCCTTCCAGGAATTCTGCAATGCTACTTGTCTATCACTGTATGAAGCCAAGCTGCTCAAACCAGCTTCATCATCAGATGAGTCCTCAAGATGCAGTATCTGCAATAAAAAAGGAAAGGTGAGGGTGTCCAGGTGGAAAATGTGCCAGTGTTTTCAACCTGATGTTAACTATCACATACAAAAGCAGATTGTAATTTATTAAGTAAGACTATGTTCCTTTTCTACCATCCTTTTAAGTTACTACTTAATCTCTAGTGAAAGTGGAGAAATAATCTTCAGGAGGAAATGGTGCTGCTCGTAGTTGTCTTGTATTTTTTCAGGCATGTATATCAATATTTTTGAGCACTCTGCACATGCATGCAGATGGACCTTCAACAGTAGCTTAGCAGAGCAAATGTTACTTTTCTGTAGCAGAGTGGTCTTGCATGTGGACCCTAGGAATCCCAAGTCACTAAAATGCCATCATTTAAGGAATATCAATAAATCCCTTTCTTGAAGGTCATCCCTGAGCAATTGAATGCATATAACTCGTATCACAAATTTTATTTGCTGTTATGCTATGTTATGAATGTAATTTGTGATCCAGTACTGCCAACAGTTGTTGTCCTGGGTAATACGGTCACTGGAGTACAGATGTAAAAGTGCTGGAACCAGTGCATAACTGTCCTAACAAAAGAGAATATTTTTAGAGGCAGAATATAATGTGCAGTTGCCTGTAATATGCCACAAACGGGTCTTAAGTTCTTATTAGTTATGACATTTTCGCTGAGGAGTGCCCATAGCGGGTGCAAAGTTTTCTGTACAAGTGTTATTAGACCAGGATGCTAAGCTCGCTGGAATCAAAACTCACCCATTATGGCTGTATTTTTTTTGACATCTGCTAAAATGCTATCACCCTCTCCCCTGTCCCTTCCACCCCATCATATCCATTCTTCATCCTCTTCTGTAGGTCCAGACTGCAGAATGTACACTAAATGTTACTGCTTATGTTGGTTTAATTGAACACTAGAAGATATTGTACAATATCACTGCCCTCCAATCCCAAATTGTTACTTTCGGGTTTTGCATGCTATGCCTGGCTTTAGCATTATAGGGTGGGGTGTTTCTTTACCTGCCCAGTACTATAGTTAGTAATAATGAACAAAATAACACCGCTCCTGGACTGTATCATGTACTACCACTTGATTGTTATTTTAAATTGATAGATTGTCCGAACATGCAAGTATAGTCAATAAACCTCAGTTAGTGTATTTCAGTAGTCTAGCAGGTAAAATTACAGCATTCAGTGAATGTTTGTATTTGCAGAAATATGTAGACTTCAAACAGTAACATGGGATCTTTCGTAGCCACCTGAGAAAGCCTTTTGGTTGACGGAAGTTGAGCCTCAGTCTCATGAATTGCCTTTGCCTGCCACTCTGGCTGTAGTATGTGTTTCAATGTAGTAAATTGAAGCTTGTCAATTTCAGCTGAACGATTATTAGTAACAGTGCAGAAATGCAGAGGCTTTGACGCTTGGCAATGACAAGTGCTGCTAGAGACTACAGGTAATAAGGGAATATGATACGAATGCTTTCCTTCCTTTTAGTTGGATTACGTATTCACATAATATTGCATAAAACTATTATACTATTCCCTCTAGATTCTACATGAAGTGAGTAATGGAAATGTTGTGCATCGGTTGTGTAGCAACGCCTGTTTCAGCAAGTTCAGAGCGAGTAATGGTCTGAAAACCAACTGTTGTGATAATTGTGGGGTTTATTTTTACAATCGAGGGTTTATGCTTCAATACCTGTATCATGAAGGACAACAACGGAGGTTCTGCAACACAGGCTGTTTGAATATGTATAAAAAGGTAAACTTATTCCTAATATTGAATTTTCTACACTTTGCACATTCCTCTTGTTTTTTAATAAATTAGTTTCCCATTTGTGTCTCTGTACCACATTTATATTTTCACTTGGGCAGCAGACAGGTAAGTGAATGACTGTTTCCAGTGGAAGCCAGTAACCAACAACTTGGCATTGCAAAAATAATTTTTGAATTTATGTGGTACTCTTTCATAGGTACGTTACAGAACATTTCATAGTTTATTTTAGGTGTGAGCAAAGTCTTGCAAATGGCGATGACTTAAATTCCTAGTTGATCTGTTGTGGCGGTATTGATTGAGATGGGAACATTTGCTAAAATAACATGAAATTGTTGCTATCTAAATACTACTCAGTTTAAGATATCCAAAAATTGCTGGGCAACCCCACGTTGCTGTACTATTGTAGTAAGCTTGGTAATGCAGTAAACTCTCTGTGGGATTTGAACCTGCAACGTTCTTGACCCAAGTTCACTCTTGAATATTGAATATGACTTGCTGAGATTTGTTTTCTTTGTCTCCCATTCCTCCCTTACTGAGTGAATGTAGCTGTTAGAAGTGCCCCGTAAGAAAGGAAAAAGGTCAGACAGTAAAGCGCCTTTAATTTGGATTATCTGGTTTTAGAAAAAATTAAAAATAGTATTGCAACCAGGTTTTAAAATAGTAATTGCCATAATCTAGCAAATTATTCAAATCAGGACCAATGAGCAGCAATTCCACTGACTGCTGGCTGGTGGTGCTGTTGTATATTAAATCGTAGGCACTCTTGAATACGAGCTGCACTTGCTTTCATTATCACTTCATATTTCATTTTCATGTGTGATGAAAATCATTTGAGAGAAGCAAAAGTATCAAAGCAAAACAAGAGACTGTGGTCATGAAGTGTGTGTTACTCTTACAAGGTAAAATCAGTTTCTTACTTAAAGTATTGTAGATTTTGACACTTTCTAATGGCTTCTCTCCATTGGTGAAAAACTGACCATTTCAGCTTGTAGCAAGAATTTGTTGTTAGAATGTAACTGGTTGAAACTTTGTACTGGATGTAATGTGACCAGTGGTAACAAGCTGTAAGGGTTAGCTGATCCAGTAAACTATGGAACCAATTAGATCAAGCTGACCAGCTGACTCGCTATAAATAAGAACCTGTTGGGAATTGTGGGGAGTTTGGAGCGGCCCAGGGTGTGGTCCCAAGTTTGGAGTAATGACGCTACTTTATTAAACCCTTTCTTTGATTTACAAGTTGGAGTAAGTTTTGTTATATTTCCATTGTCTGCATTTTAAGAGTTCCTTCTGAGGAAACACCTGAAATGTAGCACATCAAGTGACCTGCGAATGTGGTTAGATCAATATCCTTAATGAGCCTAGTAAATTGTGCACTATTTCCAAGATGTGGTGTCCTATTTGTTAAACTTATGATAGCCAGTTGATGAAGGAGATGACCAGAAGTTGATCTTTACTCTTTTGTTTAATTTGTGAATAAATCTAAAACAACATACAGTTTCTAACTCTTCAGCCCATTACTATTGTCAGTAAATGTCATGGTATATATGTGCTCAAGTAATTATCCAATGAATGCCCCCTACTTGTAACACAAGTAATATTTTATCTTTTCAGTCGGTTGTGCAGTAACATGATTAGATTGCACTATTTTGCTTTGACATTTTCTAATACTTAACATAAGTGACATTAACATCCATTGACTAGAAACTGAATGGAACAGTCATATAGACAAGAGCAGGTCAGACAGTGGGAATTCCATGGTGCGTAACTCATCCAACTCCCCAAGCCTGTTTATCATCAAGGCAGAAATTAGATGCCTGATGGAATATCCATCAATTTCCTGGATGAGTTCAACTGCACCTAGCTCAAGAAGCTTGATTGGCACCTATCCACCATCTTAAACATTAACTGCCTCCACCACTGGCACGCAATGGCAGCAGTGTGCAGGAAATGCAAGATGAACTGCAATGACTTGGCAAGGCACCTTTGATATTACCTTCTAAACACAGATCTCTACCATTTAGAGGGACAAAGATAAAGGCAGCAGATATGGTGCACCTGCAAATTCCCCTGCTGGCTATATATCATCCTGATTTGGAACAATATCAGCATTCCTTCACTTTCACTGGGCCAAAATCCTGGTATCTGTCAATAAAACTGGGGTATACCTAAGCGTCAGGTCCACTTGTACAGTGGCAACATTCTGCTGCACCTCACTACCACTGTTGTTTTCATCTTTGTTATTGGACTGTTTGTTCAACAACTGCTGGATGAACTGCAACTTTGTCCAATTGTGCATTGGATAGACCAAAGCCATTGTCTTCAGACCCTACCCCAAATATTCCCATGCTGCTGATCCAAACAACTTGCTGGCCATTGCTTCAGACAGAACTAGGTTAATGAAACCATGGTCTCCTTTTTCTCCCTGAGCTGAACCAATAACAAACCCTTTACTACTTCTATCATCATTTTTCTCACATTGCTTGCCTTTTTTGCAGGACATGATTATCATTGACAAGGGTGGCACTTATTTACAGTCCCTAATTTGCCCTTGAGAAGGTGCTAGTAAGCAACCTTGAATATACAAGTGGCTTGTTAGGTCACTTCAGAGGGCAGTTTGGAGTTTGCCATGTCTCTGTGGGTCTTGGGGTAGTGACTGCAGATTTCTTGCTTTGAAGGATACTGATGAACCAATTAGATTTTTAGAACAATCCAGTGGTATGATGGTCACTGGTTATTGATGCTAGCATTTTATTCCAGATCTATTCAGTAAATTGAATTTAAATTCCCCAGCTGCTGTGGTGTATTGAGTTCATGTCCCCGGATCATTAGTGCATACCACTGGAGTACTAGCCCAATTAGATGACCACTGTGCCTCAATCTCATTGACTACTAATAGCCATAGAAATAGCAATTTCCTTCTTTTTGGCACCTCCAGACTCATCAAGTTAGTGTTCTCCTAATTAGTATTCTATCCAATGCTTTCCGTAAACAAGATCATCCAAAACTATTCTGGGTTTATCCTACCTCACATTAAGTCTAGTTCGTACGCTCCCTCTGTGCTCCCTGACATATGCTGAAACTTGGTCCAGATAAACCTTAGTTTTCAATGTTTGTGTTCAAACCCGACAAATCCCCTATCTCTTTAACGATCTATAAATCAAATGTCCCAAAAAGCCATTCCCACTGAGCCCACAAAAATAACTATTTCCATGGACTTGTCATTGTACACCACCTTCCCCTACTTCAATCCACTACTTTTGGCCATTCCTTGTGTCACCTAGACTTCATGCTATAGAATTTTGTCCTGAAATGCCTCTGCTTCAGCTTTTGGATCCTCCATAAAAGCTACTTCTCTAACCAGTGTTTTGATCATCCTTCTTGATATTTCCTCCAAGTGTCCACTTTGTCTCTCCATTAAGCACCTTGAAAAATTTTTAATGTTCAATTTACGATAAAAGGCATGATTTTCATCATTTTTGTGCCTGTTGAAGCCATGATTTCTTTCCAATCACGTGCATGTTGCACTTTCATAGGAAAAACTATCCGGTGTACAGATAATTGCTTTAATAACAGCAAATAAAAAGTTATAATTATGGGCGCACCAATATTGTTTTAGTATATAATTGGTTAAGATAATGTCTTCAATACACAAATAAGTTTATATACATGTTCACCTAAACTGGAAAACAAAATTTCTCCATCTATTTTTCATTTGAGAGACCAATTTAAGGTGGCAGGGGAAGTAAATCGTAAATCGCAGACGAAACACTTATTGTGCCAACTGTTTGAATAAACTGTCCAATCATCCTGGCTGTCCTGCACTACTTCTCCAAAGTCCTGCATATTTTTCATCTTCCAAGTATTTATTCAGTTCCATTTTGAAAATCAAGTCTTATTCAGTTACAATGTTATAATGCTGAGCACCCACATTTTCCTGAACATTACTGAATAGTACTGGTCTTAGTATCGGCTGGACACAGCGTTTAGCCAGTTCGTTGGAGAACCAATATGTTTGTTTTTCAGTTTTAAACACAGCATATTGACATAGATATTAATTCAATTATTTACAAATAGCCAATTATTTGTTGTCATCATTTTCTCTCCTTCCCTCAGAAAAACACTAAAGTGCTTCCTTGTGCTTGGTGCAAAACTTTGGGCAAGAACTTTGACATGATAGCAAATGTGGACACCACTGGAAAGATGGGCTTCTTCTGTTCACTGTGCTGCATCACTTCGTATAAAGTAAAACAGTCTGGAACAATAGGTATGCAGCGTTTATTTCAAATTTCCAGCATCTACAATATTTTGCTTTTATGCTGTTTCCTTTGTCTTGTGCATTCCCCTTGTTGATTTGACGAATGATATTGTTGAATGAAGCACTTTATTGTTGTTTTCAGTGTTGCATTGAAATTGTACTAAAAGAGGACACAGCTCATTTTAATGAGGGGGAAAGAGAGACTGTAGACCACTATGATCAAAGAGCAATAGATAAGTTGTAAGGTATCCTTTTTGGCAGTGGGGTTCCTGGGCTTGGATCAGTTTGTGAGCCGAAGTTGCGAACAAATCAGAATCCCCTTTATTTGGAAGGCCAGGACCAAATTTCATACCCTCAGTGTTTGGATGACTTGTGTCAAAAATGTGTTGAGACAGCTTTCAGCTGTTGACAGCCAAAGGACTGATAATGTTAGCCCATTATTGAGTGCTGAAGGCGTTGACCTGATTTGGATTAGCTCGTTACTTTGAGTTTTCTGCCATTGCCCCTTGAGGTAAAGTACTAATTCTGGTAGATTTGCATACTTTTGGAGCAGAGATGAATTTGCTATGCAAGCAGACAAAATGACACAAGATGTAGGGTGGGTAGCTACCTGATATTTTTTAAACTCTTTTATGGGGGTGTGGAGCAAAAGAAGCCATGTAATCAGAATTCAGTTGTCCTTTTGTTCCAATAATTCTCTCTACTCAGGGTGGTACTTATTGATGAAACCTAACTGCGAAAAAATTGCTTTTGTGTTTTTTTTTGTTGTAGGTGAGTTGGGCAGTGACATTACCAGAAACATATGCCTTCTGTTTATGTCTATTAGTTGTATGTGTAACCTGTATATGCCAGAGATTACAAAAGTATTTCTTTAAAATACAGTATACCTTAGATATTGGTTCATATTACCCATTTGTTCAGTATCTGCCACTGAAAAGTGGACTCACCGCTATTGAATGACCTCAATGGCATTGATTTTCAGTACCTGAGGAAGATGGTGATTGAATATGTTTATCTATTACAGGACCTAAATCGAAGTGCAAATTTTGTAAGAAGAGTCTTTCAGAGCGGGTTTATTACAACATGACAGACCGAGTTGTGCATCAGTTCTGCAGCCCTAACTGCTGGACTAATTTTCAGGTAAATTCAAGTTTTTTTCAACAGTTCCATGATGGCTAATGTACTGGATGGTGGAGAATCCTCCTGAGGCATTCCCAGTCACCAGTGGCGTCAGACAGGGCTGTGTGCTCACACCCACACTGCTCAGCATGATGTTTACTGCCATGCTGAATGATGCCTTCCGGGATAGTGTTGCTGGAATCAACAGATTGGATGAGAAGCACTTCAACCTGAGGAGACTTCAAGCTGTTACTAAAGTGAAGGAGACTGTTCTGAGAGACTTCCTCTTGGTGGATGACGGCGCCTTGTATACTCAGAGCCAGAGATGCAAGTCAGTATGGACAATTTTTTCACGGCTTGTGGCAACTTTGGACTCACCATCAACATTAAAAAGACCGAAGTCATGCACTGTACACAGAACCCATAATCACAATCAAAGGGCAGAAACTACAGGGAGTGGAGCAGTTCACTTATCTTGGAAACACCATCTCCCAAGCAGTGACTATTGATACAAAAGTTAATTGCAGAATAGCAGAGGCAAGTTCTGCTTTCGGTAGACTGCACTCCACTGTATGGGAGCGTCGAGGGATCAGCCCAGCAACAAAACTGAAAGTCTACAGCGCCATGGTACTCACTACCCTCCTGTATGCCAATGAAATGTAGACTGTGTATCGAAGGCATGCAAGACAGCTCAATCATTTCCACATGACTCGTCTTCGCAGAATATTACGCATCAGATGGCAAGACAAAGTACCAGAAGTACTGAAGTTCTCTCTAGAGCAAGTCTACCATCAGTCCACACACTGCTGATGAGAGCACAGACCCAGTGGGCAGGTCATGTCATCCGTATGTCAGACGAGCACATACCCAAGCAGCTCCTTTTTGGGGAACTCTGCTGGAAGATGCTGGCATGGAGGGCAAAAGAAATGTTTCAAAGACACACTCAAGGCCTCCCTGAAGTCGCTTGACATTGACATGATCACCTGGGAAACGCTGGTACAGAACCGCCCTATGTGGTGCTGCCTCATCCACAAAGGCTGTCAAGCTTACAAAGCAAGGTGTATTGCTGAAGCACAACTTAAGCGCGAGCTGCACAAGTCCAGAGCCACCAGCACAACAACTACAGTGTCTACACAAGTCTGTCTGATATGTGCCAGGACATTCCATGCCCGAATTGGCCTGATCAGTCATCTTTGGACACACCGCAACCAGCCTCAAAATGACTGATGGTGTCGAGGTCCTCATCGATGATAATGGACGAACAACTCATCAACAAGGGCACCTAGGCCCCTTTGAGATTCGCCACATCCCAGCCCCTCTCCATTTCAGAAATATTTTATTTCTGTTTTTGTTATCAAACTGAATAATCTTGCATTTCTCCACATAATATTCCATCTAATTTTTTTGTCAAATCGCTGAAGCTCCTCAAAGTATACTTCGTTGTCCTAACAACACACACTTGAACCTGGTTTTGTCACTTGCAAACTTGGAAATATTATCTTTAATCCCTGCACCCAAATCATTAATACAGGTAGTGAATAGCTGGGGCCAAAAGACAGTTACTTGCAGGACGCCATTTGCCAATCTGAAAATAAGCCAATTACTCCTAATTTCTTTTTTCTCTTGATAAATCAGTTTTTCATCCACGCCACTATATTATTCCTAATCTCATAATTTTGTTTGCGAACTTCTTGTGTGGGGCCTTATTAAAAACTTTCTGAAAATCTAAATATACCACATCCAACAGTTCTCCCTATCTATACTAGTTCCAGCCTACAGAATTTTGGGAATCTTGGGTATAAACAACTGCTTGCTGTGAGGATAGTGCCATTCGGAGCGCTGTTTGTCTTAACCAGTTGTCTCCAAATTTCGATCCAGATGTGGGCCGTAGTTTGGAGACTCCTGGTCTTAACTGATATGTGGATGTGGCATGCATTGAACGATAAGGCAAGTCAGGCTCACTGCGTGGCTCAGTTGAGTACATTTGGCAATGTAAAACACGAGGGCACATTTGTTCCTGAAGTCACAGGATGATGCTTTTTTTAAGAGATGAAATTCAGTTTTGTTTAAATCCATTGTTTCACTTGACATTTGCCAAATGATTAGATTTGTGACTCAAATAATGTTCCTCAGAGTATTTGCATTGTTCATTGCCACTTCTGTTAATTTTGAAAACCTGTCCTTGCAGCAATCCAGCCCTGAAGGCAGCATACAACTGAACTGCACATACTGCCACAATATCTTCAGTGGAAAACCCGAAATACTGGACTGGCAGGTGAGTACATTGATCATTATTTGTGCATTCCAGCTATGTATGTGTTGGGAAATAAATAAATTTGGACATATGTCATAGAATCCCTATAGTGCAGGAGGACATCATTTGGCCCATCAAACCTGCCTGATTCTCCGACAAAGCATCCTACCCAGACCCATAACGCCATGCATTTATCCTGCTAATTCCCCTAAAATGCACATTTTGGGGCAATTTAGCATGGCCGATCCATCTAACCTGCACACCTTTGGATATTCCTCCCTTTTATATCTAATGTCCTTTTGTTTGGCGGTTGTATTCAAATTGATCGTGTTTAGCTTAGATGCTTCCTGTGTCTAATGATGCAAGAGGCAATCAAAGAACATGTTTACATCTGTTTCTGTAGCTAGCCTTTTTTTTTGTTCAGATCATCAGCCTGTCACCAAAAGTGACAGCCAGATGGACGACACTCGCTCTCAACTATGGCTGACCAGTAGTGTGTCCTGTTTTTATTGCTTACGATAGATGTATTGGTATAGATGGATTTAGTTACCCGTTTGGTCAAATTATGAATGCACTTCTGTGACCACTAATTCCTGAAGTAAAACTCATACCTGGAGTTTCTGGCTGGAAGGTAGCGATGCTACTCACTGCACCACAAGACAGTCTCACTGGGCCAAGTATTAAATTTTGCCACATGTTCACCCATTGTCATGGTGGAAGGCTTTCATTTTTAGCAAAAAGAGAAAGGTTGAAATGTTCTGATGAAGATAGCAAAACATGCATAGGAAATTAAAATAGTCAAAGAAATTGAGAATTAAATAGTATTGGGTTACAATTAGGGTTGCTGCATGCATTGTACTTGATGAGAAAAATGGAATATAAATTAAATAACTAAATATAAATTAGGCCCTGAATCGTTGTACAATGCAATAGGACTGTATTGGTTTCCACTTGTGGTATTCTCAAATCCCTTTATTAAATCAAAGTGCAATTTCAGTTTCTGGCTACCCTCAGATTATTTCTAGAGGACTTAAAAGGTCTATTTAACTTCACAACAGTTTTAAAAAGATAACTTAGCATTTAGCTTTATTCTCTTTCTCAGGTTCTGGTGCTGAACTTAGTTCAGCTGATTTGGTTTAATGTTTCTTGCTACCAACACTAATAACCAGTCTGGTCCTGGGGGAGAAAAAGCCATTGCTATTGGGTGTCTCCTGCTGGCCAGCAAAGAAATAAAGGCAGTGATAAAAGACCTGGCAGTACGTCCCCTGGTAGACAAAACATAGCCAGAGACACTTGAAGATGAAAAAAAACAGCTTTTTTTAAACCAAAGACATTGAAATGGCAGATAAAGAACAAATAATCTGCTGAAGAATGAACATTGGGTGGAATAGTAAAACATTTCACTAGCGCAGTATAATTGTGACATCCATCTAAAAGGCAAATATCTGAGTTGACAGAGGACTGCACTTGTGTGTCAGCCTAGACTACCTGTTGAAGTCCTGGTGTGAGACATGGACTTCGAACTTGGGCAAGAACTTAGCGCTGAGCCAAACTGAATCTGCACATTGGCTGGAATTCTGCTGTCCCATCCGCCACAGGAATTGGAGTGGGCGAGGAGCGGACCATGGAAAGGTCCATTTACCATGGAAAGGTGTATTCTTCGGGTGGAAAATGGATCTTTAGCTAGCTACAGGATGCTTTGATTTTATGTTTTAAAGAAAGCAATGGATTATCTGCTCTAATCCTTGAGTTTCTGAGCAAGCAATTTGTTTATCTGAATTTGGCTAAATAGAAATAGATTTGAATGCTTTGCAATTTTAATTAGTGGGAGAAGAGGAAATGTTTATTGTTTGAACTGGAACATTCACTTTTTTTACTTCTTTTTAGGGCAGTGTTCGGCAGTTTTGTTGCAAAGTATGCTGTGAAGATTATAAAAGGCTGCATGGTGTTGTGTCCGTCTGTGAATATTGCAAACAGGAGAAGATACTACATGAGAAGATTAAATTTTCAGGAGTAGAAAAGAATTTCTGTAGTGAAGGTAGGATATCAAACAAGTAGAGCAGTCATGCAGAAAAATAATTCAAATAAAGAATGTTGCTCCAAAACAAAGGTGTGACAGTTCCCATATTAAAAATAACATTTCCTTTACATCTAATTGCAAACGCTCTTCTTCCTCCCCCCGCCCCCGAACCATCATCTTCCTTCATTGTCCCCATTTGCACTAAATCCCTCCCCCTCCCCCAATAGTTCCAGTGCATCGTATTTGCTCTAGGAGCTTGTTGCGCACATTGAAATTGGTCATACGATGTTGAGGGCATCACAGAGAAGTGGCTGCAAGAAGATCAGGGCTGGGATCGAATATCCAAGGATATGTGTCCTTTTGGAAGGACAGGCAGATGGGCAAAGAGAATGGAGTTGCATTGTTAGTAACGAATTAAGTTAAATCGATAGCAAGAAGTGATATAGGATCAGAAGGCACAGAATCTCTGTGGGTAGAGTTGAGGAATCACAAAGTAAAAAGACCCTGATGGGAGTTATGTACAGGCCCCCTAGCAATAGTCAGGATTTGCGGCAGAAGATAAATCGGGATAGAAAAGGCAAAATTACAATAATTGTGGGGGACTTCAATATGCAGATGGACTGGGAAAATCAGGTAGGTAGTGGATCCTAAGAAAAGGAATTTGTGGAATGTCTGAGATGGTTTTTTTTTTGGAGCAGCTTGTGACAGAGCCTACTATGGAACAGGCAGTTCTGGATTTGATGATGTGTAATGAGGCAGACTTGATTAGGGAACTTAAGATGAAGGAACCCTTAGGGAGCAGTGATCACAATGTGAAAGAATTTATCCTGCAGTTTGAGAGGGAAAAGCTGGAATCAGATGCAACGGTATTACAGTTAAATAAAGGTAACGACAAAGACATGAGGGAGGAGCTGACCAGGTTTGATTAGAAAGGGAGCCTAGTGGGGAAGACAGTGGAATAGCAATGGCAGGAGTTTGAGAATTATTTAGGAGGCATAACAGAAATTCATAACATGCAAAGGGGAGGACAAGGCATCCATGGATGATGAGGGAAGTCAAGGATAGCATAAAAGCAAAAGAAAAAGCAAACAAAGTGGCAAGAATTAGTGGGATTATTAAAGATGAGACTGCAGAATACTTGGAAGTGCATGATAAAGTAGGACTGAGTCAGCAGGGCTTTGTCAAGGGGAGGTTGTGTCTGACAAATCTGTTGGAGTTCTTTGAGAAGGAACAAGGAAGTTAGATAAAGGAAAATCAGTGGACATGAGTTAAATAAATTTCCAGAAGGCCTTCTCCAAGTTACCTCATAGGAGACTGTCAAATAAATTAAGTGTCCATGGTGTTAAGGATAAGATCCTGGCATGGGTAGAGGATTGGCTGACTGGCAGAAGGCAGAGAGTGGGGATAAAGGGATCTTTTCAGGATGACAGTCAGTGACTAGCGGTGTGCCTTAGGGGTCAGTGTTAGGACCACAACTCTTCAGAATGTACATTTAATGATTTGGAGGAAGGAACTGGAGGCATTGTCACTAAGTTTGCAGATGATACAAAGTTATAAGAACATAAGAAATAAGAACATAAGAAATAGGAGCAGGAGTAGGCCATCTAGCCCTTCGAGCCTGCCCCGCCATTCAATAAGATCATGGCTGATCTGTTGTGGCTCAGTTCCACTTTCCCGCCCTCTCCCCACAACTCTTAATCCCCTCTCTTATCAAGAACCCATCAACCCACTTCTTAAAAATATTTAGCGAGGCAGCCTCCACCACTTCAACGGGCAGAGAATTCCAGAGATTCACCACCCTTTGAGTGAAGAAGTTCCTCCTCAACTCCGTTCTAAACTGCCTCCCCTTTATCTTGAGGCTGTGCCCCCTAGTCCTACTGTCTTTTTTGAGCAGGACAGGTAGTATTGAGGAAGCGGGGGACTGCAGAAGGATTTGGACAGACTCGGAGCATGGGCAAAGAAATGGCAGATGGAATACAATGTGGAAAAGTATGCAGTTTGGAAGGAGGATTGGAGGCATAGACTATTTTCTAAATGGGAAAATGCTTAGGAATCAGAAATGCAAAGGGACTTGGGAATCATTGTTCAAGATTCTCTTAAGCTTAACTTGCAGGTTCACTCGGTTGTTCGGAAGGCACATGCAATGTTAGCTTTCATATCGAGAGGGCTAGAATACAAGAGCAGGGATGCATTCCTGAGGCTGTATAAGGCTCTGGTCAGACCCCATTTTGGAGTAATGTGAGCAGTTTTGGGCCCCAAATCTAAGGAAGGATATGTTGGCCTTGGAAAGGGCCCAGAGGATACTCACAAGAATAATCCCTGGAATGAAGAGCTAGTCATGTGAGGAACAGTTGAGCACTCTGGGCCTGTACTTGTTGGACTTTAGAAGGATGAGAGGGGATCTTATTGAAACTTACAGGATACTGCGAGGCCTGGATAGAATGGACATGGAGAGGATGTTTCCGGTAGTAGGAAAAACTAGAACCAGAGGGCACAACCTCAGGTTAAAGGGATGGTCCTTTAAAACAGAGATGAGGAGGAATTTCTTCAACCAGAGAGTGGTGAATCTGTGGAATTCTTTGCTGCAGAAGGCTGTGGAGGCCAGGTCATTGGGTGTCTTTAAAGATAGAGATATGTTCTTGATTAATAAGGAGATCAGGGTTGAGAGAAAAAGGCAGGAGAATGGGGATGAGGAAAATATCAGCCACGATTGAATGGCAGAGCAGACTCGATGGGGCGAGTGGTCTAATTCTACTCGTATGTCTTATGGTCTTATAAATCAGTTCCTTAAACTTGCACATTCAAGATCTGGCACAGCCACATGAAGCATTATAGCCCCTTGTTTTTGTTATCCACCAAAACTATCTACTTGAAGGGCACGTTCAACCCAAGAGATTCATCTTGTACAGGGATGAACTCCACCTCAAACATGTATCTCCAATACATCACGTACACATTTCTTGATTTTTAATTGTCTTTTGAAGATTGAGAGCATCCACACTTGTGCCCTTGCCTTTAGCTTCACTTTTCATTTGCTCATCCTGTGGTTCTGACTTTTTGTCGACTACTTGCTATTCTATATATAGTTTCCATTCAAACCCAAGAGACCCACGTCCTGTTTCCTTGACACCCTCCATGATCCATTCTTAAGCCCTGAGCAACTCCTCTTTATCCTCATGTTTTCTGACATTGTTAATGGTCTACTTTCCTCAGCAACTGATTGTTTCTCAGTTTAAAACCACTGTCATCAGTAACCTCCAGCCAAAATCTCTTCATTCCGAGTTACCAATGTCAAAGTCACAAATTCTACCCTGTGTGATTGCGTTATGGTGCTTTATCCTGCTTTTGTCCTCTAAGAAGTTTGCCATTGATTCCACTATTTCCTTCGCTGTTTAGCTACTTTTGCTTGACTCTACACCTACTAGACCAAAGGTTTTTTTTGTATTTTGTACTGTAACCCCTGTCTGACTACAAAGGTGTTAGGTGTGATTGCATACACACACTTGGCCCAAATGGCAGCCACTGGTGCATGTGCAGCTGCTCCTGATGCCTTTCTGTTTAATCTTTTGATTCTGTTGAATCCTGTTGAAAATATTCAGAACAATACTGCAACAGATTTGCTCTACAGATCTAGATTCCAGATTACTGGCTTTAAATTCTTTTTGTAGGTCCCTTTGATCAATCTAGATAGGCATTGAAATGGAGGTTATAGCCTCCCAGATTAAGTGCATAGAGGTTTTGTACAAGGAACTCTTACATACCTGGGGTAGCTCAATTGGAATATAATGAGACTCTTAATCCCAGGGCTACCATTTTGCATCACACATCAGTTAATAAGTTTTTTAAAAAAATTTTAGTTGAAATACTTTAAGTATCAGTTCTCCACATGTCAAGTTGGGAAACTTGTTTATTGAAATCTCTTGGTTTTATATCTTCATTTACTGAATTATCAAAAACTTTTTTTTTTACAGAGGGGATAGTTGTTAATGTATAGTGGGCCAAGTACAGAAACGTACAAATGGTTAAGTACTGCGCAGATTTAAAAATGGATAAGTTGAGCTTTATTGTTAACCTGCATCAAGCCAACTTGTTTGTTTTAATGCTGCTAGCTGACACTGCAACTGAACATGTGCAGGAAGGGTTTACTGTAGAGTAGCGGCACAAATTAACAGCTTTTATTTTGCATAAGGAACTATGTTCTTAATACTTTGATTCACTTTCATGGGTGCTTATCTCTTATTTTTCTCCCCCAACCTTTTCAGCCTCTGACTCCATCTTTAGTACATCATCTCCTCCAATCTTCATTCCATGATTGTTGGCAAAGATGTAGTTGCTCATCCCTATTCAGAAGCCTCATCCCTAAAGCTGTGCATGCCCCTTTACCCCTTCATCGTTTTGGAAAATGTTCTTCTTATCTGTTCCTTCTATCTATTTTTTCCCCCTGCGACATCCCCAGGCCCTTTAAAATATTTGGGTGCAATATTCATGCCATTCTTTTAATGGAATGATTTAATGAGTACAGTTTACCCAATAAAAATTTGATGAACTTTATCGCATGCAGGTTTGGTAGTGTTGCAGTTTGGATAACTTAGTTAGCACAATAAGAAGTCTAACAACACCAGGTTTAAGTCCAACCGATTTATTTGATAGTAAACTCAAAAGCTTTCGAGGTTAAACTCTTCGTCAGGAGTTTAACCTCAAAAGCTTGTGAGTTTACTATCAAATAACTCGGTTGGACTTGAACCTGGTGTTGTCAGACGTCTTACTGTGTTTATCCCAGTCCAACGCTGGCATCTCCACATCCTAACTTAGTTAGCCTCAGAGAAAAAGAAGTGCAGCTAGAATTTTTATTTTAATGCCATCTGGTGTTTTGAACAACAACGACAGGTAGAGTATTTGAAACGCTTGCGATTGATTGCTTCTCGGATTTTAATTTTTGATTTATGGATACCACATTAAGCCCTAGGCTAGCTTACAATGACTGAAGCCTAGGATAGCTGCAGCCTAAAGTAAATAAGAGCCAGAAAAGTAAGATGTGCCACTGGATAATAAATTCCAAGTGGCAGTAATATGATCCATCTGTGGCACCATCAGTGATTCAGCCTGTTCACAAATTAAACAGTGGAGGCAGAAATTGCAAGGTGTGAAATGCAGGCAGGCAGTCGACTTTGTATGCTAAAGGTTGGTTGGGCTGACGAGACTTTTGGTGAGGCTTATGTTGGCTTGGGTCACAGACCTTCTGCAGTTCAACAGAAATGCAATTTTTGGATGTGTTCACTTTTCAAATTTATAGAGAAAGGATAGTTGACCTGTATTGATCTAAAGTCTCCTGACTCAGAAGATACTTTGATGGCTGAGTATGTAGTATCTGTCTACGCATTTTTTTTTCAGGCTGTTCAGCTCCCAAGTCAATTTTTGAAGTTCAGTCAAACTTTGTAAACATAGAAACTAGAAGCAGGAGGAGGCCATTTGGTCCTTCAAGCCTGCTCTGCCACTCACTGTGATGGTGACTGATCACCAAATTCAATGTCCTGATTTTCCCTTTCTCCTCATATCCCTCCATCTCTTTAGCCCCTAGAGCTATATCTAATTTCTTCTTAAAATCAAAAGTTTTGTTGAACACTAACTCCTCCATTTTCAGCCCCATTATATTTATTTTAAAAATATGTGTAAGCTGGGAGTTTAGATCCCTGTCTTTGAGTGTTGGTTAGTTATTCAACTGTGTGTGAAGAGAGCAAGTATTACTAATCTTTCAGCTGTCTGTGGGGATTCACAACTCCGCCCGATCTGATCCTTTTCTCAGTACTGATTGTGAGCTGACTTTAAGATCAAGAAGCTTTGCTCATCATACTTCCATAACCTGAGAGTGAAGGCTAATTTTTGCATCACTATTCCCACCAATTTGGGGAAACATCCAATAAATGCGCTCAATTTAAATGCTGCAAAAAGGGGGTCAAATTGGTTCAACTGTGGCGTGTTTAGACTTTGAGGTTTTCCTGTGTGAAAGGACCATTATTTAAAAATGAAGTGTAGATGAATCGCTTTGGTTAGCATGAATCTTTTTTCTCATAGTCTTGGAGTTAGCAAAATCATAATTATGCAGTAATCAGAACACAGAAATAAGGAAATTGCATTCCTTGATATGAAATTATTTAACTATAAACTGTTAAGTGATGAATTGTGCCATCGTCTAAAGAAGAATGCCATGATGTTTAAGTTGTCTCATTCATTAATCAACAACCTTCATATCTGCAGTAAAACTACTATTTTAGGATTTGGGAAAAAATATGTGCATTTTTTTGGAAGCTTTATGATGTTTCAAATAGGCAGTGCTGCACATCTTTTCCTTGTACCATTTGTGTGAAAGACCTGGACCAATGTTAGATCATTTATGGCACTGACTTCTGCTGTCAAGGTGTGCAATATGAATGGTCATTGCATGGTCTTAAACTATTTTGCTAGACTACATTTGTGTTCTCTGTGGTAAATGCTTATCAATTTAATAGATGGAGGTAAACCTACAAAGTAGATAGGATCTGTCTTTGCTCGTATAAATGGAGGCACTTCCCATACCAATCGCAGCATTCATTTGTTTGCAGATTGCTCTGGCAATGTCACTGAAATGAAAGAGCGCATCATGTGTTCTGGAACTGTTTTATTGATTGTGGTGACAGGGTGGGCATGCATTTTTGCCAGTGATCTTTTGTGACCCAACTGTTGACTGATTTCACAACATACTTTAGCAATGCTATATTTTCCTCTTGTTCACATCTTAATCATCAGTTCTGTAGAGTGCTGTTGGAGGCTTAGGAACAGGCCACCTATCATCAATGCAAGGATGATGAAAATTCCAAGGATAATCTAGAGGGGAGAAGATCACTTTTGAAAAGGAGTGTTTTTCTGACAAAAATTAGATGATTGGTTTCTTCAGTGCCTTTGGGTATAATTGATTTGCTGCACTATTCTTGACGTACTTTAATTTTCTTTCTTCGTATGCATTGTCTGCAGGTTGTGTGCTTCTTTATAAGCAGGACTTTACCAAAAACCTGGGCTTGTGCTGCATCACGTGTGCTTACTGTTCCCAGACCTGTCAGAGGGCAGTGACCAAAGAGCTGGATGGAAATACATGGGATTTCTGTGGGGAGGAATGCAAAAGCAAATACCTACTGTGGTACTTCAAGGTCAGTAGGAAGTTGCATAACATTAGTTTCCTGGCTCTTGCATTCACCCTCACATTTTTTTCTCCCCCTCTTTTACCTGTGGGTTAAAGAACTTCAGTTTACACCTGTAGACTAGAAACCTGTGATCAATAATTCAGTATGTGGGTGATGTTTTGTTTCCACCTTTTTCGATGAAAGGATGTTGTACACCTGTAGTACCCATATAACTGACCTGAAAAAGAAAATCAACTAATTTACCTTGGACTGTAGGTTGAATGTGCCACCTTCATCTTTTATGTGGCTCGCACCACATAGGCAGCATTAACTGCTGAGTATTCAGAGGAATCAATAAAGGATGAAGTTTGAAAAATGAACGGCCTACCTAGAAATGGGAATAAAAATAATGCTAATGCAGTAGGTTTGAAATTAAAATATCTGCTTTGTTCTAACCTGTTACTGCTACCGTTTGATAAATGAAAAGTATTTTTGTCCAACATTCAAATTACTGCTGCTCTTACATAAGCAATATGTAAAGTTAAGGTAGCAATATTTTGTTTTCACTGCAGAGCTGGGAGTTTTTCATAGCTGATACATTCAAGAGTGTTGCTCTTCCCCCTATAATTCTTATGATATAAATATATTTTATATCTTGTCATTTATCCTTTCCACCCCAATCTCCTTGGCAAACTCTGATGTGAAGAACAAACAATTTAGAAAGAAAAGTAATCACTTAAGGTACATTTCAACAATATAGAATAAGGCTGGGCGTATACTCCAATCAGAGGTTTTGGAATATAATTTAAATGCAATCCTGGAAGTAGTAAAGGAATTGGAGAATAGGCTGAAGTTCCTTAGATGGGTAGAGAAATTAAAATTGCCGATGTGGAATTAGTAGGCTGGGCAACAGCATAATAAGGAGTGTTATAAACACAAATTCATGCAACGGTCATAAATGGTGGATGAAGGAATGTATAAAGACCATATTGGTTTTCAGAGAGTGTGATGGCAGAAATAAAGGGATATGAGTGGAGCAGTTGGAGCCATTTAGATTGGATCAATATTGATAGTGAAACTTCAGAAGTGTTTATGGAACTCATTGAGAAAAGAAGTTGATCTTGCTGTCTTGCATCCTAGCTGGCTGAGAATAGTCTGAGGGGAAGCAGGAGTGTTTGTAGTATCTTGAGTGTGGAAGTTATGTCAGATTAAAACCAAGGTTCATAGTGTTAAAGAAAATGTGTGGTTTTTGTATTTATTTAAAATATTTTGAGATCTGAATGTGAGTATAGGGACCACTATCAAAAGATGGTGAAGTTACAAAATTATCTAATTTGTTGGAGGTTGCCCAGGAATGTGACACATCTAATAATTTTATATAACTGAGATTACTTTTTCAAGGTAGGGCAAGAGAAAATATGCAATTGGATATTTGTGAATACAAATAGGTAAAGTTGATGTGATGTTTTTAAAACAAAAGACATACAAAATCCTAGCTTTTTTAGGTGTAGAGTGTAAGCTGCAGTTAGAATAATGTGCCCAGTATTGAGTGCTGTATTTGAGAATGGAAGCCAGATACTTAGAGGGGTATTCAGAAATGACACACCAGGGGTTTGTTTTGAAGGTGGACCTAAGAAACACGAAAGATGATGATAATGCTCGGACTTGGAGTTTTGCTAACGTCCTTTTTTTAAGGCAAAGGTTAGATGTTTTTTAAAAAAACGCACATAAAGTCATGAAAAAAAATTAAAAAGTTACAGGGCAGGGGCAGAGGATTAGGACTAAGTTATTCTTTCAGAAAGTCCGCCAAAGAATTTGGGGCCAAATGGCAGTGCTGTCAAATCTTTTGATTTATTAGAGCCAGTGAATTTTTCCTAGGTCACTTCTACTTGCAGTCTGTCAGTGAAGATGCAAGTGATATGGCGAAATGCTCTGAGAGCTTCTGCTTGACTGAAGAACTCCAAGGACAAACTTGTGGCTAGATAATTAATCTTGAAAGATATTATTGCACCATGCGCTGGGCCATGATGTAGGGCCTATTTTTAAAAAGTTTCACTAATGTCAAAACATTCAAAGAAAGTAAAACTACTCATTGTTCTACAGTCAAAATCTGTTGTAATGTTACATGTCCTTACATTCGCTACCTTGGCGGTTTTAAAAAAAAATCTATCTTCCACTGTTTCTCCACAGGCACATTATGAACCTGGATTATGCAGCCAGCCTTAAACAGAGGCACGGATGTTTTCTTACAGATGATGTTGTGTTTAGGACATTGAATTTCACCATCTTGTCATTCAGACTGGGTGACAAATCTTTTTGTCCCCCCCTTCCTCACAGAACAGTGGATCTGTGGAACAGACTCCTGGCAAAAGCAGTTAATGGTGTCGACCTCCATCAAAAAAAAAGGCTGGATAAGTATCTGGCGATTGTAAGATTATAGAGATAGGCACAGACAGAGATAATCGAATGCTCCATGGAACACGATGGTTCCTTTACTGCTGGGACCAGGAAATATCATCTCCGGAGAGAAAGCGGCCAGGTTTGAGTAACTCTGGATAGATATTGTGGAGGCATGTTCAACCTTCTTGCAAGTAGGGAGAAATTTTGCAGAACTTTCCCTCAGGTCATTAAATAAACATATTTGAGCCCATGCTAGGGCAGATTGTACATTCTGTGGAAGGAACAAGCTTGATGGATTGAATGGCCTTTTTCTCGTTCCATGCTTTGTGTTAACAGCTGTGACCTGCCTTGTGCAACATGTTTGTTTGGATGCAGAAGGTGACTGCTTCCTAATTGTTCACTGTGTCCTTCAGGTAGCCAGATGCCATGCCTGCAAACGTCAGGGCAAGCTTCTGGAAACGGTACACTGGCGCGGGGAAATTAAACACTTCTGCAACCAGCAGTGCCTCTTGCGCTTCTACAGTCAGCAAAACCAGCCCAATCTAGCGACGCAGAAGGGACCCGAAAGTCTACTCAACAGTAAGTGGGTAGAGAAAGCCGCATGTTGTAGGCAGTGGACGTGATATACTAGTAGAGCAAATTGCACCGAGGTATCAAATGGTGCTTTGCTGTAGTTATTGATCTGTTAGCCATTTCATAGCAACCATTGGGGCGTGGCCACTTGACTCTCCTTAGCTGGTGTTTGCGAGGTCTAATCTTCGCTTCGTCAGCTGATGTCTGTGCATCTCTGTAAACTTGCAGTAATCTTGCCATTGTAGGTTATCCTTCATTCACTTGCATCATTTCATGTCAGCTGTCTACAGTATTGCAGTCCCATAACCTCACTATTGGATACTGGATGAAAGTGCTCTCAATTCCATTCTGTTTAGGATGATTAACCTTCATATAGGTTATGAGTATATGTTTATTTTGAGGAATAGGCAGGGGATGATATCATCCAGTAATATAACTTTCCTTTTCAAGTAGTCATTTGGTAGTGCAGAACTTGAACTTTGCTGGAAAAAAAGAGTTTTTTCACTTGCGCTCATCAGGACAATTTTCAAGAATACCAAATATTAAGGAAACAGTTTATTACTATGAGAAGAGAGTGCTACTTGATTTGCAAGTGGACTGTGGTAGAGGCTTTACCGTGGAGAGTGCACCAGTTGACGGTGACAATTTACTACAAAGCATTGTTTGGAAATTTGAACCAGGGCTGCTTGACCCTGATCAAGGCTTGACGCTGAGGAGTGAATCAGCCATTCACTGAAAAATAAACCTGTAAGTATGCAGCCCTTTAGGATCTTAAGATTTCACCACATAGTTTAAGAATTACTTATTTGAAATGTAGTTTACTGTTCTCTAGCATTCAATTTGATCATAGCTAGGTCCCACAAAGAATCATGAGACATTTGATTGGTTAATTTTGTTTTGGCAGCGCTAATTTGTGGTTAAATATTGGCCAGCGCTGTTGGAAAATTAATATTACCATGCGATTTGTTTCATGAGCAGGCAAACCTTGGTTAAATGTTTCATCCAAACCCAGCACTTCCAATAATGCCGTATTTCTTAATTGAAGGTGTCAACCTTGATTTATGTGCTCAAAAGTTGAAGTGGGATTTGAACTTGTGATGTTCTAGCCCAGAGGTGAAAGTACTATCATTGAAGCAAGGTGATGCTCTTCATATATTGTGTGTTTACGAAGTCAATCGGTACACTTTTGTGATCTTTGCTGAAGCTGTGGAGTAAGATATTTTGTGCATTTGCAATTAGACCATAGTTTAATTTCAAGGCCTTGGGATTTTAATGTTTCATTTTGAAGTACTGTTATTTATAGTTAGAACGATCCATTAAGTGTGTGCACATGTTGGTTCAACTCCCTGCACAGAAGTCAGAACAATGAAAAGGCATGCAGCTGTAAAGTGAACAGCTTATTTTCAGTGATGATGTGGAGGGGAAGATTGTAGCTCAAATTGTACATTTCCCAGAGAATTACTAAGTGTTTCATCTCTTGTTTAAATCTCTGTAGTTGAGTAATTGATAAATAATGTTTTGAATGCATATTTAGCAGTAAAGAAAATTACAAATGCTCCACGTTATTTGGTCCAAGATTCAGGTGTACATAAGAACATAAGAAATAGGAGCAGGAGTAGGCCATCTAGTCCCTCGAGCCTGTAAACCTGTTGTGCTTTGTTATATTCATATAATATACAGAAATATAAATCTTTTGGGCACAAAAGCTGCCTTTTTTCCAAGGGTTTGGATGACCACTTGTCTAAATGCTTGGAACAAATGAGAGCTGCAAGCCAACTTTGGAAGTAAATAATAAATTTAAATGTAGATTTGAAATGACATTGAATTAAGACCAATATTGATGTCAGTCTGACAGAGTAATGCAACATGGATCAAAGTCTTTGAATTATTTAGACTTTGTTTGTGTTAATCTTATTAATGAAATCCTCAGTGATGTATAGCACAGGGCATGTTGGCTTTTATATAATATCCACTTCAGTTTTGGAAAAATAACCAGTATGAGCTTGGATTTTATACTTAGAGTTAGATGATGTCGAGAGAGGACATTTTGGGCTGTGAAGCTTGACAGTGAGGTACTAATGGCTATAGCAAGACACCAGTGGTCATTCTAAGAATATCTTGAAATTTAGATGTTGTATGTTAAAGTGAATTGTATTGGTTTAAGTACAGTTTTCTTATTACTCTTTTCTTCTTACCTAGCATATTAGTATCAACATGCTAAATGTGTCTAGAAATCAATGATAGATCCTCCCAATTTAATGCACTGGATTAATGAAGGTTCTTCCATTGAAGAACAAAGTTATGGAGAAGTGAACTGTTAGAGAAACATACCAAGTATGTAGATATTTATTGTTGCTATGTTTAAGATTATGTGGCAATTCAGAGATGGTTTCCCATTGAAGGGTTCTATCCTTTGGGCTGCTTGCTTTGAGGAAATGCTTTGCAGTGATAAAGTTGTAGCTTTAAAGCTAAGTTTGAAAGGCAGTCAAAATTTGGCTGTAGTGAAGAGATTTGATATCTGTACTTTTTAGTGGCTTTTTAAAATTTTGTGTGTTGCTGGCAAGGTCAATATCTGTTGCCGCTGTAAATACCTTTGAAAGTGGTGAAGAGTCATTTTCTTGAACCACTGCATTCTTTTTCATGTAGATAACAGCTACCAAGCTATTGGATGGAATTCCAGGATTTGCCCAGTAATAGTGAAGGAACAGTGCTATCATACATTGTGTGGCTTGGAGAGGAACTTGCAGATGGTGGTTGTTTCTTGCATCTGCTGTCCTTGTCCTCCTCGATAGTAGATGTCATGGGTCTGGCAGATGGTACACAATGCTGCCACAGCATGTGGTAGTGAAGAGAGTGAATGGATGGGGTGCCAATCAAGCAGGCTGCTTTGTCTTGGATGGTGTTGAGTGTTTTTGGGAGTAGCATTGATCCAGGCAAGTGGGGAGTATTCTAGCACATTCCTGATGGTGGACAAGTGTTGCAGAGTTAGGAGGTGAGTTACTTACCTGGAATTCCAAAGCCTCTGACCTGTAGTCATCTCTGGTCAATGGGTACTGACAAAATGTACATACTGTAAATTGTACCATTTACAGTATCTATATTTAAAGTCTTCAGTCAATTCTGTGTCCTGTCCAAGATTTTAAATGTAAATGAAAGAATATGTTGTGCTCAAGATTTGGATGCCCTTGTATTGCTTAGCAAGCTGACTGATCAGTAAATGAATGGCTGCCATAATGCTGATATAACTGGCATTTCTCTACTCTTACTGACCCGAACATAACTTAAATGCACAGAAGTTATTTTCCTGTAATTGGCAGTAAAATAAAACCCAGTTTCACTTCAGTTTTTAAGCTATGTGGCTTGTATGTGGAAGCAAATTAATCAGTCACAGGGGTTGGCATCAGGAGCCCCTGCCCATCTAATTTGTGTGTATGTATGAATAATGCTAGATTGCAGTTGGGTCAAGGGTATAATTTCTGTGTTCTGGTGCTACTATCATTGTGTAATGCTTCACCTCCATGGTTTAGGGTACCACCTGAAACGTTTTGTGTTGCTGCCTGCGAAGCAACTTCAACCACTGTATTTAACTATTCATGAATGAGCGAAATGCTTTAATGGTGTCCTGTACATTATTTGTCTTGCACGGTCCATGACTCATCTGGAACAATGGAAAGATGGGAGTTAGGCAGAGAGAAATATTTTTCTGCATAACCAGACAAATGGAGTGATAAGAAAAGATGCTTTTCCTTCCTCCATGCATTGTGCACCTTTTGATTCAATTAGCGTTTTATTAATATCAGTTGCAATTGACCTGATCTTTCACGCAAAACCCTGAATGGAGATTCTTAAGCTGGTCCCCATCGTTTCTTTGGTTGGAAAATTAGGCAGGCGCTTTTGGCACATGGATGTAGTTTTCAGAGTCGGGAACTAGGGCAAGCGACTGAAAATAATATTTTGAGACGCAAGGCATGCAAATATTTTGTAGATTGAATAGTGAAGAAAAGCCTTCCAGTTAACTTGTGACTAGCTTAACAAGTAACCATTCATTTAACAGCTTTCAAAATATGATAAAAGAATATATTAACATGCTCAGTTGTGTTCTGTGTCTAGTAACTATTTTGAAATTCATGAATTTCTAAAATAGTAATGAGACACAAAAAACCTTTTCACCTCACTCTTTCTACCTCGTGTTTTTTAAAGAATTATGACTATTTTCAGAATTTTGTCAGTTGTCATCAACAAAACAAAAGCTCACCATCCCACTCTTGGACTCTCAATTTTGGACATGCTCATTATGGTGACTTCTAGCTGTGCACAAGTTTGAAGTGGATGTAATATTTTAGTTACTTGTGCTGTTATCTATCTTTGTGTTTCCAGTCTGTATAAGTGCTAAAATTGTTTCTTCGGTTATGTTGTTCTGGTGAAGGATGATTTTTGCATGCAATCAATATAAGATGTTTGGATAGGGATAGCTGGTTCTAATTAAAATCTGTCTTCTGTGCTCCAATTAAATTTCAGTTTACAGCTACCTGTGTTAGACTGTAGTTTTATTTATTGAGCTAACGCCTGGCAGATATTTGGTTGGACTGCACCAGATTTGTTTTAGGTGGCTCAGGGATGTGACCTTTCAGTCCTGTTGGTCTGAGCTGTCTTCAGATCCAAATCCCAGATATCAGTGTGCGCCCCATGGTCCTTTTCAAATTGTTCATTCAACTACCACCATCTCAAAAATATTTTACTGTGCATTTGTTAATGCTTAAAACATGTCATGAACTCGTATGTATTTCAAAAATGAGAAATAATTGGCATATTTGTGTTTTGTCCCAGAAATTGTGATTGGTAGTATGTCGTGCAAATGTTGCACGCCTTGCGCAAACTAGTGCAAGTACAGAGATGTGCAGTAGTGACCTCAAATGACTTCCACATTATCATGTGGATGAGTTTTGGAAAAAAACGACTTGCTGAGGTTTTATAAACATGCACACCCATAAACGTGCACACTCTCAAGCGTGCACAGTCACAAACATCGGCTCAGTTTGTTTCAAACAATCTGTGTCTTTTGTTTGCAGATGAGGCGCAGGAGTCTAAGAATGCGACGTCTCCGACTCCCTCTCCGACTCCCTCTCCCACGCAATTTGAAGTAAGTAAAGTTTTTTGTTTTGAATAATCTTCCACCTACCACAGGGGTGGATTGAAGTGTTTTTTTAACCATTTTAACTCCACATTCAGTGTGCTTCCTCCCATGCTCCGGGTGCTAGCTGAAAGTTGAGAGAATACGAACTCTGGCTGAGGTAAGTGCATCCATATTCCATTCATAACCTTAAAGAAAAAGTTCCTGAATTAGAGGAAAGTTGCCATGGAAATTGGATGCACTTTGTACACTTCAACCATATTGAACATATCATCAAAGGTCAGGAAATTGCAATTTTATCATTTTTAAATCACCTAAGTCTTAATCTTTTATTTTTCTTTTTGCTTTGTGTTACTCTGCTGACTGTGAAATTTTGTTTCTGGTTTTGTGTAATGGATACATAATCATATTGGATACAAACAAATGTAAGAAAGCATTGAACAAGAAAAAGGCTTATCAAGCTCACTTCTTCCACAGACTGTGTACAATCTGTCCTGTGATGGATTCCATTACCACCATTGTAATGAGGGAAAGTTCTGCAAAATATTGTATGCTCTCCGATGATAGTTGAACAAAACTCCACAGTTTCTACCTTGTATTTGTATTACTCGTTCATAAGTAGTCAGCTGCCCTCCACAATCCCATCACTGCAAGAAACTCTGTTCCATGGAGCATTTGATTTATCTTTGTGCTTATCCTACCTTCAAACCCATTATTAACCATTTATTTTATATAACTTTTATTTATTAAGGAGTTAATCAGCAAAGCATTGGTAAAAAGCAGTGTGAATGCTGAATATCTGAAATAAAAACAAAAAAAATGCTGGAAACGTACAGCAGGCCATTCAACATCTGAAAGAGAAAAATAGGTAAAGTTTCAGATTTGACTCTTCATCAGAACTGTGTATTTAAGCATATTTTGTTGGTATTTCAGCTTGTAAAGCATTAACTGCTTTTATTGGGAGTCTCTTGCACTATCCTGGGACGGGGAAGATGAAATTGATCTGAAAATCTTAATCTCTGTGTATTTATACTCAAATATTATTTTAAATGAAGTGGAAGGTAATTCTGTGAGTATATACAAATATTCACAGGTACTTAATCACAGAGTACCTTCCTTTGTTGTGGTTTTCATCTTGAGTTCTATTTGAAAAACAGTATCCCTTCTCAACATTTGTTTTGCTGACCTCTTGTGGAAGTGGAAAACTGGAGTGATAATAGACGGGGAGGGGGTTTCTGGTCCTCTTCTGTCTACTGTGTTGAGTGGGATCATGAGTCTTACTGAAAGGATTGAAGCTGAATTTTGAACTTGATCTCCTTGATGAACAGGACGTTGGGGGGGGAAAGCTCAGTAATAACTTAATATTTCATGCAATCTCCTGTAGGATGGCTACAGATAAAGTAGGTGCATGCTTCATTTATGAAATTAGGCCATTTCTGGTAAATCTTGATTGATTATAAATTAATCATTGACGCTTAGCCCCAATAGAGGAACAGTACTTTGGGTGGCTGGGCAGGAAATGAGATGCAGCATGTTACTTATTGAAGAGTTTTTACATTGTGTGTCAGTGTGTTCAAAGAAGGACCAAATTCTAATTTCGTATTGAAGAGTGGAAAAAATTCTAGAGTGGGATTCAGTGTTGAATAAGCTGTTTTCAATCATCACCTTGTGATTTTATTATTATAATTTCTGCTGACATCTCATATATTCTTTGAAGAAGTCTATCCACTATCTTGAGCCCCATTTTATTCCTACTAAATTCATCCTGGAGTTCAGTTGAGTGATTGCGACCATTGTTCATGTGCAAAGGTGGACAGTGAACGTTAGGGGTTGTGCAGCAGCCCAGCCCCAGCCTCATTATGTCAACTCTTCTGATGACCGTACAGATACTCTTAAGCATGAATCATTGGATAGTAATTCAGAACAGGATGGTGTGTGTGAGAGGCCCCACTCCATTTTAGCTGAGATTTGCTGTCTCAGCACAAACCAAGAATTCAACCTGGAAGCTTGATTGTCTGCATAATGCTGTTTCACATGCATTAATTCACTGGGCTAAAATAAACTGTTCAAGAGTCATTCTTCCAGTAATGTGATAACTGTTCTTATATATTTCTAACTTTAAAATGTTCCTTATTAGGCATCTGTACAGACTCGGTCATCAAAACAACAACCACCACCTCCACCGCCACCACCACCTTCGCCGCCATCTCCACCTCCTGTGACACTGAAGAATAAGGCTGTACTGTGTAAACCCTTGACTCAGAATAAGGGCATCTCCTGTAAACCTGAAATGAAGTCCAAAGGATGTCAAACAGGTAAATGATCAGAATGGTGAGAAGCAGAGTTGATGCTTGTGCTACATAACTCCAATTTACCAAATTGACACTATTCTCCCCTGAATCTGGCTAAGTCAGGGGTTCTATTTGTAGATACGCAGGGTAGAATAGGTGTAGGGTGATGCGGCGGCGTGGGCTTGTTGGGCCGAAGGGCCTGTTTCCCGTGCTGGGTTGTTATTTGTTCTTTGTTCTATAACTGATTGACCTGCTGTGCACTTGTTTGTGTTTATCAAATTCATTTAAAAGGCTGTTGACAACCATGAGGCCTCTGATCAACACCTTAAGTTGCTTGTCATACTGAGGATATTTTGTTTGCACAATTGTTATTGTCGGCTTCCCCTTCCTCTTTGCTATTGCTATAGCCAGTAAAGGCAGCTGCGAAGAAATGTTACTGATGTATCCAAGATATTAAATAGAGTTCAGAAGGCTAACAATGGGTACTTTGATAAAATATCTACTAAGAAGTGATGAATACCTGAAACCTGTGAACTTTTCCTGGTTGTTCATTTTGGTATAAGCTGCATCTTTCCTTTCTCAAGAAGTCCAATCCTTGAGAATATCTGCCTCGCAGCAGGCTTAACCATTCAAGACAGGCCACATCAAGGATACAAAAGTATAATGATGATGTTGCCAGGCGAGTAACCCAGAGATGGAGAGTTCAGATCCTGCCTTGGCAAAGAATTTAAATTCAGTTTAAAAATAAAGCTTTAATCTGCTGAAATGTGTAAACATTATCATAAAACTGTCCATTTTTTTAAAATGCACTGATTCACTAATATTTAAAGAAGGAAACCCACCATTCTCATTTTGTCCAAGCTTGTTTTGACTCCTACATTGTGGTTAATGTTTAGCATCCTATGAAATGGATGCATGTTTGTAGGAGGAGTGCTTGTAGTAATCTTTCACCTGAGGTCTTGCTGTTTCAGATGAAGACACCATCTGGCTTCTAATGGTTCACAGACGTTAAAGATTTCCTCATTGGGAGGAACAAGAGATTTTCAGTAGATTGTTTCATTTTAAAAAATGGTTTGTGATTGAAGGTTTTTAAAAAGCAAACAGAACATTTCCCAGTAGTTCAAAAAAGTTTGAGATTTTTTTCTTAATCTGTAATTAAAATACAATATTGGAACCTCTTTTGTTAAATATGTTAATTTTCTGTTTCAGAGGACGAATGGAAACCACAACTGATTGTGGTGCCTATCCCTGTGCCAGTCTTCATACCAGTGCCTTTGCATATGTATTGTCAAAACACACCAGTGCCTTTCTCTATGCCAATCCCGGTAAGTTTTGCTGCTTTTGTAACTTGTACGTCACAAGAAGCTTTGAGTCAAATACTGCCATTTGCAAGGTACATATTATTAGAAGCAAAAATATTCAATTTTTTAAATGTCATCTTTTTAAAGATGCATTGTTAAGCTTGTGACTGTAGTATAGAAGCATGCAGATGATCAAACTTCAATTTTTAATTGGTTCACATTAGTTCTTATAGTTATGATTTCATTTTGCAAGTTATTTTTACCCAGTGGGGAATTACTTTTACACTGCTGAATTGTTAAAAAAGTTGGGAAGAGAAGAAAGTGGAAATATTAATTTGGTGGGGTGCTAGTGTTTATTTTACTTCCAATTTTCTCCCCTCCAGTTGTCTCTTGAAATCAGACTGTTCTCTTGTCAACAAGTGTCACTTTTCATTGGACAGACTTAACGATAAGAGTGTTGACAGGATAGCAGTGGATGAAAGGAAAGGGAATAAGTCAGGGTTCCTGCTCCTAAAGCCCTTCCAGGGATTTCTGTTGGGAATTATGCATATGTAGACATTAGTGGGAACTGGATCAGGCTTGCTTATGATACTTACTATGGTGGAGTTACCTGTTGATGCTCAAGTCATCTATGGGTTTGTTATGTGCATTTCTATAATTTCTGTAATATGATAACTGTCATTCCATAAATCATATTTTGACTAATCAGAAGAAAATGATTCTCTAACGGTTAAGTACTACAGAAAGTTCATCAGTTGAGAAATCCTGAGTAATGAGGAAGCACGTCCATTTGGGTTTGAGAAGGAGAATGATGAGAATTATTTTAGTATATTTTGATACAGGAGGCTGAGCAGTTTCTGAGTGGGTTTACAGGGAAAATTGGGGTAGTAAGAAGCCTTAGGGTATTGGATAAAGTGGGGAAAGTTAGGGGGAGGCATAGCATGTAGCTGAATTTTTGGAGAGTGCAATCTAGAGATGTGCCATAAAACTGAACCTAGAGAAAAATAGCATTTTGCATACAGCATCCAACTGTTGGGAGAAGCTTTGGGAGACATTAGGTATAGCTATGGTTTGTAGGTTGGTAGATGTGGGAAACTGGTTGAGTTTTCAGATGTGAAGGATTATTTGGAGTGAGTGGATACATTTTACAACATTTAAGATAAAGAAAGGTGAAACAAATATTTCTAAGTTGCTAGCATGTACAGAAATGTTTGTGAGACTTGAAATGAAGCGTTTTACCTTTGTAACAAGCTGCCATGTTATTTGCAAAATAGGTTCCTATTCCGATGTTCCTTCCTACCACTTTAGACAGTGCTGATAAGATAGTAGAAACAATAGAGGAGCTGAAGGTCAAAATTCCTTCAAATCCATTTGAAGCTGACATACTCGCTATGGCAGAAATGATAGCAGAGGCTGAGGAAATGGAGAAAGCTTCATCAGATCTTTGTGGCAAGTTGCATTTTTATTAATTTTTCTTGCAGCATTGTTTCTAAATTTGTTCTGATGATGAATAGAATCGTCATTAAGCCAGATTATTGAAAATATTAGCCTTAATACACTCAATATTATAGTTTTTCTCAGTGACTTTTGATATAAATGTGTACCTGCTCTATATCTGGTAGTCACTTCTCTTGTGGCTTCAGAAGATGAATTCCAAAGTTGGTTTCTGTAACTTGTTCATCACATTGCAACGTCTCCGGAACCTCTGCAATGATCTGAAACTCTGATTTAATATACTTTTACATGCAGCATGATGCATATTGATCATGTTCTAGTTCAGGAAATAATTGAAAAAAGCAGAAAGGAGGAGGGTTACATGGCAAACTTTTGGTTTTTTTTTTCATTTGTTTGCAGCATTGCATTTGTCATTGCCTACTGATGAACAGTTGAAGGCCTTGCTGCTCTTTAAAATAATGACGTGCGATTGATAGCTTTCATCCCTGTTCAGCACATCATTGGAAATATAGTACTTCCAGCAATTCTGCAGTGTCTCATTACAACAGTTATGTGTCAGTTTATGTTGCATGCTGCTTTGAAGTGCAACTTAAATTGTGTTCCGGACGGTGAGGGTAGAACTAGAGCCAGTCTTCTAGCTAGATTTATTTACATAGCTACGCCCCTCAAAATGTGCACCTCCACACCTCTCATTCCCTGTTTCATCTTGTTGTTATTTATAAGCATGCAAGTGATTTCCCCAGTAGCAGCTGACTATTTGCATAGTATGCAATTAAGAACTTCAATCCAAGCCTGCTGACTCTTGAAATGAATGTGCTGACAACAGAGCAAAGCTGACGCAACATCAGCTTTCTTTTTTTTAAGTCAATACACATTTACTAGCCAAGTGTGTTTTTCGTGTTGATCAGTTAAGGTATTTTCTTTCTGTCCCAAACACCGCCCCCACCCCATTCCCGATCTTTTAATATTATTTATTAGTTATCTTTTTAATGTGAAATAAGTCTCAGTTATTTCTTCTTTGCTTAAACAGATCTTGCTAGTAATCAGAGTGCTGATGGGCTCTTGGAAGACTGTGACTTATTTGGACCTGCCAGAGATGATGTCTTGGCCATGGCAGTTAAGATGGCTAATGTCCTGGATGAACCAGGACAGGATTTGGAAGCTGACTTTCCCAAAAGTAAGTCTTTTGGTGCATTCCTGCTACTTTAAAGTTGTATTAGCAATGATGTTGAGAATTACAGTATGTTACAATTCCCACCAGTATTTGAAAACATTGCTAATTTGGCATTGAAAATTAAGCAGAATTGGAGTCCAGAGAAGAGACTTGCAGTTTGCTCCCTTTTTATGCATTATAAAGTAACATTTGACAGGGGTTCACTGACTTGCACATCTAAGTACAGTTATGAAGTGTTGCATTTATTCTGTATTGTATTGTATGGAAGAAGCAAAGTTGAACTATGATCTGATCTGATCCTGTCTTCCATATAAAGTAACACCATGTTCATCCAATAGAAATTGTTCTCTTGACTGTTCTCAATGGTTATGACTTAGACTTTTGAGGTAGATGAGAAGGGACAAAGTTAAACAATGAAAGCTGTCACGAGTGCAAATTCAACAATCGACACTTGGCTGTTGCAAGCATGTGGCGTCAATTCACAGAGAAATTGTTTTCCATGGAGGTGACCTGATCAAATGGCTTCTACTATATTGTAGTAATCCCTGCAATCGAAAGATTTGTTTTCTCATTAGGAAGCCCAAAAAGCAGATAATTTGCATAACTTCCCAAAATTTTGCAGTAATAACTTGCTTGAGGAATTTTAGTTTGTTTGGCAAATGTTTTAAAATTACATTTATTTTGCAGCCCCATTGGAGATTAATTCGGGTGTTGACTTCCTCTTTGACTGTGGGCTTGTGACAACAGATGAAGAACAGCCGGAATCTGAAATCCCTCGAGCTGTCAGAAGGGTACAGTTGCTATTTATAGAGGCCTGTATTCAATGGAATTGAGAAGAATGAAAGGGTTCTCATTGTAGTGTATAATACTCTGAAAGGGCTGGATGGACTTGATAGAGGAATGATGTTTCATGTTGCTGGAGGTCTAGTAAAAGGAGTCTCAGTTCAGGATTGGGGATAAGTCAGCAAGGACTGAGATGAGGAGAAACTTTCAGAGGGTGTTAAACATGTGGAATTCTCTACCATAGAAGGCTGTGGTGGTAAAGTCAGTGAATATATTTAAAAAAGAAATAGACTTTCTAGACTCAAAGAATCAAAAGGTATGGGGAGAGTGTGGGAATATGGTACTGAGATAGAGAATCAGTCATGATCATATTGCATGGCCCAAAGGGCTTAATGTCGTTGTCCTGCCCCTAATTTGTATGTTTCAACAAAGCCAATTAACTGCCATAATAGTGAGTAGGTTCAAAGACACTCTTGCCATCGGTATCCACATGGGTTTATTTTTTTAAAAAAACTACCATCAGAATTTGTTTAATGTATGCCAATATAGGATTCAAAACAAAAATTGGGAATGTATGATCTCGTCCATGAGAGATAGCTGTTTTGCGCATTGGTAGTGTGATTATGAGTTGGGAAAGAGAAAATGCGTGAATGTGGTGGCTTTTAACTTTTTAAACCTTGTCCAAAGTGAATGTACATAAATAAATTGTGAAGACAGAATTAAATTTGACCTGGACTTCCTTCATTGAAAAAATAGATCAATGTCACTCTCATGTGAGAAGCAAAGGAAGTACTTGGATGAAGTACTGAAAGGGGCAGGAAGTAGCAAAATTGTGATTTTGTAACAGTGTGTTAAATTAGAAGAAACAATGGCTTTAATTTAAGAATAAAGGGAAGCCTTGATATTGTAAATTAAGGGGAGTGAAGAATGGGACATAAGAAATAAGAACATAAGAAATAGGAGCAGGAGTAGGCCATCTAGCCCTTCGAGCCTGCCCCGCCATTCAATAAGATCATGGCTGATCTGAAGGAGCTCAGTCCCACTTTCCCGCTTTCTCCCCATAACTCTTAATTCCTTCGTCTGTCAAAAACGTATCTACCCGTGTCTTGAATATATTTAGCGAGGTAGCCTCCACCACTTCAACGGGAAGAGAATTCCAGAGATTCGCCACCCTTTGAGTGAAGAAGTTCCTCCTCAACGCCGTTCTAAACTGCCCCCCCCCCCCCCCCCCCCTTATCTTGAGGCTGTGCCCTCTAGTCCTGCTGTCCTTTCAAGCAGGAAGAATCTCTGTACCTCTACCCTATCCATCCCTTTCATTATCTTATACGTCTCTATAAGATCCCCCCTCATCCTTCTTAACTCCAACGGGTATAGACCCAGTCTATTTAGTCTCTCTTCATAGTCTAACCCCCTCATCTCCAGTGTCAGCCTAGTGAACCTCCTCTGCACCCCCTCCAAAGCCAAAATATCCTTGCGCAAGTGCGGCGACCAAAACTGCACACAGTACTCCAGCTGCGGCCTCACCAGTGCCCTGTACAGTTGCAGCAAGACCTCCCTGCTTTTATATTCTATCCCTCTCGCTATAAAGGCCAGCATCCCGTTCGCCTTCTTGATCACCTGCTGCACCTGTAGACTGGATTTTTGCGACTCATGCACAAGGACCCCCAGGTCCCTCTGCGCCAAAGCATGTTGCAGCTTTTCTCCCTTTAAATAGTAATCCCTCCTACTATTATTTCTGCCCAAGTGGATAACCTCACACTTGCTAACATTGTACTCCATCTGCCAGGTCCTCGCCCACTCGCTCAGCCTATACAGATCCCTCTGCAGACTTTCCACACCCTCCGCACAATTTGCTTTTCCATTCATCTTTGTGTCATCAGCAAATTTCGTCACCCTACACTCAGCCCCCTCCTCCAGATTGTCTATATAAATGGTAAACAGCTGAGGCCCCAGCACCGATCCCTGCAGCACTCCACTAGTCACCAACTGCCAATCCGAATAGCACCCGTTGATACCAACTCTCTGCCTCCTATTAGACAACCAATCCTCTATCCACACTAACACCTTACCCCCAACTCCATGCCCCCTAACCTTCTGAAGCAACCTTTTGTGAGGTACCTTATCAAACACCTTTTGAAAATCAAGAATCACCACATCCACCGGTTCCCCTCTGTCTACTGCAATCCGAAAAAGACAATCCCAAAAGATTATCAGAAGTATGTGGCAAAATCACTTCACTTTTGCCATAAAGAGAAATTGAATTTTGGTGTTGACTTTATTTTTATTTTATGCCTCACAGGGTCAGAAGCGGCTAATGCTTTCAGAAAGTTGTTCGCGTGATTCTCTTGCTAGCCAGCAGTGCTGTACTGGATTAAATTACTCGTATGGAGTCAATGCCTGGAAGTCCTGGCTCCAGGCTAAATACGCTAGTGGCGATACCAGTAAAAGTGAAGAGCTCAGATTTGGACGTAAGTATAGGCTTTTGTTTACTCCTCGTCTAATAGACGAAGGAAGAAAACCATTGTCTGCCATTTCCATATTGCGTATAAGCAATCCTGGACTAACTAGCGCTTGGTTGTTTTAAAATTGGCTTATCTGTTCCAGAGTGAAAGTTTGCACTGTGACAGACAATTTCCCTGTAGTGATGTTAGTTGCCATTGAATTGGAAATCTCAATCAGGATACCACAGGCCAGCTCATGGCAAATGGAATAATGCCATCAGTACAGTGGGAAATAATTTCCTGATATTGGGATATTTGTTTTTACAGTTGGCTTGGAAGGAATTGCTGATTCTTGGTGCTGAAAATTAATCATCTGTTACCTTGACAAATGTTGGAAAAGAATCAACAATCTTGGAAATATATGTTTTTCATACTTTGCTTGAGGAAAATCCTCGATTAAACTGTGTTGAGTTTTACACTAAAATAGATGTTATTGGTATGTAATCGCAATGTGAAAGCGCTTTCACAACATGAACTGTTGTGAAATACATAATACATAATATGTATTATGTATTTCCATGCCAGATACTTGGCATTGAAGCATCTGTGGAGAGACATTTGGATTATTCTGACCAAAAAAAAACCTCCTGTTTCTTGGGTATTTTGGGGAATGTTAACTGATGTTTTGGGTTGGAAGGATGGAGGGCTTCTGTAGTTTAAATTCTGCAAATCCATGTATTTTTCTGTGAAACCCATATATCCGTCACACCTTTGAATCTGTAGCTCAGCAAGGATTCAAACCTTCCTTCATAGGGAGAGGGGAGCGTGTGCAAAGTGCAGGGCGAACATACGCGGTGCTATGTTTTATTACCTTAACCTCGTGGACACTATTTGTTTGCTTCATTTAATATAAAAATATTTTGTTCCATCCCATCAGCTAAACCAATGAGGATCAAAGAGGATATTTTATCCTGCTCTGCTGCAGAACTAAACTACGGGCTGGCCCAATTTGTTAAAGAAGTACAGAGGCCCAATGGGGAACGCTATGAGCCAGATAGTGTTTACTACTTGTGTCTCGGAATTCAACAGGTTTGTTTGCAAATTCAGATTTGCATGAGCAGAATCGGCATATTATTTTTGTTATACGCTGTACGAATGGCAGAATGCCAACTTTTTGCCTGTGCCTCCTTGTATAGGGAATTGCTGATGTAAGTTGTATTGTTTCATGGATGGGATTGGGAAAGGTTGTAAAAGGGCTTCAGATTAACCGTCCATTATGAAGGAGTGAGTTACGAAGGAACTAAAGGACCTTGAAGTACATATTTACTGGGTCCCTAAAGGTAGAAAGCTGGGTGGGATTAAGTGATAGGACCCATTCCTTTATTGGCCTAAGCATAGCATGCAACACCATAAGAAATGGGGATAGGAACAAGCCGTTCAGCCCTTTGAGCCTGCTCTGCCATTTAATAAGATCTTGGCTGATCTAACATTAATTCCACTTTGCTGCCTTATCTCTGTACACCTTTAATTCCCCTATTGCCTAAAAACCTAGGATCTCAGCATTGAAAACATTCAAGACTTCTGCCTCCACAGCTTCCTCGATTAAAGAATTTCAAAGATTCACTTTTTTTTTGAAAGAAGAAACTCTTTCTCAAATCCATCTGAAATGAGAACCCTTATTTTCTGCAAGTATGCCCTCTGGTTGTACACTCTCTTACAAGTGGAAACATCCCCCCAACATTTACCCTGTCTAACCCACTAAGAATATTTTATGTTTGAATCATATCACCTCTCACTTTTCTAAGCTCCAAGGAATGCAGAATCGATCTGTTTAATCTTCTCATATGGTACCCCATACCCAGGAACATCCTAGTAAACCTCCTCTGCACTGCCTCCAATTATAGTACATCTCTCCTTAAATAAGGGGTACGTGGTGTTCTAAATAGCCGCACTAGTAATTTATTCAGTTGCAGCAACACTGCTTTACTTTTTTACACCAACCCCCTTGAAATAAAAGCCAGCATTCCATTTACCTTCCCTATTACATACTGCACTTCTGGGTTTCATGAACAAGGACCCCCAAACCTCTCTGTGCTAGAGCTTTCTGTAGTCTTTCCATTTAAATAATAATCTGTCTTCTCATTCCTCCTTCCAGAATGAACAATCTCACATTTTCCCACATTAAATTCCACTTGCCAGTCTTTGCCACTCAACCTGTCAATACCTGTCGACTAATTATTTATATCCTCCTTACAATCTGCCTTCCCTTCCACCTTTGTAACATTTGCAAATTTGGCCAAAGTACATTCTGTTCCTTCCACCGAATCATTATTATATCTTGTGAATAGCTGCAGCCCCAGAACTGTTCCCTGTGGTACTCCAGTGGTTTTGGTCCTCCAGCTTGTGAAAGACTCCCCATATTGCGATTTGCATGCCTTTCTGTGAGCACGGTGAATGCAGGTGCAAAATCCTCCCCTTTGTTTTGCTTTCTCCATTCTGCTGTTGTAGTGCTCCTCCACGAGAGGGGGCAGTGGCGTGTTTGCTGGTACAAGCATAATCAAATATAATAAATGATGAACCTTCATAGGTCTTATAACTTGAGCAGTTTTCGCTGAACCAAAGATGAGGTTAATTTCATTTGAACCCTAAATCGCAAGAAGGTCTATATATTTCTTATTTAAGTGATTCATTTAAAAAAAAGTGTTTTCACTAATGTACTTTTTCCCACCGGAACATGAATAGCTTTGTTCCAACACTCTTTCCTTGCAAGAGCATCTATTAACTGTTTCTCCAGTACTTGAGCAGTTTTAAAATTTGGACTTGTGAGCACAGTACAAAATGAAATCTGTTTGCTAGCAGTTTTTTGCCTCTCAGATGGCAATGACTTCTCATTACAGTCCAGTTCCACTGTGACACAAAGGACCTTTGTTAAGGTCATGGGGTGGGAGGTGGAAAATCATGAGGTGCATGTACTTGGAATCCCATAGGGCTAAACTGGAATAGAAACTAAATTTTCAATCTCACTTGGAGACAATAGGAGTACTGAAGTGAGACATAGACATTTAATGCACCGTGATGTAGCCTGGGGTGCTCTTATGAGGTTTGAGCAGGTTGTGTGGGTGTCTTGAACCTTTGGAATTAAGCTTTAGTAACACGCCGGTGAAGAGGTGGGAAAAGCTTTGTCGGAACAACCTTAACAAAAATAAATGGGGTGTAAGAAGTTCATTTTGAAATTTAAAACAAACAAAAGCTGTAAACTTCAATTGCACCTTTTCTCATTGCCCTCCAATTTTATATTCAGCTCTCTTATTACCATTGACTTGTGTCTCCTTCCATTACTTTTTTTATTACCAACTTTTCACTTGCATGATAAAAAGCTGGTTAGATTAGTGTGTCTAACTCTTGGCACCACACTTTTGAAACGGCTGCCCAGGTAACTGAAAAGATGCAAAGGAAATTATCATGATTATCATAATTAGATCCGGGGTGAGGACCTTCAACTTGTGGAGCTTAGAGAAAATGGAATTGTTATCCTTGGAGCAGTCGGATGGAAAGAATTTTTACTCATGTTGTTCAAAATTGGGTAATTTTTAATGAGTGGATAGGGAGAAAGATATTTTACTGGTGTAGGGTTATTAAGCAGAGACAATAAAGATAATGTGCAAAATATCCATGGGGGAAATGAGGGCTTTTTTTTATTGCAGCAAGTTACAACCTGGAATGTACTGCTTGAAAATGTGGTAGAAAAACAAATTTCTGAATTGAAATCATGTCCTTAATCATCAGCTTGCACATTATTGCCACTGACACATCTAGATTAAATATTGTGGTTCTCAAGTGCCCCTAAGAAAACGAGTATGAAAGTGTCCTCTATTCTAATATATACGGTGCACAGCCTCCCCCTCCTCCTCAGATCCTTTCCCAGCAGCAACAATCAGGCTGTTTATCAAATTCTAATCTGAAAGTAAAATTCAATCTGAGTAATATTCATGGATTAACATTTGAAGTTTATAACATTGGGAAATAATGTTCATATTCCTTGTATCCTTTTGAATTTGCTGGGACTTTGCCCCAAAAACCAGGGGCAGTGAAGCAACTGAGTGATTTCAAAACTGGCAATAAGACTGCTGTTCTTTTAAGACTCAGTGACTTGACTTCAAGACTTGACGGGTGGGTGAACTATTAGGACAGTTGAGTCAGGGTGAACACATGTCCAAGCGTAGACTACAAGCATTCCATTGGATAGAATTCCTTATCCAAGCAGATTCAGTAAACAAATCCTGATTCACACACACTGCACTTGGATGTACCTGATGCAGTTTTTCAGTGCTAGTTTTCTTTTGGTGGGGGAGGGAGGAAGGAAGGGCCAAGTGGAGAGGTTAAAGGCCGACATCCCCACCCCACCACTTTCTCAGCCAAAGTGATGACTGTATGTATGTCAAAAATTTGTAAAGTTATGCTAAGTGCAGATTGCTATGTTAGTGCGAGTGGGCAAACACGACCACTACGGACTCAGGGTCAGGTTCAACAGCGGTACAGCTTTATTTTTACGTTGACGGAGGTGCAGTCAGGACATACAAACCGAACTGTCCCAAAAGCGCTCTAAAGGCCCGCCGCAATGGGTTACAGTTATACCTGAACTTCAATACATTGTACAATTCAAATGTGAATGTTTTGTTTACGGTATTTGACTCTGACCATCCTGTTTCAAGTATTGTAACGATGTTTTTAAGTGTGTGTTAATCATTTCTGTCTGATGGGTTTATTAATGGTCTAGAATCTCCGGGGTTTGAACAATGGGTGTTTGACTAGTTTGTGGGGCCAGGGATGCTTCCTTAGTTATGCTAATCTTTAGGCCTCTCCATAGAGGGTTGCTTGATTAGAGCAGAGATGCTGATTTGGTTGGATGGTGGTGTACTTTTTAATTTAGTTCTTGTAGGTGCCATCGTGTCCAGTTCCCTTTTGTGTGCTAGCCCTAATTTGCATTCTAAAAGCATGTTCTTACCTGCTAGTCTTTGTCTGTTCCCTTGTGACCTTTGGTGGGGAGGCTCTGAGTGCAACTTCAGTCTGCTTCCATATTGTGTACGCAATTTCATCAAATTTGTTGTCCGATAACAGCTAAATTTACAATATGACAAGAATATTAATACAAATACTAGGATGTTCATATATAAAGTGGTCATGCATTTATGCAATTGAGTTTGTGATGTGAACTGTTGTTAGATGCCTTGATCTTTGATCGACCCCTGCTTTGTGCACAAATAAGCTGTTGCCCAAGTTTGAGCTTTAAAAGTCTATCAGTAGTAGGAAAAGGACTGAGGTAGGGATGCAAACAGTGTGCTCAGTCTCTAGAAGGAGGAGTATGCAATACTGCCAAGTGCTCTTAGTTGTATTCCAAATACTTATTACCCATTTTGCAAGCAGCACTGCACTGGCAGAGTCCGGAAAACTGTCTCCCAAGCACTTAACCTTGAGTGGGGAGATGCGAGAGCTGGGAAGAAGGTGAAGACATGATGTTCTAATGCAAGGCTTGTCGAGGAAATGCTGAAAATACAGTGGCTTGCTTGTACATAACTGGCTCAGTAGGTGTAGAAAGTAAGAATACACTTACTGGAAAACACAACAGTCTGACTCCCCAGGATCTGTGGAGAGCCCTTTCCATATTTTAGATGCCTGGGAATCTGTAGTTTGCTTCTCCTGCATTTGCATTTTTTAATAATCTCGATCAGAAACTAGGCAAAGCATGTGATTGCGTTTCCTCTGGCTGGAAAACTGCTCAGCGCTATTAAAATATGCAGAACACATGACTGCATCTGTCTTCAGATCATCTGTCTTGTGAGAAGCAGTTTCTGATTCTCACCAGAAGGAAATGTCGCCAGCTCTTGGGTCAGGTTTGGTCAAGCGTTGCAGTAGAAATGATTTCCTTTTAATGCAGCTGTTATTTTGGAATTGGAAGCAATTTTATTCAGAAAAGTGGGGGAGGGGTGAAGAGAAGCAGTCCAGCTTTAAACAGGCTACTTGAGCTTGTAGATAAACATCTGACAAGCATTTTAAATTAAAACACCAATACTATTTTAATGTTTGAAGACACTTCTGTATTTCCCATTAACAGCATCCTCAGCCTATAATCAGTAAAAAAAAATGCCTCTTGCTAGTTTTTTATGGATGCAGATGTGCACACTGTTTGCTCGTTATTACTTGTAAAATCTAAAAGTCCTTGGGGACTGATGCCTTAACAAGCTACAAACAAGATCTTCCCAGTAATTTAGTGATTGTAACAGTGTTCAGCCTTAAGCCTCTGAGCTCAGAGAACTTAGTCCTGTTTGCTTTTATATTTTTTAATCTTTGTTTAAATTTTGTAGGCCTGCGGTTGTGGAAAGAGTAGCTGCTCACTCGATGACTAATTCTTAAATTTAAATCTGTTAATAATAGCAACCAAAGATATATATGATACTTGGATTTGAACTCTGCAGTCATTAAAGATCTGGTATGTGCCCACACAGAAAACCTTGGATACTTTTTTGTTAGGTTTTATTGTGTTGCCAGATAAATAATTGTAATTTTACTCCGGTTAATTATTTGGGAAGATTGAAGCCATTGTCTTTGTCCCCATTGCAAACTCTATTTTCACTGGTACCTTCAAGCCCTGCTTCACAGTCTTTGTCTCAGGTGAAAGTAGACTCTTAACGGTCTTGGTAGTTTACAATGATTTATTGGGAGGGAGAGAAGAAAGAGATAATGATGATGCAGTGTTCTTGTCAATGGACTAGTAATCCAGAGGCTCTGGGAACATGGGTTCAAATCCCACAGTGGCAGATGGTGGAATTTATATTCTGTTGGAATTTCAATTTTAATCTGGAATTAAAGCTCATTTTAGTAACGATGACCAAGTGATTATAATTGATTTTCATAAAAACCCATCTGGTTCATTAATGGTCTTTAGGGGAGGAAATTTGCCATACTTGTGTGGATTGCCCTATCGATATATATTTTACATTTGGACTCCAGACTCTCTCTGAGCTGCGCTCTGAAAAACAATAAATACTGACCTTGCCAGTAACACCCACATCACATGGAAGAATCAATTAAGTGTTAGCCTGTCTGGAGAGTCATCATTGGTGGTTCTAGAGTGTTCAGCTATTTCTGTCAGATTATGGATATTACCAGGCAAGAATAACTTCTGATCTCCAGTTTTTGAAGATAGCTATCTTGAAGTTAATCATATAGACCCTGCTTATCTCATCTTTTTCCCATCGTTTTGCTTTCTCCTCCATAATTTGCTGTACAACCAAAGCAAAGAAATAATAAAATCAAGAGTTTGAAATGAAAGATGTATGCTGCCTGCGATACTATTTTCCTACACTGACACAAGTCAGCTGTCTTACTGTTTTTGTGTTTCATAGTTTGTTGGATGTGTACTTTAAAGGAAAGCATTGCGGAGCTATAGTAACGAAATGGGAGAATGAGACATCTTTAGCTCTCGAAGAACTGGCACTGACATGATGTGCTGAATAGCCGCCTCCTGCACTCTTGACTTTTGAAAGTAGAGACATAATATAACACACGTTCTCTGGGACCTAGAGACAAATATCTATTTCCCTCGCCACTAACTTGAGCACAATTGCAGGCTTATTATTTGATGCTTTCTCCACAATTGACAGACTGGAGGGACTGATTATGGACAAGTCCCCAGGACCGGATGGAATGCATCCAAGGGTTCTGAAAGAAATGGCAGAGGTGATAGTGGATGCCTTGGTGATTATTTTCCAAACCTCGCTGGATTCTGGGGAAGTGCCGGAAAATTGGAAAACGGCTAATGTTACGCCGTTGTTTAAGAAGGTGGCAGGCAAAAGGCAGGGAATTATAGGCCGATTAGTTTAACATCTGTTGTAGGTAAAATGTTAGAATCCGTGATCAAGGAGAAAATAGCGAGGCATCTTGAGGAGAATTGTTTGATAGAGCAGACGCAGCGCGGTTTCGTTAAGGGGAAGTCGTGTCTGACGAATTTATTGGAGTTCTATGAGGATGTGTCTAGGGCGGTGGATAGAGGAGAGCCGGTGGATGTGGTGTTTCTTGATTTTCAGAAGGCATTTGATAAGCTGCCTCACAAGAGGTTATTACAGAAGGTCAGGGGGCATGGAGTTGGGTGTAGGGTGTTAGCGTGGATAGGGGATTGGCTGTCAAATAGGAGGCAGAGAGTGGGGGTCAACGGGTGCTATTCGGATTGGCGGTTGGTGACTAGTGGAGTGCCCCAGGGGTCGGTGCTGGGCCCTCAGCTATTTACCATTTATATAGATGATCTGGAGGAGGGAACCGAGTGTATGGTGTTGAAATTTGCTGATGACACCAAGATTGGTGGAACGGCAAATTGTATGGAGGGTGTGGCGAGTCTGCAGAAGGATCTAGATAGGCTGGGCGAATGGGCCAGGAACTGGCAAATGGAATTTAATGTTGGCAAATGTGAAGTTGTCCACTTTGGTAGGAATAATGGTAGGAAGGACTATTACTTACGTGGCGAAAAACTGCAGCATGCGACGGTGCAGAGGGACCTCGGGGTCCTTGTGCATGAGTCGCAAAAACCCAGCCTGCAGGTGCAGCAGGTGGTCAGGAAGGCAAATGGGATGCTGGCCTTCATAGCGAGGGGGATTGAATATAAAAGTAGGGAGGTCTTGCTGCAGCTGTATAGGGCACTGGTGAGGCCGCAGCTGGAGTACTGTGTGCAGTTTTGGTCGCCACACTTATGCAAGGATATTTTGGCCTTGGAGGGAGTGCAGAGGAGGTTTACTGGGCTGATACCGGAGTTGAGGGGGTTGAACTGTGAGGAGAGGCTGAATAAACTAGGCTTGTACTTGTTAGAGTTTAGAAGAATGAGGGGAGATCTCATTGAGACATATAAGATGATGAATGGGATGGATAGGATAGAGGTGGAGAGGCTCTTCCCGCTCAGAAAGGACAGTAGGACTAGAGGGCACAGCCTCAAGATAAAGGGAGGGTGGTTTAGAATGGAGTTGAGGAGGAACTTCTTCACTCAAAGGGTGGTGAATCTCTGGAATTCTCTGCCCGTTGAAGTGGTGGAGGCTGCCTCGCTAAATATATTTAAGACGCGAGTTGATAGGTTTTTGATAGGCAAGGGGATTAAGGGTTATGGGGAGAGGGCAGGAATGTGGAATTGAGACACGACAGATCAGCCATGATCTTATTGAATGGCGGGGCAGGCTCGAAGGGCTAGATGGCCTACTCCTGCTCCTATTTCTTATGTTCTTAATTGTGTGGCATCGGAGACTCTGCCACATGGAAGAATTAAAAGTGCAATGCCTCACTAATCCTCATCTTGCTAACAAAACTAGATATTCACTAATGAATGTGCAGCAAAGGGAATGTTTCAGAACAAAATGAGCTGTCCAACAAAATGGAAGTAAATACAGGAGGTGTGAGTTAAATAAATTAAAATTGTATTACATTTAATTAGCACCCTCATAAGCAAAAATTAGTTTCAAAATATATTTTGTTTTAAAGTGTCGACCGTAAGCTGGTGTTTACTTCATCTCACAGTTTGCTGTTTCTGATCTGCTTTATTATAGTTCTTACTTGAAAACAACCGAATGGTCAACATATTCACTGATCTTTATTATCTGACCTTTGTCCAAGAGTTGAATAAAATGTTACAAGGCTGGCAACCAAGTTTGCTTCCAAATGGTGAGTTCTTGAGATTTCCTACCATTTTTAAACATTTCAAGTCCATCCATTTTGTACGGTACCCATGTTGATGCAAAAATACCAATTACCAGCGATTGTCCACAGTAATTGAAAGTCTGGGAGAAAATGTAAATGCATCATTCCTGATGAGCCCGAGCCAAAATATTAACCTTTCTTGTTCAAGCACAGACTTTTTGTATATTAAAAAAGGTAGCAGGAGTAGATGGCCATTTAGCCTTTTGAACTTGCACTGCTGTTCAATAATATAATGGCTGATCTGACCATAGTCTTAATGCCACTTTCCTGCCTGCCATATGTAGCCCTTGACTTCCTTTTTAAATCAAAAATCTGTCTAACTCAGCCTTGAATCGATTCAGCCTGTACTGCTCTAAGTGTTGAGAACTTCAGAGATTAATTTTGAATATTCAGTGACCTACAGTGTTCTATTTTTGTTGATTTCTGGCATCTGATACTTTTTCCTAAACTAGCATTGGAATATTACTGTTCAGATAAACTGTCATAAACCTGTTCTCTCTCTACAGGTGCTGCCAGACCTTTTAAGTACTGACAACATTTTGTGTTTCTATTTCATATGTGAACAGTGTTCTGCTCTCTGTCCATGGACATTTGTGATTAGCGTTTATATGGTTTTCATCCTATTTCCTTTTTGAGTTGGATTATTTTAAATACAGAATTTATTCCTTCGTTTTACCCAATGGAAGATTGATTAGTCTATGGTGTTGATGACTTTTGTCATAATATAGTCCGTCACTTCTGTATTTGTATCCTCCCTCACCCCCTTCACAAGTCCTGCTGTTTTATTACAACATAGACTGTAGTGAGCATAGCAATCACCTCATTTCCTGTTTTTGTTTATAAATCCCTTACAGATTGTGGTCCCACTGTTCTTTGTTCAAATGATTGCACTTATTTGTAAGCAATTCTTCGCATCCTTCTTGACCATGGATTCACTCCAGCTGAACCGGATCCTTTTCCTCACCCAGTGTCTATGCACGTTGATGAGTTAGATCCCTGGTTGACTTGTCTCCACCATCTGTATGCTATAGGATGTGGAAGACATTTTACCTTTTGTACTTTGAATATTTTCAAATAAAATGGTGGTGCAAATTAAAAAGCATTATAAAATATACGTGAAGATTTGATGAGTATCATCATTAACATTGTGTCATTGTTTCCTCTTAGGTTTAATATTCTCCCGGGTAGAGGAAGAGCATCTCTGGGAATGTAAGCAACTTGGAGTATATTCGCCCTTTGTTCTACTGAACACACTCATGTTCTTTAACACAAAGTACTTTGGACTGAAGTGTGTAGAAGAGCACATGCGACTGTCCTTCATTAATGTTGTTCGACAGTCCAGGAAGTGTACAACACCCAGAGGAACCACGAAGCTTGTTAGCATCCGCTATTACATGCCTGCTAATTACAAAAAGGGAAGGGATCAGAGTAAGTATTGTTTAGCAAGATTGATATGTCTGGCAGGGTAGGTGAAAAGAAAAACAAAGCAACAAATAATTGATTGGAAGTTTGGAATTGGAAGAACTGGGATCCTTGCAAGCCATGATGCGAGTAACACCAGTTTAGCACCCACATACTCTCGAGGCTATTTTCTGAGTTTGGGTTTGTTAGTTGAAACCTCTATATTCAGATAGCAACTGGGCACTCATTATAAATGCTCATGACTGAAGTGCAACAAGCAGGTTAAGAATAATTTATCCTGTGGAACTGTACCAGAATCAAAGCTTGTGGAAAGGAATCAGACTGTATATCTGTGGACGAATATGGCAGGGAATCCAAACTAGGATTGTTAACTCTGGTTGATTGTATCCTCAAAGATTTCATTTTATTGCCTTCTGCCTCGTATTAGCCTAGCGCCCACACTCTGATCAGTAGTTCATCCTTCATGTGCAGTGCCATACCGTGCCAATTTGAAAGGAACAAATTTGTTTGATGTGTAGATTGAACTTGACTGTTATTTGCACAACCATTTCCCCAGTCTGACAATTTTCTGGTTAATAAATGAAGGTTTGTGAAGAAAATGGAAAACAAAGAAACTTACAGTTTCGTTTAATAGACCTATTATATTTTTTCCATTGGGTTTTCACTTGCAGTAATGTCCTAAAGATGAATCTTTAAGTCTTGCAGACTCCAGGGCAATCCTGGAGTGTTAGCAACCCTACTCAGAACCTGTACCTGAGTGACTCTGTTCATTGTTTTCAAGCAGATGCAATAGATAAGCAGCAAAAGGCTTTATTTCTCATCATGATCCACAATGACAAATCTGGGATAATTTGGAATAGTTATCTGCTTATTGGTTTGATTCTATTTTTTTTCTGTGCATCTTTTCCTCCTCCTCTAAGGGAGAACTGCAAAGTCCTGCATCAGTTTCAAATATAACTTGTTTCTTGATTCATTTCCCCATCTCTCACTCTGCTATGGTCCTATTTTAAAATCTTGTCTATTTATAATCTGAGAGTAAACAAGTCATGTTTGAGTGACCACAAGTGTTAGCCTTTCCATGAAGAGGTCCTGTTTTGGATTTAAAAGATGACTTTCTTCCCCCACACTCCAATTTCCTTCCAGCCCAACTCTTTCCAAAATGCTGTTCGATAGCACATTAACTAGTGCAGTGTAATTTAAGACCAGAAGGTCCAATGTTTGATTCCTGGACTGTACTTAATTAACTGACCATGGCATGCTAGTAATTGGAATGCTGAAAAGGATCTCTGCTTCGTTAGGTCAGTAAAGAATGAAATGAACCAAGATCCCTACTCATGATCCAAAGGCATGTGTAGGTTTTGGTCTATCAGGAGTTTAGGTGCAGGAGTAGGCCATTTAATCCTAGTTTTGGTCTACAGTAAGATCTTGGCTGATCTGCAACTTATTGCAGGTACCTGACTTTGCTCCATGTCTCTTGGTTAAGAAAGTTTTATCTGCATCAGATTAAAATTAATAATTCACTTAGCATCAATCATCATTGCAGACAAGAGTTCTAAAATTCTACCACCTTTTATGTACAGAAGATTACTTAGTTTGACTTTTGAAAGGCCTGGCTCTAATTTTTAGAATATGCATCTGGTGTTAGATGAACCAACAGACAGAAATACCTAACATTTCAGCTCCTACCTTGATATTTTGAAAACATTGATCAAAGCATCCCTTAAATTCCAAGGAATACAATGAGAGTGGATGTAATCTCTGTGTTGCCCAATATAGGATAGGCCAGGGGAGAGGCCTGGTAAGATTGTGTCAGACTCAATGGGCTAAATGGCCTCCTCCTGCATTATAGGGATTTTAATACACTCACCACATGTGGCAAAATTGACACAGGTAAGTTGAGTATGCTTTAATTTACTTGTATGTTTTTTCTTGCATTTAAAACATGGAAAGGTTTGTTGCCAGAAAGAGCAGTGCAAACCTGAGTCCAATGATGAAAAGACCTGCACTTCAGTGAGGAAGTAAATTTCACATAAATGAGAGTTGGAACTTGAGGTCATTAAAAAGGAATGCTACAACAAAATGCTACATGCTACTACAAAAACAAGGTTGCCAATTTGAAAAATAATTTCCAAAGTGCATACAATGTGTTTGATAGGAAGTTTGCTTTTGAGGACCAAAATCAAGTCAGCAAAATTGCCAATGAGAATTTGAAACAGTTATTTCATCTGAACTGGTTCCAAAACAGTGTGGATTCTGGCTTGGTGAAAACAAACTCCTTTTAAATAGAGAATTGGTAAAATAAATCACCAATTTGTCCAATTATGGAAACTTGGCTCAAAAATAATGATCCAAAAACACCACAACATGTAAAAAGTTTCAAATGTGCAACTACGTCAACAAACAGTGGTTCGTCATTTGCGAGATTTGGTGCAAGATGCTGTAGTCCAGCTACATGTTCAGTAAAGAACTGTGTGCCATACTTAGTGGCATTGGGTGATTCATGGGCTGTCCATGATGTGCAGTTTGTATTCTGGATTCATTTTATGTCCAAAGATTCTCATTCACAAAGAAGTTCTGGGTCTAAAGACTGCACTCGTGACTTTGGCATTCTTGGTGCTTTCAAAAGCATTGTGGTAAAGTTCAAATCAAATTCAAAGTTAGACTCGCTTGCACTGTATAGCACAACTGTAATGAATTGGACAAAAATCTGGATCTTGGCTGCAAATGGTCCTCACGGAGACGGTTTGGCCTTGTTTCACTGCATTTTGTAAACCTCTGCTCAAATGATGGTGGACAAGATGCTAAAAGATTGAATACAGTTGCCAAAATGGTCAGCTTTTTTTGCAGCAGTGCTCAGAACCAACAGCACTTTGTGGAGTTGTTGGAAGAAGTGAAGTCAGATTTCACCAAAATCATCTACTTTGCAAGTGTACAGTGGCTGGGCCACGGAAAGGTCTTGCAATGATTTAATGTCTTGGTCACTCCAATCCAAAACTTTCATGCTGACGAAGGAAAGTTGCCAACATGCTCTGATTGCAGATAAGCATAGCTACCCATTTGAATGAACTGAAGCTTCAGGGGAAAGGGCAGGCAGATTTGCAACTTGGCTCAGTATGTGCGATAATTTCTCAGAAAATTGAAACATTTTGCTGTGCATGTGAAGAGTGAGCACTTCACGCACTCTCCAAATCTGCAGCAGTACGTGGAAGGTGCTGATTTTTGACCAGCTGTTTGAACTTGGAGAATCAGCTTCGCAAATTTGGCAAGCACTTCTAGAATCATTAGTATTCCTGCCGTGCTGAAGGAGGCCATCTGGTCCATTGAGCCTGCACCAACAACAATCCCAGCCTATCCCCATAACCCCACGAATTTACCCTACTAACTCCCTTGTCACTAAGGGCCATTCAACCTAATTGCATGTCTTTGGAGTATGGGATGAAACTGGAGGAAACCCACACAGGCACAGGGAGAACGTGCAAATGCCACACAGTCACCCAAGGCCAGAATTGAACCTGGATCCCTGGCACTGTGATGCAGCAATGCTAACCACTATGCCACCATGCCGCTCCTGACTTTGAGACTTACGAGGTTGCCTTTTCAGGTCATTTTGTTTTCACATCTATAGTTCTCAACTATTGCAAGGGCTCGTTGTTGTGCACTTCCCTTGGACAGTTGCAGTTTTGAACCTGTCATCAGCCAAAAGATGAAACTAACTTGATGCTGTGATGTCAGGTTTTGAAGGAAAATTTGTGAATGGTTCTTTGGCATTGCAAAGCTATTTTCAATGTTTCTAGCTCAGTCATTGAGCTAATGTGAGCATTGGAATATTTAGAGAAGGGACATCTGTTGCAAATATTCATTCAATACAATCTCAATGTCCACAAATTCTTGCAAATTTCTATCTAAACACAATTTATTCTGCCATTTCTTTGTGTAGATTACTTGCATCTACTTTATAGTTTGTTTTTTTCTTTCTGGTACACACTAACTTGCACCAAAGTACAAGTGAAAACAGAGATAAGGCAAGATAGGAAGCTACTAATATGGGGAATGAGACACCATGGCGGAAGGGACAGAGTACAAATCTGAGTAAATCAGCAGTTATGGTTAGATGCTACAAAACAGTAAAAGGACAGAATTAAAGGCTGTGTACCTACGTGCATTTGAAGCAAAACCAATGAACTGAGCACAAACATCAGTAAGTACTACCTGATAGCTGTTACAGAGGCATGGCTACAGGAAAACATAGATTGAGGACTGAACATTGAATGGTATGAGACATTTTGGAAGGTCAGGAAATTAAAAGATGGAAGGGTATCTCTTAATTAACATGGTATTAGCACATTAGAGAAAAATGACCCACGTTCTAGAAACCAGAATGTAGAAGTAGTTTGAGATGAGAAATGACTCTTGAAGGCAAGAATTCACTTATGGAACTAGTGTACAAGTAGAACAGAGCATAGAAGAAGAAATCATGGGAGCTTGTCACAAAGATATAGTGATAATCATGGGTGATTTGAATCTACATATACATTGGAAAAATCAGATGCAAAAGATAATCTAGATGAGTTCATAGACTGTTTTGGGATAGTTTCTTAGAACAGCACATTCTGGAGCTAGCCAGAGGGCAGGCTATACTGGACCTGATATTGTTTAATGAGATAGGATTAACTGATAATTTCCTAGTGAAGGCACCCTACAGTCACAGAGTTACAGGCACTTTGTCCCAACTTATCCACGCCAACCAGTTTTTAACCACTAAGCTGGACCTGGTTGCGCACACATGCACACATATCCCTCCATATCCATCTTACCTATGCAGCTGTCTAAATGCTATTTAAAAGACAAAATTGTACCTGCCTTTACTACTCCCTCTGGAAGCTCATTCCAGACCCTCTGCATGAAATAATTGCCTTTCTGGACCCTTTTGTATCTCTTCCCTCTCACCTTAAACCTATGGCCTCTAGTTTTTTTTCTCTCCTGCCTTTGGAAAAAGATGTTGACTATCTACCTTATCTATGCCCCTCATTTATTTTGTAGATCTCTATAAGATCACCCCTAAACATCCTAGGCTCCAGGGAAAAAAGTCCCAGTCTATCCAGCCTCTCCTTTATAACACAAACCTGGTAGCATCTTAATGAATCTTTTCTGCACTCTTCTAGTTTAATAATATCCTTTCTATGGTAGGGTGACCAGAGCTGTACAGTGTTCCAAGTGTGGCCTTACCAATGTCTTATACAACTTGAACAAGACATCCCAATCCTTGTATTTACTGCTCTGACCAAAGAAACCCAGCATATTGAATGCCATCTTCACCAGCCTGTCCACCTGTGACTCCACTTTCAAGGAGCTATGAACTTGTATTCCTAGATCTCTTTGTTCTATAACTTTCCGCAGCACCGTACCATGAATTGAGTAAATCCTGTCCTGATCTGATCTACCAAAATGCATTACCTCACATTTATCTAAATTAAACTCCATCTGCCATTCATTGGCCCACTGGCGCAAGTGATCAAGATCTCATTGCAATCGTAGATAACACCTTCACTGTCCACTATGCCACCAATATTGGTGTCACCTGCAAATTTGTTGACCATGCCTCCTAAATTATCATGTAAATCATTAATATAACTAACAAAGAACAGTGGACCCAGCACTGATCCCTAAGGCACACCGATGGTCAAGGGTCTCCAGTTTGAAAAACTAACCTACACAACCACCTCCTGTTTCTGTCGTAAAGCCAATTTTGTATCTGGTTGGCTACTTCACTCTGGATCTTATGAGATTTAATCTTGGGCAACAACCTATTATGCAGTACCTTATCAGAGACCTTGCTAAAGTCCACGTAAACAACGTTGACTGCACTGTCCTCATCTACCTTCTCAGTTACCCCTTCAGAAATATCAATCAAATTTGTGAGACATGATTTTCCACACTCAAAGCCATGCTGACTGCCCCTTATCAGTCACTGCTTCTCTACATGCCTGTAGATCCTGTCTCTCAGAATACCTTCTCATAACATACCCACTACAGACATTAGGCTCATCTGTTTGTTGTTCCCAGGCTATTCTCTGCGGCCCTTCTTAAACAAAGGCACAACATTTGTCACCTTCCAATCTCCAGCCACCTCACTTGTAACTGTCTCTAGCCTGTTACAATGGCCTGGATACACTTCATCAGGTCCTGGGAATTTATCTACCTTGATGTAGAACCAACCATAATGCAATTGAATTTTACATCATTTGAGGGTGAGAAGCATGCATCTAAGACTAGTATTTAAAACTTAAATGGGCATAAAAGTGGAGCTAGGTGGAATGAACAGGCTAATGTGCTTAAGGGAAAGATTAGTAGAGGTTCAGTGGCAGATGTTTAAAGGAATATTTCAGAATACACAGAATAAGTACATTCTAATTAGAAAAAATCCACAGGGAGGGCCCACCATCTGTGGTTAACTTAAAGTTAAATACTGTATTAAGTTTAGATAAAGCATCTGGTTGCACAAAGACAACTGGCAAGTCAGAAGATTGGGAGAATATAAAGAACATCAAAGAATGACAAAGATTGAGAGGAAAATAGATTATGAGAGAAAGAAGCTAGTAATATAGACAGATAGTAAGAGCTTCTGTGGATATTCAAATAAGAAAAGAATTAGTGAACCTTGGTCCTATAGAAAGTGTGTCTGGGGAATTGATAATAGAATGCAGGGCTATGGCAGATGAATTAAACAGGTATTTCACTACAAAGCTACAAGTGATATCCCAGAAGTAGTTGTTGATCAGGAAGTTGAAGGAAGAGAGATAGTCAGGAAAATTATAATCACCAGGGAAGTGGCATTAAGTGGATTATTAGATCTGTGGGCTGACAAATGCTTGGATTTAACCTATAAGCCTTGAAAGAAGTTGCTAATGAGATAATTAATACATTGATTGTAATTTTCCAAAATTCTCTAGATTCAGGGAAAGTTTCATTAGATTGAAAGATAGCAAATTTAGTTCGTTTTTTCAAAAAAGAGAGGGAGACAGAAGGCAGGAAGCTGCAGACCAGTTAGCCTAACATCTGTCATAGGGAAAATGTTAGAAGCTATTATTTATAATCTTATACAGGGCACTTGGAAAAACTCAATGCAATCAGGCAGCTCCAACATGATTTTGTGAAAGGACAATCATGTGCTGTGGGGAACTGGTGGGTATATAGTACTTTCCACAAGGAATTTTACAAGGTGCCACATCAAAAATTATTGTGGAAAATAAAAGCTCATGGAGTGGAGTAGATTGAAGATTGACTAGCCGATAGGATGCAGAGTTGGCATAAATGGATCTTTTTATGGTTGGCAGGATGTGATGATTGGTATGCCACAGGAATCAGAGCTGGGGTCTCGACTCTTTACAATTTATGTAAATCACTGGATGAAGGAATGGTTGCTAAGTTTGCTTCAACACAAAGATAGGGAAGTAAAAATATGACGGGGATTTAAGGAGGCCACAGAGGGACATGCACGTTAAGTGAGTGGGCACAAATCTGGCAAGTATAAAATTGTCAATTTTGGCAGGAAGAATTTTTTAAGAATTATCTGAACGCTGAATGATTGCACAGCTGAGGTGCAGAAGGATCTGGGTGTCCGAGTGCGTGAATCAAAAAAAGGCCAGGTACAACAAGCCGTTAGGAAAGCTAATAATATTATAGGTTATTGTGAGGGAAATTGATTACAAAACTTGGAAGGTTATGCTTCAGTGCTTAATAATAAGGGGTCATTTATTTAAGACAGATATGAGAATTTTTTTCTGAGGTTCAAGAGTGTCTGGAACTCTTCCTCAAAAAGCAATGGAAACAGAACTTTTGAATACTTTTAAGGCAGTGCTAGATAGATTCTTGTTTAACGAAGGATATCAGGGGTCAGCAGGAATGTGGGATTGAAATTACAATCAAATCAAATCAAATCTTATTGAATGGCGGAGCAAGCTCAAGGGACTGAGTAACCTACTCCGGTCCCTAAGCCATATTTTTGTCAAGCCACTACAAGTACAGGAGGCAAAACACAGCACCTACTTTCTCTCTCTCACTCACACTCTCACACACACACACACACACACACACACACACACACACATTCTCTCTCTCACACACACACATTCTCTCACACACACACATTCTCACACATATCCCTCCCCTGGCACTCACCAAACATTCTGTTTACACCACTCACTATTTACATCTATTATGTCAGCAGATGCTGTTTACTTTTACACAAGTGTTCTCTCTCTCTTGCTTAAGTAATTAGCACCCATTCAGGCAATCTCGGCTGATTAACTTTTAACTGCCATTAGTTTTGGCACCATTGGCTGCTTGATCAATAGTGAAGAATTGACCTCGGGTACTAATTTCATGTACCATCCAGTGCTGGGAAGTTAGGACTGAGCTCAGCTGAAAGACACCCCGGTAGGAATATCACGAGTACTCATTGTCCAGGTTCAAACCTGAGGCGTGTCCATTTGGGAGTGATACCAAATGGTTCCTGCCCTATATGTAATTAGAGTTGATGCAGTGAGGATGAAAAGGGACAAAAAGAATCATTTTTTTTCTCCATCCAATTTATAGAAATAGTTATTTGCTAAAACTACATTCCAGACACCATACAGCATTAAGGTTGAAATGGTTGAGTTTTTGTTTTCAGTTATTTTGGTGTCTAATGACTTAATGTTACTCAGAGCACTTATTTATAAATATTGCTCAGGAAAATCGGAATTAAAATTTTATGAAGATCATTTATTTTTCTGCACATGGTTCAGTTTTGTTCTCTTCTACTCTCTTTATAGGTAGCACTATGGGAAAAAGGAAACGTGAAGAGGAAGTTGCTGTTTTGGAGCAGAGAGAAAACCGAATGAATCCGTTAAGATGTCCTGTGAAATTTTATGAGTTCTACCTCTCGAAATGGTGAGACAGCCTGTTCTTTCCTGCTGGCGTTTTAAACTTGCATTTTGGGATAGATTTTTGTGATCTAGGTGAAGAATATCAATGCAAGAAAATCAAACTCTCTATTTCCAGCATTCAATATTAATATCACTCAAGATATAACTTACTTGCGGCACAAAAAGATTTCTCTATTTTCATGGGAAAAACAAAACTTATTCTTGTGATCTGTTCAATGGTATTTGTTCAAAATATTTAAGTCTTAAAACAAGGTTTTGAAAAAAACTACTCTACATCACATAGAATGATAGTATGAAAACTCCACTAAAATGCTTTGTGTTATCATCAAAGTATGTTTAAAATATTGGCCTAATTTTAGAGAGATCATGGTCTGGAGTTAGATGGGGATTGGAAGATCTGAGCCTGGATCAGTGGAAGTTGGAGCCCAGAGAGGAGATTGGAAGATTGCTTGTTGAGGCACTTAGTTCCTGGATTCTTCAATCCTCCCCTCCCTTTCTAACTGGATTTCCTGAGGCCTAAAGTACCTGGCCAGGGTTAAGATTTCATTCATGGTTAGATGAGGCCTGTCACCTTATTGTATGTTTAAATTGCCCAATTATCCTGGGAGCAAATTGGTTGCTGTTGTCCTTCACTTTATTGGATATCTTGCAAAAAGCTTACTTTTAAATCTCCACATAAACTATTTGAAAGTATATTCATTTAGATTCCAAGCAGATTATGTAAAGCAAAGCTTTAGATATCTTACATTTCACAACATTCCCCTCAAGCAGGGCAAGCAGCTTTGCATACAGAAGACCTGGTATGAAAAGGCTGCAAAACCTACTCTTTCACCATAATGATTGATCATTAGAGTGGAAATACTCGTCTTTATTTTAAAAATTATTTTATTCAATATTAAAGGTAAAATTATATTTGTCATTAAATAAGAACATAAGAACATAAGAAATAAGAGCAGGAGTAGGCCATCTAGCCCTTCGAGCCTGCCCCGCCATTCAATAAGATCATGGCTGATCTATTGTGGCTCAGTTCCACTTTCCCGCCCTCTCCCCATAACCCTTAATCCCCTCTCTTATCAAGAACCCATCAACCCGCTTCTTAAAAATATTTAGCGAGGCAGCCTCCACCACTTCAACGGGCAGAGAATTCCAGAGATTCACCACCCTTTGAGTGAAGAAGTTCCTCCTCAACTCCGTTCTAAACATTTTCATCTTCTTTTGATTTATATAAAGCCACAAGCTGCATAGAGATGACATGACAGAAATAAGGCATCTCTCCATGGTCTTTCCCTTTTTGGTCCCTCTGCCACCAGAGATTAAAATGAATTATTTGCATGAAGATGATTCCCCTTTAAAGGAATAGTGCTCGCCACACTACTGAGATAGCTGATTTATGTTGATATGGTTCCATTGTATCAGAACAGATTGCTAGTCTTGGTTGAATATGAGTGTCTGCAACCTAACCAGAGGGGAAATCTCCAGTCTGGGTGTGTGAATAGTTCTGGCCACTCACCTGCTGGTGGGGTAGGACTACTAGCTAATAAGTACATCTTACAGAAAGTAGCAAAGTTTATTTACGCAGTAAACAAAGTCATTTCAAAATATATTAAAAAGATACTGTGCAAGCTGTAGCAAACAAAACTGGTAACTGAAACTACTACAGCTTCTGCCAAAGAAGCAGAGTGATTTCTGAAGTAAAACACAGTAAATGGAGGATAGCTATGTACAAGTTGGTGAAAAATCAATCCTATTCTTATAGCATTGTTATCTTCAGGGAATTACTTCACCCCATTATGGCCAGAAATAAGAATGTCACTATGTTCAGTCATATGCTTGCGTGCAAAACATTCCCATCAGTGATCCGCAGAGACTAATTGCAGTGACTTAATTCTACAGAAGTGTCCTTCCTGGAGATTAAAGCTTCCAGCTGTGATGCTTTTGTCTGACTTTGTTCCCATATTAGGGAATCAACTGTAAACATGTCATGAAAAGTAAGGGGTGAAGAGCCAAAGGCAAGATCTCTAACTGTCTGAAGGTTTGATTAGAAAAAAAATTCTCAGCGAAATGTTTGATAGCAGAATGAAACAGCATGATGAGGGAGGGTTAAAACAGCATTTTGTGAATGATGTTCTTCCAAATTAATTACTTATGTTTGTCTTGCTGCAGCCCTGAGAGTATGAAGAACAGGAATGATGTTTTCTACTTGCAGCCTGAGCGCTCCTGTGTGGCGGAGAGCCCCCTGTGGTACTCAGTTATTCCCATGGATCGGAGTATGTTGGAGAGCATGCTGAACAGAATTATGGCTGTGAAGGAAATCTATGACGACTATTCAAAGGATTCGCTAGAAGATGATGACGTTGAAGGATGATGTGTAGTAGATGTTGTACAGAGTTCTGTTCTTTTATTAGAAAAACAATGGGTCATTATGGGCTGGCCTACTTGGTGCTGCGGGGAAAAAAAATTACTACACACCTACTTGCAGAGTCATGTGGCCTGTTTGTGAGAGCAGAGATGGTTAGACTATCACCATTGTTTAGAGACAGTATCCCTTTTAGCTTGTGTACACTTGCTAACCATTGGGTGTACGTAGCATTTTCTAGAGACCAAAAAAAAACTTCGGCCTAAAACCCCTGCAGTCAATAAGCAGACACCTTTTTGTCTTTGCTGTGAATGGAACAGCTGAGATGAATAGCAGTATGCATGCTAATGCAGTGGAAGAGTCCTTAATTTAATTGCAGTGTTTAGAATTTTAGAGTTGCTTAACTGGACATCAGTGTGGAATGACAGATGCTGCAAAATAGCCTGTCTTCCAGAACATTCTACCCATTGCTCCCATTTTAGTTTGGGGAAGAAAGGAGAATGGTGTTTGTAGGATTAGGGGTGACAAGGAGAGGAGGGGGGAGCAGGGATCACATCTTTCACTGTTAAGATTATATATCCTAAAAGATTGTTGCCATGCAGCCTTGCCCTAAGTTATAGCACTGTTCACAGGTGTTGAGGAGGAGAATTTGAAGGCATGTGATGGAATCCTACCAGTGAGGCACATCTGGAATATACAGTCTAAAATATTCTTGCATTCTGTTAATACATCACAGGTTTATTCTCAGCTGTCCACGATGACATTTGTGGGAGGATGAGCAAGGAGACATGTTTCCAAAGTGCATGGATAGCATTTGAAGAAATATATTTTTTATAATTGCTTTGAAAGGTGAATACCACCAGTGGGGCACCTGTTTGTCTAAAGGGTGTTTTCTGGCTCAGTCAGCTGGGTCTTATTCAGGTTTAAGGGATTGAGGGTCTAGTGAGTATTTGCTGGGGAAAATGGTCTGAACAACAGCGAAGAAAGGAGAAGAACTCGAGCACCATAAATTGACTCTTCTCCATAGTCCTTGCCTGCCCCTCTGCATGTTTGCTGATATCTGAATCTGTAAAAAGATTTGATTGTATTTTGTGTATTTTTTTTATTACAGACAAAAAGACTGTGAACACTGATAGGTGCTAGTGCAGAGTTCCTTGGAATATTTGGGGGTGGGGGGAGGTGGGTGTTATCTGAGGAGTATTTTTATGTTCCCAATGATTTGTTGATCTGAATTTAAATTTCTGTTGAAATAATCCTTCATCATTCCCTCACCTTATCCCGCAGTGCTGCTAGTGAGGAACAATAATGCTCTCACAACTTGACCTGTTGGACTGTGACCAGCTAAATCCTCTTTAGGACCACAACAGGTGGATTAGAATTCAAAGCGAAGTGCAAAAGAAAAATCTCTGCAGCTCATGCAGATAGCTAATGGACTTTGGAGGGGTTAAGGCAAGCAAAAGTATTTCTCTAATATCATAACATTTGCTCTATCTTTGTACTGCTAGGTGGTTCAACTGAACTGTTGGGAATTCAGTATTTGTAGAAACCGAGAGAGAAGGGGATCAAAAAAGGGATACTGTCTCTTATGTGTATTTCTGTAGTATATACAAATTTGTTTCAGTGAGCTAGATCAGTGTAAAACCAATCTGTTTTAAAATGGTAAATATCTGCACAGTATTCAGTTGGTAACCTGATGGTTTGCCAAGTTCTCTCACAGTTTAATTTTTTAAAAGAAAAATTTAAAAAGGTGCTTATGCAAACTGGATGGACCTTAAGTTGCAAGGGATTTACAAACTGCTGTATCACAATCACCAATAGTTAAAACTCCTAAATAGAAGAAAGCAGTCGAGTTTCACTCAAATAATTTCAGAAAGTGTACTTTTTTTAATGTGATGTAACATTTAAGGAAAAAAGTATTTACATGTCCGCAGTGAAGCATTTTTAGGGTATTTAGTGTAGGGACACTATAATGACCCTTTTTATATCTTCCTTATGTTGAACTGTAATCTGTGAAGAACTATGTCTTCTCCGCTTAAAGTGAAAGAAATTCTTGGTAGATGGGTAATTTGAAACAATATGGATCTTGAGATCTCATTACGTAGAATGCTGTAATGGTTCCCAAATGCAATCTCTTGCCTTGAAGAAGGGATTAAAAGAAAGATGGTGGCCTAACTTTGTTCCAAATGAACCCTAAATGGTATCTGCTTGTGGAAATGCAATTGTGTATTTATTAGATTCTTTCTAATAAGTAATATCAGTAATAGTTGCATTGAGTGGAGATTGAGTTTGGGCATGTTAAAATATGCCCCATCCATCCATTAATGGCATTGGTTGTATTACTGTTCCCAAAATTAACCACACAGATATCTGTCATTGTATAAATTGTTGACCAAAGCTGAACCATGATGTCATCTTATTTTATTGGAAAAGGTTGTAGAAAAGTGGCTGAAAACATAAAGATTAATTGTGTTCTCCCAATTATTTTCTTTGTCTGTTGTGCATTTATTGGTTCTTTCTAACTTGTTGTGCAGAATTCCCAAACTTGATGCTCAATGTTTTTTGTGATGAAAATCATTGTCTTGAAAAAAAAATGCATTCAAGGCATCAGTGCAATGAGAGAAAGTCTATAAAACGGCTCTTTCATATTTTCTAACTCTTCTTCCTTGGAATTCATGGAAGTGTTGTTGAACCAATGCAAGTAAGGAAAATTACCCAGATCTTTTGTCAACTACTCTTTTTCCACTCCCCATCTACACTTACAAAATAATTCCTCAAAGCATTTCTTGTACCAACTGTTTGAGGTGTTCTCTTTTGTAAAGAGTCCGAGTTATCTCAGGAAACTGACTCCTGTTTTGAATTATTCACAAATTAGTTGCCAGTCCAAGCTGTTTCTGCGGAGATGGACTACTAAATCTTTTGTTCACAGGGTGGTTGATTAGCGCTCTCACAATATTTCAAAGCATCTCTCTTAATTCCTGATCCCATTTACAGTGGAAAATCAGGAAGAAAATTAACATTGTATATATTATTCTATGTGACACACGATTTGAGATTTATTGCTGTTCTTGTGATGGCCAGTAAACCAGTAATGAAGAATCAAGGAAAGTGAGACATGAGGACCAATATGCTGAATATATTTCAGACCATGAAGGCCCTCCTTTTCAGCTTTGCCCCTCACCTGAGTGTGCTGATCACTAGTCAGGATCAAGTGCCATAAGTCATCTCTTCCCCTCAAAGGGAGAGGAACCTATGATCATGTGGAATTCTAGCGACTTTATGGTGACCTTTTATTTCGGATCTCTTATCTCTTGACATGATTTCTCCATTCCTGAGCTCACTGAATTGTGTTCAGTTCATTACCGCTGTCTTCATCCTAGCAGCAATGTTTTGTATATAAGCCACCATATTGAATATTGGAAGGTAATTTGAGTACAAGGGTGAAAATAGTGGTCTAATAGCTAAACTTGAAACTGTTTTCTTCCAACGTCCAAACACCTGTGCATTCAGCATGGGTAACTGGATGTTGCATTAATTTTTTTTGTTTAGCAGAGTTAAAATTGGAACGTGCAACACAGCTTTGACATCAAACAGGGATCTTTCTCAGCCAACTTGACTCTATTCCAAACTCGGTGTGCATTTACCAGCTGAGGCACTGGGAGAGCCAATGATGAGCCCATATTAGAGTACTGGTTATGTCAACCCCATTTTTTAATAGCTTTTCAGTTTAATACATATAATATGCCGCACAGGAAATTTTCTGTTGAAAAATATTCAGCATAGTAACAGAATTCTGAATGAATATAAGAATGTTTTGTTTATTTCAACAAATTTCTATAATTTGCTTCTGAATTGCACTGATTTTATCTTTTATATCAACGCGCTTTCCAAAGCAACAGTATTACCTAATCAGGTTTTTATAGATCACCCACTATTGCTTGCTTCCTTGTGTGGTTCTATCTTTCATTGGTATGAAGTGAGCAGTTGAGTTGGGAGAGAAGAGATTAATCTGGTTAGCTTTTCTTCCCTTCCCTTACCCTTTTGATGCTTTCTCTTGTTCTCCGTTAATGTAACCAAAGTATTCCTTTGCTGTTTGACCTGATATTTGAGGTTGAGTGCTAGTGGATGTAGCTATGTTGAAATGTCATTGGAAGTTTGACCTAATGCTTTATGGATTGGGAGTCTAAAGTTGTATTCGAATTACTCTGCAGCTGTTTTATTGTTGCTTCATGCAATACTGGATAAAGGTAGAACCTTACTAGTTATTTTACTGTTTCTCACTTTCACGTGTGAATGCAAATGAACATTCATGCCAAACCTGATCAGTCTCAATCTTTACTCTGCCATCAAGAATCTGGTGCAAAATTTGTTTGTCTGTAAAGATTTTCCTTGTTTTTGGGGAAGGTGTGGTGAGGAAGATGTTGGTAGGGGAGTGTCCGTGAACATAACTTCAACTATTAGCTGCCTTGTTTCCATTGTGTTCATAACTTCAAATGTTGTAAGGTAGTGCATTTTACAATAGTTTGGAATAGAGATTTATTCTTTGGTTTGATTGAGCCTCTAAGCTGCTATATAAACCACTGTTGTGTATTGAATAAAGGTTGCGCATATATATGTGTATATAAAAAAGTGACCCTTGTACTTGGAGTAATACCTGTTGAAGAGCATTTATTCCCCAGCACCTTACAAATTCATTGTTGCAAATAAGCATCAAACTTGGTGACATCTCAACTTGCTACCAGTGTAATTGCCTGCAAGTAAGAGTTAGCAATTCCACCTCTATTGAGTCATCTCATTCAGCTGACTGAAGACTGTTAAAGTAGAATAAAGGTTGAACATAGAACATTACAGCGCGGAACAGGCCCTTCGGCCCACAATGTTGCGCCGACCAGTCTTATTTTTAAAAAAAACATTGACCCACTAATCTAAACCAATCCCTTTTCGTCCATAAACCTATCCACCAATCTCTTAAACGCCCCCAAACTAGGCGCATTTACAACTGCAGCAGGCAGGGCATTCCAGTCCCTCACCACCCTCTGGGTAAAGAACCTGCCCCTGACATCCGTCCTATAACTACCCCCCCTTAATTTAAAGCCATGCCCCCTCGTGCTAGATTTCTCCATCCGAGGAAACAGGCTATCACCATCCACCCTATCTAAACCTCTAATCATCTTATATGTTTCTATAAGATCCCCTCTTAGCCGCCTTCTTTCCAGTGAAAACAACCCCAAATCCCTCAGTAGTTGCTCGTAGATTTCAGTTAATGGGCTGCATTTTGTACTTGATGCTGTCTTCAAAGAAGGCTGCGCAGAAAGGTTCAGCAATCTCTCTGGTGCAGGTTTCCTCTTTCCTGATTACTTGGCATCAAATTCAAAGTTAGGGGATCTCCAGATGTCACAAAGCAGGTAGGCAGCTGCATTGAGGCATTCTTACAGATAGCAAAATAATTGATCAGGATTTGGATAGAAGTTAACATTAACTGTGATTGTTGAAAATGTTAAATGTATGAAGAATTAAGATACCTTAGTATTTGGATGTCCGTGTTATTAGGACAGAAAACCAAATGGTTACAATCGTGTTCACAAGGTGGGTAAAAAGAGGACAATGGAGGGAGTGCCCATAACCATGTATGCCCTATCAGAGTCAACACAGCCTTTCATGTATAGAGTGACAAATTGTGTGCATCAAGTTGTCTAGTATACAGCAGTTACTGTTCCCTCATGTCACCTTTGTTTGGGGGTCAATTTTAACTGGATCACTACACCTCTTCTGACTGTGCGTGTTCTTGCCTAATCACCCTGATGTGTTTGAAGTACCCTTCACACGTCAACTGCATCCTCAGCCTCCTGCATAGTTGCAGTCAAGCTCAATGCAAGCTCCAGGGATAATTTTTTGTGGGTATTGTAAAATTTTCTGCTCTAAACATCAGACCTTAACTGTATTCTCCATTTTCTTTGCAACAGAATGAACTGGTGATATGAGGTGAATATCTTGGTGTTTGATGAGACTGGTTGACATTTTGTGTGTGTATATATCTTTCGAAAATATGTTGTGCTGAAGGATAGTGTCTGGTTCAACTTGATTTTTTTTTGCCTCTTTAGCACTTGTACCAACATGATCAATTTATATTTTCATTTGAATACCTCGCTTTTGCTTTTTTTCTGTCTTAAAGGAGTACTTGGCAATCTACTTGGTTTGCGAAAAGAGCCTATGTTACTTTCATCCTGTGGAAGCAATGGAAAGACAGGGATTATTTAAGAAGACTTTTTGCCTGAATTCTACAGATGACAATTCAAATCAATATAGATCCAAGCCTAAACATAAATGCATATCTTCAAGTTCCAAGATTTTCTAAGTCATTTGTTCACATTCCTTCTTCTGTTTGCCTCTACCCAGATCCCATCTTGCCCTAGACATCCATATTCCATCATTGCTGCAAATATCAACTTCTGCAAGCAAACCTGAATTTTGTGCAAACTGCAACTTGGGTTCAAAAGACCTGTGACAGCATATCTATTCACTCAACAATAAAGTCGAATACTACTGCCTACATTAAAAATAATATGACTTTGGACTGCAAACCACTGAACTTCTACATCAGCAGAGAAATACATGTAGTTCAGGCTGAACCAATTCAACTCTTTCTTAAAAAAAAAGGACATTATTGAAGTATTTTAAGTACATAGTTTGTATATAAACTTCTGACACTCTCCCTTCTGTGAGACGTTCTTGGACAATTCATGGTCTTAGCATTCAGATATGTCTAAGCAGTCCAAAACCAGTTAAAACTTAATAGTTTATCAGTTAATCCAAACAAAGCCAGCTCCTGGTTTCAGGATTACTAGTTATAACCTGCAGAAGTACTCCTTGGTAGTATAATTGATTAATGAGCAATATTACCCATATTAAGACTATGACCCAAAAAAAAGGGGAATTGGGATTTTGACTCTCATATTCACTCTATCTCAGAAATACTGAGGTGAAACCTAGCTTTGTTTTTATAAAAACAAGTGACTGAGCCCAAGGTTGTCCCATGTGATTTTTGTATCCTACTGTGTGGTGCATTTACATTCAAAGCCAGCATAAGGTTCTATCTGCTCATTTGGAGAGACTAGGAAAAATTTAACTTGTTCACCTAATGTTGGATCATGCCATCTGCTTGTAGTTTGCCACCTGCCTGTCAGTTACATTGGAAGGAAAATTCTTCGTCCCAATCTGTGGAATGGAAATATGGAAAGACTAGGGAAAGCACAAATAAAATAATTTCAAATGCTGCTATACTACCTAACTCCTGCATCCCAAACTACTTGTACTTATGGTTGAAGGTGTTAAGTCTTACTGGTGACTTGGGGTGTTATCCCAATCCATTGCCTACTTTTGGTGATGCGTACCCTGCCTGTAGTATGAAAGTCAATGTGCCTTTATGTCAGATGTATTGACTGAGATTGTGTTAAGTCTTAAAGGAATACATTTTTCTATTTGTATACAGAAAACATGCATTTTGAATTCATTTAGTTATTGTTACTGTTTTCATGTGAATTATGTTTAAAAAAAAATCAATTTATATATTTAATTTTCCATCTGGCAAATACTTGAATATTTTTATTATTTTGCTTAAAATCTTCCAGTTGCAGCTTCAACCTTTGGTTTGGTCATTCATATTGCTGATATATAACCGCCAATGGTATTTTTCTCATACCATAGCATCTTGACAAATGGAATTAATTTCTGTTTTTTTAAAATCTTAACATTTGTTGAATTAAGTAGCTCCATTGTGGGTCACATTGTGGCATTTTAAACAAAACTGCTGTTAGTAATAAACCAAGGATTTAAATGTGAAGGCATGCATTGGGGGTGGGGGGAAGAGGTTTTGTTTTTAACACCTTGCCCAACACTTTAAGTCCATCTTTTCAGCTCAGGAAATGTCCATTATTTCATGCAGGACAGATTGATCAGAATTTAAAAGATTAATGCTTATGGTGCAACGTTTTCCCCCTTTTTGGGAATTGTGAATAATTCCCAAAAATGTTTAAATTTTATACCTCCATTCACTGTTACATGATCGTGGAAATTGCTGTACAGTATGATAAATAACTTTACAATGCAGCATGTCCAGCTGGGTTTGTTAACTAGACCATTTGGATAAATACTGTACTTGATAAGTCAGCTTGATTAATTTCTGGTGATGAACAGAATGGCTGAAAGTTGCCCCTTCTCCTTGCACAGATGGTGCAGAAAAATATCAAATATCTGACCAAAATAACTTCTTGTGATCTGGAAAAATTGAAGGAAATGTGGCAAGCATGTGACTCAATGTGATGGAATGAACTGGGCAACACTGGAGATTGATGGAACTGACATGCAAGATTAGAATACAGTAATTGTCAATCTGGAGTAGAGATGGCACACCTGAGACTTTGAAAATTGACTTGGAATGTGTTGGCAATATTAATGTTCAGCATTACCTCCCCAACTCTTTTAAATGCTCTCCTGGATATCTCTGGTTTTGAGGTTGACAGCATCATCTACTTTCTGGCTTCTGCTGGTCTCTGTTCTATCTTGTACCTTTTGACATAGCCGGCATTAGAAATTTTACATGGCATTCATATGCTGCCTCACATTTACAGCTATAAAAATCATCTGATCTAGTAAATATTGACCTGTCTCATCTAGTGTACTGTGATTTCATGAATGTTTTGTTGGATTTTGACCAGTGTATCATGTGAAATATGCTTCATAGTCAAGTAATGTGGAATTTGCAATCCACCAATAAAAGTTTTGGAATAAATTCCAAAGGTGGGGGGGGTTGGGTGGTAAATGAGGTTTTTCTCACTTACAATGAGGGTTAGGTTTTTATTATGAACATCATGACTGATCTGATATTGATCTGTGCCATTCCATTTCTTTGACCATCATTATCTTACCCTGGTATATAGAATATAAAATTTTATCTTCATGGGTGAAATTTGAAAAGCAGGACTTGTTCCCAGATCTCTGTGCATTTCGGTCTGAAATTGATTCAAGAAACCATGTACAGGCTGTAACTATCTCTCTATGACTATACTAATTGATGCACTGCATAATCTAATCATTCAAACGGATGCATTCTCTGAAACCTACTACAACTAGTGACAGATACAACTTTAAATTTGATTTTCTTTATTTCTTACTTCAGTTCAAATAAATAGATAATAGCAACATAAAAATGGAAACCATCATTTCAATACATTAAACATTGTCCTATTCTGACAGAAGTATTTTTCTTTAACTCAGATTTTGTTTCACAAAGTGTAAAGTAGACATGAAGAAAAAGTGTGTATTTTTGTAAAGCTCCTATAATGTTGTGTTAAATTGTCAGCGTAGATTTGCTGTGCTTTTATGCATCATTGAAACTCCATTCACAAAATACTAAAGTGTAGAACTGAGCCAGTCATACACCTGGCAGTTAAACCAACCCACTACAATTCAGCATCAAACATTATGCAAGAAATATCGAGTGTTTTTTTATTATAATAGTGTGGCATTTAGAAGTAGTCTCATAATAGCTTTGTAATGATCCACTGTTACAAGATGCTGTGGAGACCAGAAGATCCAGATTTCGTCCTTGCCTGTGGAGGCAAATTTGATGCTATAATGAAGGTTCAGTGGCTATAATGAAAACAGCAAAACAAAAGGCCTGGATTCCAATCAATAGGCAGACCTCCGCTGGTATGTGTGTGGATGAAAGGTGAGAACAGGATAAACTTTGAGTTTGATGTTTATTTGTCTCAACCTGCAGATGTCCAAAACCAGCTGTTCAGATTTTGACACTGAAAGAATGGCCAGAGAAACTGCTACAACCTGTGAAACTAAAGTGGAGCTTTGAGTAAAGGGGTAAGAATTGGGAGTGGATGGTGGGGGGGATATTTTTACTTAATGTTCAAGTATGTTTCCTGGTAATATTCTGTAACTCTATAAAATCAGAAAATGTTAAAATTCAAGTTAGTTCAAAATTACAAAAGGAAAATGCTGCAAGCATGCAAAAGATCTTCTGAAAGAGAGATGGCAAGTTAACTTCTACTCTCATTAATGTGTAAAATTGCAGCCTCATAATTGCAAATTAATGTGGATACATCTCAAATTACCATCAAGGAGCCCTGTGACCAGTATATTTGCTATCAATTTCATTTCCTCCCACTCTGTTTAATACACAGCTGACTTGTAAATGAATCTTGTAACTCAGTCAAAAGAAGAGCAAGTTTTCAAATAAATCAGCCTCCTGTTAGCTGACAACTGCTTTCAATCATTCCTGCTGATCTACAAACAAACGTAAATGGATTCAAAAAAAGTTTCATGATAGAAAGCAAACGGAAAATGTCCAATATCCATATTAGCACCGATGAGAGAAAAACTCCTGCATGTAATGGAAAAGATTTAATATAATCAGCAACTGCTCTCATATATAATATATATCAAGGCTTAATACACACTTGGTTTATATTATATGAACTAATGGGAGTATCAAAACCCCTACAATACCTTACTAGCCAACTATTATTCTGTTATTGTTAAGAGCAAGCAAAAGTGAATAATAATTAAAATGTTAAGCTATTGAACAGTGCATTTGGGAATGGGAACTTTTTTCTGTACTTCCAAGTTTTATTGCCTAAATTTTAAAAGGCAAAGAGATTGGCTGCCTGCCAGAAGAAAACATTATAGTGCTACAAAACATGCTGATAAATGCTACAGTAGCCCAAAATCTAAAAGGGTAACTTGGAAAACTGATTCATAGTGGATGGTGTATGTTTCTTTTTGGTATTATGTGAGGAATAATGTCCAACCCACTGAGGAAACAATTGATAAGATAAAAGCAATTACTGCAGATGCTAGAATTTAAAACAAAAGTGGAAAATATTTGAAAATCTCAGCATATCTGACAGCATCTGTGGAGGGAGAATAGAGCTAACATTTCGAGTCTGGATGACCCTTTGAAGTATCTTCTAGACTTAGTCACAGAGGTTTACAGCATAGAAACAGGCCCTTTGGTCCAACTTATCCATGCTGCCCTTAGGGTTTTTTTTTGAAACCCCTAAGCTAATCCCAATTGCCTGCATTTGGCCCATATCCCTCTACACCCATTATACCCATGTAACTATCTAAGTGCTTTTTAAAAGATAAAATTGTACCTGCCTCTACTCCTACTTCCTGGCAGCTTGTTCCAGACACTCGCTACCCTCTGTGTGGGAAAAAATTGCCCCTCTGAACACTTTTGTATCTCTCCCTTCTCACCTTAAACCTATGCCCTCTAGTTTTAGACTCCCCTGCCTTTGGGAAAAAATATTGACTATCTACATTGTCTATGCCCCTCATTATTTTATAGACGTCTATAAGATCACATCTCAGCCTCCTATTCTCCAGAGGAAAAAGTCCCAATCTATTCAGCCTTTCCTTGTAACTCAATCCATCAAGTCCCAGTAGCATCCTAGTAAATCTTTACTGCACTCTTTCTAGTTTAATAATAATGACCAGAATTACACACACTATTCCAAGTGTGGCCTTCCCAATGTCTTGTACAACTTCAACAAGACGTCCCAACTCCTGTATTCAATGTTCTGACTGATGAAACCAAGCATGCCGAATGCCGCCTTCACCACTCTGCCCACCTGTGACTCCACTTTCAAGGAGCTATGAACATGTACCCCTAGATCTTTGTTCTGTAACTCCCCAACGCCCTGCCGTTAACTGAGTAAGTCCTGCCATGGTTCAATCTACTAAAATGCATTACCCCGCAGTTGTCTAAATTAAACTCCATCTGCCATTTGTCAGTCCACTGGCCCAATTGATCGAGATCCCGCTGCAATTGGAGATAACCTTCTTCGCTGTCCACCATGCCACCAATTTTGGTGTCATCTGCAAACTTACTAACCATGCCTGCTATATCCTCATCCAAATCATTAATATAAATGACAAATAACAGTGGATCCAGCACTGATCCCTGAGGCACACCGCTGGTCACAAGCTTCCAGTTTGAAAAACAACTCTCTACAACCACCCTCTGGCTTCTTTCAAGAAGCCAATTTTGTATCCATTTAGATTCCTCATCCTGGATCCCATGAGATTTAACTTCACGCAACAATCTTCCATGCAGTACCTTGTCAAAAGCTTTGCTAAAGTCCATGTAGACAACATCAACTGCACTACCCTTATCTACCTTCCTGGTTACCCCTTCAAAAAAACTCAATCAAATTTGTGAGACATGGTTTTCCACTTACAAAGCCATGCTGACTGTCCCTAATCAGTCCTTACATCTCTAAATGCTTGTAGATCCTGTCTCTCAAAATACCTTCCAACAATTTGCCCACCACAGATATGAGGCTAACTGGCCTGTAGTTCCCAAGCTTTTCGCTGCAGCCCTTTTAAACAAAGGTACAACATTTGCCACTCTCTAATCTTCAGGCACCTCATCCATGACTATTGATTCAAATATCGGCTAGGGGACCCACAGTTTCCTCCCTAGCCTCCCACAACATCCTGGGATATACCTCATCAGATCCCGCAGATTTATCTACCTTGATGCACTTTGAGACTTCTGGCACCATCACCTCTGTAATATGTACGCTCCTCAAGACATCAATGTTTAATTCCCCAAGTTCCCTAGCATCCATGCTTTTCTCAACAGTAAATACTGATGAGAAATATTCATTTAGGATCTCACCCATCTCTTGTGGATCCACACATAGGTGACCCTGTTGATCCTTAAGAAGCCCTTCTCTCTCCCTTGTTACTCTTTTGCCCTTTATGTATTTGTAGAAGCTGTTTGGATTCTCCTTTGCCTTATCTGCCAAAACAATTTTGTGTCCCCTTTTTGCCCTCCTGATTTCTCTCTTAACTCTACTCCTACACCCACTATATTCTTCAAGAGATTCACTTGATCCCAGCTGCCTATGTACGTGTGCCTCTTTCTTTCTCTTGACCAGGGCCTCAGTATCCCAAGTCATCCAGGGTTCCCAACTTCTACCAGCCTTGCCCTTCAGTCTAAGAGGCATGTGTTTACCCTGAACCCTGGTTATCACACTTTTGAAAGCATGCCACTTACCAGACGTCCCTTTTCCTTCCCACAAATTCCCCCAATTAATTTTGAAAGTTCCTGCCTGATACCATCAAAATTGGCCTTGCCCCAAGACTTGGAATGTTGCCTCTATTCTGTCTCCACAGATGCTGTCAGACCTGGTGAGATTTTCTAGCATTTTCTGTTTTTTGATGTGTCCAAGAAAGCAACCCAGTCATTGTGTGAACAATTAAAAAAAACACGATAAGAAGGACTATAATGCTCTACGACATTTAAGGGTACTGGTGTCTATGCACACTTAATTTTACATGATTATCAGATTGGAGAGAGTATCCATTGGTATTCACTTAGCTCTTTTTGAAATGTAAGAATGATCTGGATTTGGGTGTGGGCACCATAATTTCAAAGTTTTCAGGCAATGCAAAATTTGAAAATGCAGTGGACATGAGGATAGAAACAGACTTCTGGATGACCTAGACTGGTTAATGGGGAAAATGGCCACTGAATTTTGTTGCAGATAAATGCAAAGTAATACATTTTAGAAGGAAGTAATGCTGAAAGAGATTGGTACCTGGGTCTTCATGTACACAATTCACTGGAGGATGCCTGTTTAAGAACGCTGTAAAGGTCTTAGATTGCTGAGGAAGTTTACTAATGATATGGAGAACCAAGAGAAGCTGGACTTACTCCTCAGCAATGAGAAATAAAAGGGAAGATTGAATAGTAACATTCAAAATTAAGAAGTTTTGATAGACTAAACAGGCAGAAACTTTCTACCAGCAGAATGGTTGATGACCATAGTTAACAAATTCAAGACAATATACGTATGTCAAGGCAGAGGAAGTAGATTGCAAAGTGACTATAAAAAGGGGAATTGATATATATTCCAATGGGGAAAAAAGCAATGGAGTGGAACTGTTTGGCCTGCCCTTTCAAAGATGTGGCACAATCACAATGGGCCAAAAAGGACTGCGCCATATGATTCTAGGTCACTTTGGCCAAAGTAATTTTATGATCTGTTGATTCGTCTATAAATTATTTTTGCTGTAATGTTATTAAAGGATGAATGGTTGCATGAAATAATCCTGTTTGGCCTTATTAGGAATTACCACTTTTTTGACAGTGGTTGTGGTCTGTACTTATGTTTTTTTTAGGGAATCAGTGTGCAATAATATATTGATGCTTTGTTGAAATCTGTGCCTTTAAAAGTAGGGTATCAGTTCATATCTTGATTGCTATTGTCAACCAGACCATCTGTGAGAAGTTGAGCACTAAATGAAGATTTTAAATAAATGAGGAGATTGCCAATTCTAATCATTGTACTCAGTTGTTAAAACCTGAGAGTTGCTGTCTGGTGTCTTACTGTTATTATAATTTGTCTATAACCGGATTGTTAGATTACATCCACAGCAGAAAACACACAACTCACAAAAAAGGCTTGAAACTGGTTTCCTGCCTTCATAAATAAGCATGTGCGGTTTTCATTGGAGGGTACTGCGCAATTCTTGCATTAAAACAAAATGACATTCTAAAATGCAACAGACCTGACATTTTAAGAGCTCTATTTTAAATCATGGGATGATAATGCCAACATTTCGACCAATTGCTCAGAGTTTTTAAAATGGTTTCTATCTCTAAACGAAGAAGAATTTTTTTTAGATTTATGCTAATAAGTGTGCCACAGGTGGCACAGTGGTTAGCACTGCTGCCTCACAGCACCAGGGACCCAGGTTCAAATCCCAGCTTGAGTCACTGTCAGTGTGGAGTTTGCACATTCTCCCCATGTCTGCGGAGGTCTCCTCCGGGTGCTCTGGTCTCCACCCACCATCTGAAAGTCGAGCTGGTTAGGTGCACTGGCCATACTAAATTCTCCCTCAGTGTAACTGAACAGCTGCTGGAGTGTAAGGACTGAGGATTTTCCCAATAATTTCATTGCAGTGTTAATGTAAGCCTGCTTATGACATTAATAAATAAACTTTAAACATGACACTGAAAATAAATCCTTTCACTGTGCCTTTGGTTCCTCATGCTATTAAGTAATGAAAAACATCAAACTTCTAGTTTGCTCTTTAGTTATGGTAACAGTTGTAGCAGCTGCAGAATGCTATCGTGCAGAGGGAACTGGGTTTCCTCAGACATGAATCACAAAAGGTTCCCTTCCAGCAACTAATTAAGAAGACAAGCAGGTTGAAGATTGGCCTTTATTACAAGGGGGTTGGCGTATAGAAGTTGGGGAGTCCTGCTGCTGTACTGGACATTGTTGAGGCCATACCTAGAGTACAGTTTTTGGCTCCTTATTTAAGGTGAGATATACTTGCATTGGTGATAATTCAGGGAAAGTTAACTAAATCAATTCCTGGGATGAAGGGGCTGTTTTATGAGGAAAGATTGGGCAGTTTGGGGTTAAAATCATTGGAGTTTAGAAGATTGAGGCAGTGACCTTATTGAAACATAACATTCTGAGAAGGCTTGACAGGATAATTGCTGAGAGGATATTTTCCCTCATGGGGAACTGGAGGGCAGAGTTTCAAAATGAGGGGTCCCCTATTTAAGGCAGAGGAATTTATTTTCTCGAAGGGTCATTAACCTTTGGAATTCGACCTCAGAGCAGTCAACGCCAGGACTCGAAGCCGAGTTATATTTTTAATCATCAAGAGAATTAAGGTTGGGTGAGAATGGGAGTGATATCAGGTAGAGAAATGCATTAAGTCCACAATCCAATCAGTCATGATTTTATTGTATGGCAGAGTACGCTCAAAGGGCAAACTGCCTACTTGTATTTTGTATGTTCTTATCCCGAAAGGCATTGGCTAAATTCCCTTTGGGCAGAATTTTACTGGCATGTCCACCTGAGCTTCGGACAATCCCACCCGAGGACGAGAACGCTGTTCTCCAGGCTTCACCCGCTCCCAGAATCGGGACAGACGTGTAGGCAAAATTCCGGCATTTATTTACTAGGAGAACCCATTTTGTAAACAATCTTTCCCACGTACTGAATAATGCGAAAAATATATCTGTAGCTATAAAATATGGATGTTTGCTATCCTGTTTAAATTGAAAGTTTGCAGGGTGTATTTTTAATCTCAGCCATCTGGTTAGTTGGTGCAAGACATTGGATACCGATTAGGCAACGACTATGCAGGGAGGGAAAAAGGAGTATGTATACAGGCAATACTCATGGGGAAACAAGGCAGAGGACAGTAAACAGTCTTTGGAAGGATTGTGTGGTTTCAAGAAATTGAAAGAGAAGACAATTTAAAAAAAACATAAAAATAACATTAAAATATGCCATCTTTACCTCTTTAAATTTGAAAATGAGACAAAGAAGGCTTATTGAGAAAGGACTGGAGAATAGCTGAACAAACGTTTTTTTTCAGAGAGCCGATATGCTTTGGTCAAATAAGTCTTTTTCTGTTCTATAATGAACTAGATTTCTATAAATTCTTAATACTAGGAACAATAGTTTGTTCATTCAGCAAGTATAAAGTCCAAATGGTGACTACTGTGTGGCTCTTCATATTTCTCTGATTCTATCAGTTAATGTAGACAAATAAGTATTCACATAGGTTATTAAAGATAATGTGAATTGTCATACAAACTGCAAATGAACTTCAATGTTTCCACTTCAGGGAATAAATGTATACCAAATTGCCATTTGTAGAACAGTTTAAAAAAAATCTAATTCATAGAATGTATAAAATTAAAATATAAAATTCTCAGAATGTGATTGAGGCCAAAATATACAGAATCTGCAACAATGATTAGCATGGAGAGGAGCTTTTACCCTATAAGATTTAGAAGCAGAATTAGGCCATTTGGCCCATCAAATCTGCTGTGCCATTCAATCATGGCTGATATTCTCATCCCCATTTTCCTGCCTTCTCCCCATAACCTTTGATCCCCTTATTGATCAAGAACCTATCTATCCCTGTCTTAGAGATACTTAACGACCTGGCCTCCACAATCTCTGTGGCATTGAGTTCCACAGATTCACCACCCTCTGGATAAAGAAACTCATTCTCATCTCAGTTATAAAGGAATGGCCCTTCACTCTGAGTTATGCCTTCAAGTTCTTATCTCCCCATGAGTGGAAACATCATCCCCCGCTCTACTCTATCCAGGCTTCTCAGTATTCTGTAAGTTTCAATTGGATCTCCCCTCGTTCTTCAAAACATCAAGTAGAGACCAGACGCCTCAACCACTCCTCATATGACAAATCCTTCATCCTGGGATCATTCTTGTGAACCTCCTCTGGACCCCCTCCAAGGCCAGTGCATCCTTCCTTGGGTATGGCCCAAAACTGCTCACAATATTCCAAATGGGATCTGACCAGAGCCTTACACAACTTCAGCAGTACATCCCTGCTTTTGTATGCTAGCCCTCTAGAAATGAATGCTAACATTCAACTGAACCCACATGTTAACCTTAAAAGAGCCCTGAACCAGGACTCCCAAGTCCTTTTGTGCTTCAGATTTTTGAAGCCTTTCCCCATTTAGAAAATAGTCTATGCCTCGATTCTTCCTACTTCAGAGCACAGAAGTTAGAACTGCTGTTTCACAGTGCCAGGGACCTGGATTTGATTTCTGGCTTGGGTCACTGTCTGTATAGAGTTTGCACATTCTCCCTGTTTCTGCATGGGTTTCTTCCAGGTGCTCCAGTTTCCTCCCATAGGGCAAAGATGTGCAGATTAGTTGAATTGACTGTGCTAAAATTCTCAGTGGACCTGAGCAGATGCTGGAGTATTGCGATGAGGGGATTTTCACATAACTTCACTGCAGTGTTAATATAAGCCTACTTGTGACTAATAAATAAACTTTAAAAGTGCATAGCCTCATACTTGCTCTCATTGCATTTCCACCTGCCACTTCTTTGCCCACTCTCCTAGCCTGTCCAATTCTCAATACTACCAGTTCCTCCATACATCTTTGTATCATCTGCAAATTTAGCAACCATGCCCTCAATTCCATCTTCCAGCTCATTAATGTATATTGTGAAAAGTTGTGGTCCAATACTGACCTCTGTGAAACACCAGCAGTCACTGATTGCCAAGCTGAAAAGGACCCCCTTATCCCCACTCTCTGTCTTCAGTCTGTCAGCCAATCTTCTATCCATGCCAGTACCTTGCCTCTAACACCATTGGCTCTTATCTTATTTAGCAGCCTTCTGTCAGGCACCTTGTCCAAGGCTTTCTGGGAAATCCAAATAAATCCTGTTCAATGGATTGAACCACATTAGTGAAAGGAGTGAGCACTTCAGTGGGTGCCAGTGGTTGATCACTATCGACGGTTTAAGGACTGGTGTACAGTTCTTCAGCACTGACTGGAGGGTGAGTTCTTGAGAGTATGAGAAGGATCAATGGGTGAGACTGTGTAATATCAGGGATGTCGGATTCATTAAAAATTTTGCAAGTCAATGAGCTGAACACAGACCTTAACAGACATATCTTCACTTCATGCTGGAAATGGTGACGTTGCTCTGCTATAGTCACACTTTGTAACTAGGACTTCCCACCCTGTTCGTCAGTGCTTCCTTGGGAGAAGAGGGTGGTATAATAGCTGTCAGTGGATCAGTGTTCCAGCCGCCCAGGCTGATGCTCTGGGGACACAAATTCAAATCCCACAATGGCAGTTAGTGGAATTTAAATTAAATACAGTCTGGATTTGAACGTCAGTCTTGACAATAATGACTATACAACTATCATCAATTGTTGTAAAAAAAAAATCCCTGCTGGTTTACTCACGTCCTTTAGGGAAGGAAATCTGCCGCCTTTACTTGATCTGGCCCACAGATTCACAGTAATGTGTTTGACTTGCAATTGCCTCAAAGTGGCCCAACATGCAGTTCAAGGTGAATTAGAGATGGGCACCAAAAGTGGGCCTTGATAATGATGCCCACATCCCATGAAAGAATATATGTTTCAAAGAAATGAATGAATGATCGGCACCTACATTTCCAAGTCAGTGATTAATGGGCTGAAGAAGTTTTTAAAATTGGTAATAGTCTTGTGCACCTGCTGCCCTTATCGGTTATAGGAACTCTAGCTACAGATGGAATGCAAAATACCATAAATTGTTCTCCTTGCTTGACAGCTACTATTGGCTTTACCAAAATTTAGCAATTAAAATAAAAAGTAGAAAAAACATGAAATATGAATTGGTCACTCGCACAACTTAATATCTGGATGACCAATTGTAAACATATATATATAAAAATATTGAAATAAAAATAATTATTTAAACCACATTGCTAAATTATAGAAACACTGTATAGTGTGACAACAGTACCAAAAACTCGAAGACAGCTTAACCTCGGGCTCGGTTCGAAGTTGGAAGATCACAGATGTTTCTGGATTTATCTGGATGGCTAGGTTTGCTGCCTGAGTGGAACAGAACAGTGCAAGATCACTAAGCGGTCCATTCCTACAATGTCAAAACCCTAACTTTTCTCAATTTTGCAGAGTTCAATTGAAGAGCAGGCCATTCCTGCTCCTCCAGATACCACAATCAGGTTAAGTGATTAAACAAAAAAAACTTACTTTACTCTTTAGGCTGCATGTAGGCTATTTTTCTTGAGTACAGCCAGCACTCCAGGCAAAATATCCTGCAGCAAGGGGTCTCACACTGGTCTGTTTTAGGTGAGTGCATTGCAAGCTAATATTAAGGCCTTTAGCAATATGGTGAGAGATGCATTTCCGGCTCACTGAGTGTGCTGTCTCTGTCCTCTATACTGGAGGCTATTCACTACCTGAGAAACACATGCCGTGTGGCTGGATTTTTAGGCTGCTGTCCACTCTCCAGCAATGTTATTAGGTGTTCCTGAAGTATTCCTTTACTTAGAAGAAGCTGCATTTGCCTAATGCAAACCTTTAACAGTTTTTGCATTGAAGCATAAGTGACTCTGATTAATCTTATGATATTTGTTCAGGAGAAGTATTTTTCGAAGCAGTGTTACAGTTTTAAGAAAGCTTTTCTATGTATGGGATTCTATTTTATTGCATATGAAGCTGATCTCATTCCTAGTGGTTCTGAGCCACATGTAACGAGAAGGTTCAAGTTTCAATATGTGATTCATCCTGAGCTAACTTCTCCACTGAGCCAATGCTCTGCAATTGACAAAGTGTGTCCAGGACTAAGAAGGCAAAAAAAAACAAGATTTCCAACTCCTGAGTGTTGTCCAGTGATTTGCGAGACAGCTACTGCAACGTTTTTTTGTGATTGAACCTGAGTGCATGAAAGAATTCAAAAATGTCATTTACGTTTCATTTGTCCACACTGCAAAGCTCCCTGGGACATGCAATTAATCTAAAGGTGGTTTCCTGTTAGCTTAGAAATGTTGTTTATGCGCAAATTAATTTCATTTCCAAGTTGACAGTCTGGGATTTCCACAAATTGTTGTGCAATTGCAACCATGTCACTGAGACACCACAAATAGTTTGCATGTTCTTAAAGCTCCAGAAGTTCTACGAATGTGCCAAACCTTCTGAATATAGTAAACTGGCACAGCGCTGTAATAAATTCATTTGCAGAGTATTTACAATTTGCGTGTTATAATTCACTATTCTGTTGATTTCATCTTCCCTGATACCTTTCACTGTTTACTGATGGGCAGTAATTCTGAACGACAATCTTTTAAAACTTTGTGCTCCTTGAATACTATTCTCAAAAAGACATTTTATTCAGTCCCTTGGGTCTGCAAGATTCTATTGCGTTCCGAAGAATTGCAGGCAGACGTGAGGGACAGTTCCCTTTGGGCGCCAAGATTTCCAGAATAAATAAAATGTTTGCATTAGCTACACAGTGCACTAATAATACCTTCTGGAGCAAACAGTGTTTTGTGTACCATTTTTGCTGGGAAGAGATGTTATTCCATATCTGTCACTGTTGTAACTGACATCATGGCAGATGAAAGTTGCAGAATAGTAAACTATGGACATGCACCTTGTAAATCAACCTTGGTGGGTACTGGGAATGCAGGAGGACACAGACCAACTTTGCATGCCCATCTTCCAACACGATAAGTTGAACTGTATGTCTGTCCGCCAGATGGTTATTATCCATTTAATGTTATAATCTCATTTAGATTCCATAAACAGTCAAGGATTGGGGAACACAACTTAAATTCACAACAGGAAAAGTCAGGTGGAATCTCCTTAACAGCAAAAATGAAGAATAAATAATAAAGAAGATAATGTCATGCAAACTGGGTAAATGGGTTCAAAAGGACATTGGAACTGAATTTTGCGATTAAAAACACCAGTAAGCCTGACTGTTATTAATGAGTAAATTTCACAGCTTCCAGGAACTACACATACGGTGTGGAAAAAACCGAGTTATTCGGTTCAGACTTAAACCTGGTGTTGTCAGACTTTTTACTGTGTTTACCCCAGTCCAACGCCGGCACATCCACATCATTACAGTACTACACAGTGGATACTCAGTGTTCCAGAAAAACTCAGGACTTGTTCATCCCAGTATAATTGAATGTGTGATCAGTCTTAATTACTGCCAAATAACCTTTCTGTCCCTGAGAATTAACTTCCACAAATGTGGTAATCCATTCCTACACGTTCAGTTATAGTTGGAGACTTAAAATGTAGAAAATAAACATTTTAAAATAGTCTTTCAGCCTTTTATTTCTCTCCGTTAACCTTACAAAGAACAAAGAACAAAACAGCACGGGAAACAGGCCCTTCAGCCCAACGAGCCCGCGCCGCCGTCCCATTGTCTCAGTGACCTATTCATGATTTTAGTCTATGCCTAATGTGCGAGGATCAGGGAGGTCCAATATAGGGACAATTTGTTACCCAATCAATCAGCCTAAAAGCGCATCTTTGGGATGTGGGAGGAAACCGGAGCACCCGGAGGAAACCCACGCAACCACGGGGAGAACGCGCAAACTCCCACAGACACAGGCCCAAATCCATGTGTCCGCACAACAACAGAGATAGTCTCTGAGCTGTCATGTTGCCCTCGAGATGGTCCAGTTTAAGCACACTAACGACATGAAGCAATAGGCAACTCCCGAAGCAACATCCAAGAGCAGCCCACTACAACCTGCCGCATGCATGCCCCTTGCTGGTCAACAAGGTGGACTTAAATGCCTGTGGAGACAAAAAATTCATTATTAAACAGGCAAAGACTGTAACATCCCTGAGGCAAAAACGGAATCCCAAGCCTACAATGTTTAGTAAGGCCTGCTATATCCCCCTATATGTAGACCGCTCATGTGGCTGTCTAAGTGACTCTTAAACAACCCTAGCGTGCCTGCTTCCACCACCTTACTTGGCAGTGCATTCCACACCCCCACTACCCTTTGCGTGAAAAACTGCCCTCTAATATTTGTCTTATACCTAGCCCCCCTCACCCTAAGCCCGTGACCCCTCGTTCTATCCATTTCTAATAGCGGAAAAAGCTTACCACCATTTACTCTATCTATCCCCTTCATAATCTTATAAACCTCTATTAGAGGTTTACCTTTCCTTCCTACTCTTTATTTCGACACCTGACACTTCCTAGTTTAGTTTTTATGTAGTTAAGGAGATGCACAGTTATAGAGTCATAGAGCAACAAAGCATGGAAACAAGCCTTTTGGCCCAATCGGTCCATGCCACTGTGGTGCCCTCCCAGCTAGTCCCAATCTGACCCCCCCCCCCTTTGGCCCATATCTGTCTAATTCTTTCTTTCTTATCCATGTACTTATCCAAATGCTTTTTAAATGTTGTTACTGTACTTGTTCAGCCACTTTCTCTGGCAGCTCACCACATCTACATGGAAGAAGCTGCCTTTCAGTTCCCTTTTAAATCTTTCCTCTCTCACGTTAAGTCTATGCCCTCAAGTTTTCAATTTCCCTTCCCTCGGAAAAAGATTATGTGCGTTCATCCTATCTATGCACCTTATGATTTTATACCTCTTGATAAGGTCACCCCTCATTCTCCTACATTCCAAGACCTAGCCTGACTGACCTCTCCCCATAACTCTTTCCAGTTTATCAATATTTTTCCTATAGTAAGGTGACCAAAATTGTACATAATACTCCAAGTGTGGCCTCACTAACAACCTGTACAACTGTAACATAATATCCCAACTTCTACATTCAATGCCTAGACTGATCACTATCCTGTCTTGATCACGCAAATCCTAGATTCTAGACTAGCTTTCTGAAACAACACGTACCAATGTAAAATCCCACACAAAGTCAATAGGTAAATGTAAATGTAATGAATGGCTTGTGCTGAGCACAAGATCTGTCCAAATTGGTTTAGAGTTTGAAAGAGGGAAGTAATCCAAGTATGTGAGGGGAAGTATCAAAATTGAAGGTTATTAGGCCAAATACCCTTTCCTGAACATTTTCATGATTTATGCACCACAAAGGAACAATCTTCATGTGAAAACATTTAGCAGATCATTTTGCTTGTGTGTCAATATGTGCAATATGATCATACAAATCATGCCAAGCTGTGGCAGTATATTAATGTAATTGAATTGTCAAAAATTCCAAAAAAGTTTGGTTTTGTGAAAACAATAAACCTTCCAGAATTCATAGGAATTTTCCTTCCAGAATTCATAAGATTGTTCAATAAAACCTAAGTTTATTCTTTCTGAACTCATGGATTTTAAATTCTCGTTAATGAAAATTGGGAGAAGATCTGATTTTCCCACTCATGGGAACAAGGGATTTCTGAAAACACAAATTTGTTTAAAGAATTTTGCTCCTTATGTCATAGGCACTAATGTCTTATTTGAGATCACAGGCAAAATGGCACTAACAATACATACAAATCAAATAGAACTGAAACCTTATTCTGGTGTTGACATCAGAGCAATTTTTAAAAATCAACATTGTCATGTTGGTCAATTTGTCACTTGGACTGTTTTCTCGTGGCAGGTGAGAAACAATTTTGGGGGGAGTTTTTTTTTGAGGTTCAAGTGGAATGATTTTAGTAAACAGCTTGACACTTCAGCAGCCAAAATCTTAGATTGCAAGATCATCTGATCTGGTCCGGTTACTCTGTTTGCTGGTGTCACTGTTCCTCCTCTTGTCAGTCACACAAACTTGGCTGTTGGGTAATGCACAGGTCTCCTCCTGACTCCCCTGTTTGTCTTCCATCATGGCAAAATTGTCTTGGTTTTGCTTCATTGCCATATTGCTGTTGTAAGTGTGGCAGATGGAGTTTATTTCTGTCAGAGGGGAGACACTGAAGCCAGACTCCACCTTGTATAGTTGTGATCCACTGTGATTGGCAAAGTACTGGTAGCTAGGGGCACACGGTTTCATCCTCTCAATTGGCAGCAGCCCATTCTGCCTACAGGTGGCCTTTGAGACTTGGTTGTCCTTCCTGTTTTTTCTATACTTCTTAAGTCCTAGATGAAATATTTCAATTAGGTTCAAAAATAGTGAGAGACAAGCCATAGCCAGCATGAATATAATGAAAACTGTCTTCTCGGTTGGACGGGAGATGTAACAGTCAACAGTGTTGGGGCATGGCAGGTAGCTACATTTGTATAGAGGTTTTAGCTCAAAGCCGTAGAGATAGTATTGGGCCAGGATGAAGCCAACTTCAAAAAGGGTTTTAAAAATAATGTTAAATAAATAAGTGCGAAGAAGTGCTCCTTGTATTCTAACTTTGCCCTGTTCGTCCAGCAAGGAACATTTGGTTTTCTTGGCATTCTGTGCCAACGCCTCCTTATCTTCAGGTTCTTGCCTACTCAGCTTCTCTTTCTCCTTCTGTTTCTCCTCCATTCGCACCAGATGGAAGATGTGGCCCAGGTAGACCAGCGTGGGAGTGGACACAAAGATGATCTGAAGCACCCAGAAGCGGATGTGGGAGATGGGGAAGATCCTGTCGTAGCAGACATTCTGACAGCCGGGTTGTTTGGTGTCACAGGAAAAGAAGACTTGCTCATCTCCCCAGACCTTCTCAGTGGCCGTCCCCAGCACCAGAATTCGGAAAATGAACAGGCATGTTAACCACACCTTTCCTACCACGGTAGAGTGCTGCTGGGCACTTTCCAGTAGGTTTCCCAAAAGACTCCAGTCTCCCATTCTTTCCTGCTTTTAGCTTCACTGGGAAAATGGCAGGGGGTGGGTGGTGGGATGAAGAAAAACGAAAAGTTAGTTATTATACCTCAATTTCCTTAGGCTAAATTATTGTTCATGTTATTGATTCCTGCATTGAGAGTTCCCATCTCAAACAAGGGGAAATTAAAGCTCCTGAAAAATACACAAGACATAAAATTTACCAATTCTCAGTGGTCCTGATGAAAGGTCACTGACCTTGGGTAGAATCTTCTCAAAAATCCTTCATTGGGTAGCAAGGTCAGTTGCGAGGGACTTCCCCTGTAATACTGGAAGGAGGAGACAATCACGAGGCGATATGTGGAAGAGGTAGTCAATTAAGGAAGGCAGATTGGCCTTCCATGAGGCCTACCCACTCAGAGGTCAAGAGACATCAAGGGAAAACACCAGCGTGACTCCATTTTGGCATTCTCACAGGGGTGATAGAAAGGCCAGGTCAACCAAGAAGATTGCCACTGCTGAAATCCTCTTTTAAATGCCACGGAGAACTAATGCCATGCCCTTCTCCAAATTCTGGGTTGCCAACTTGGAGTCTGTCTCCAGGCATCTGGAGGCCTCCCCATGTGGCAGGACAGGTTCTAATGGTAAATAAAAATTATAAGCACAAATAAAATGGATTATTGGCTTTGTGGAGCAGATTTCCACCGCTGAAAATGGTCACACATGGTACTTAAGCGGTGGTTTGAATATACCCTGAGGTAAGGACTAATGTCTCTAAGATAGGATGGAGGCCATAGCGATGAAAAATAATATACTGTAATTAAGATACCTCCTTTCAGTGATTACAACTTGAAGTAAAATGGCTGGATTTATTCAGTGTACAGGAAATGTGAAAACATAAATAATGCATAAATAAGAAAAATCAAAAACAAGCAAAAGATGTAACAAAAAAAATGCTCCACTCCAGTTTGGACATTTCACTTCTTTCAGGACATTCTTTGTAACGCCTAAACTCATTCTGCAGAGTGGACTCGAGGTGGACTGGAGTGCAGGTTAGATGCATTGGCCATGCTAAATTCTCCCTCGATGTACCTGAACAGGTGCTGGAGTGTGGCGACGAGAGGATTTTCGCAGTAACTTCATTCGTGTTAATGTAAGCCTACTTGTGACACTAATAAATAAACTTTAAAATTTCCATATCTAATGTAACACTATGATTTACACTGTTCTTTTATGTCATTACACGGTACCAGGAGTTAATCAGCTTCATTGGCTAGAGTGTGATACAGAATGACAGCAACAGCACTGATTCAATCCCTGTACCAGCTGCCACCTTGCCTTGCCCCGTGCTTGATATAGAATGGTGCCTCTCATGCTAAAAACCCACTTGTCTTGTCCTTACATGATGGTTCCTTGCAAACCATGGACAATTACCTACAGATTCATGGTGAAGAGGAAAATTTCAGCTGCACATACGTTTATGATTGCATTCATCTAAGAACCTATTACTGTTTCAAATGTATGTGAATTTGGACAGATGCAAAGAGTAGCGCATCTTCCTCTAAATCCATTTGAGGTGAAAAGCACCCTTCACCGAAAAGCTTTGAAAGTATGTATGTAAAACTGCAGAATTTAAATGTGGAATTACAAAAGGTCATGTGAACAATGGGGCTGCAGTCACAGAAACTGGTGGAGATAAACATAGGACAGCAACAAAATACAGCCTGTGGTGTGGATTGATAGCAGATGTTATCTAAACCAGATGACAGCTAAATTCATTCCAGCGGTAATCAGAGAAAGCCATCTTAAATGTTTAGGAGCAGAGACACAGAAATCAAGTAAATAGGCTGAAAATAATCATTTCTGACCTTTCGTGCCAATGTTTGGTTATCTTCTTACTTTTGATTGGAGTATTAAAGCTGACACAAAGAATTGAATTATTATTCTTAGATATGAGGGGTCGCTCTTTTGCTTTTTTGATGCAATTATAATTCGTTGGTAATTACAGAAAAAAGCAACCCTATGAGAACCAGATGCTCATGAAAGCTGATAGTCTGGGACTCAATGTAAGAGCCCCTTAGAAATCTTGATTTTCGGTGCTCTGATATATATAAATACACAAATTAAGAACAGGAGTAGACCATTCAAGGCCTCAAGCCTGCTCTATTTGATCAGGTCATGGCTGATCTGATTATGGCCTCAACACCACTTTTCCATTTATCCCCTCCACCTTTTGACTCCCTTGTCTATCAAGAATCTATTTAACTCAGCCTTTAAAAGATTCAATGATGCAGCCTCCACTGCTCTCGGGGGAACAGAATTCAGACTATCATAGAATCCCTACAGAAGGAGGCCATTTGGCCTATCGAGTCAGCACCAACAACAATCCCACCCAAGCCCTATCCTTGTCACCACACATACTTACCCTACTAGTCCCTCTGATTCTAAGGGGCAATTTAACATGGCCAATCCATCTAACCCGGGTCACTAGTGCTGTGAGGCAGCAGTGCTTGCCACTGTGCTGTATGACACAGTGTGATATGAATCTAACAGTTTATTTCACCATTTCTCTGGAATAACACTGATCCCTATTTATTGTACAGGGACTGGAATATAAAAGTAAGGAAATTTTGCTACAGTTGTAAAGGGCATAGGTGAGACCACACCTAAAGTCCTGGTTGCCTTACTGTAGAAAGGGTATAATAGCATTAGAAGCAGTTCAGACAATGTTCACACAACTGATTCCTGAAGGTGCTACCTTCTGAGTAAAGTTTGGACGAATTGGGCCTGTATCTATTGGAATTTAGAAGAATAAGAAACAATTTTATTGAAACATATAAAATCCTGAAGAAACTGAACAAGGTGAATGTGAAAGGGTGCTTCCCCTTGTGAGAGAGACGTAGAACTAGAGGATAATTGTTTGAAAATAAGATTGAGATGAGGAGGACGTTTCCTCTCAGAGGATCGTTACAGAAGTGTGGCATGGTGGTTAGTATTGCTGCCTCACAGCGCCACGGACTTAGCTTTGACTTCTGGCTTGGTCACTGTCTGTGTGGAGTTTGCATGTTCTCCCATGTCTGTGTGGGTTTCTCCAGGTGCTCTGGTTTGCTCCCACTGTCCAAAGATGTGCAGGTTAGGTGAACTGGCCATCTTAAATTCTCCCTCGATGTACCCGAGCAGATGCCAAAGTGTGGCGACTAGGGAATTTTCACAGTAACTTCATTGCAGTGTTAATGTAAGACTACTTGTGACAAATAAATAAAAACAGGCATATGTTTTCAACAGAATTCTTCATATTGAGCTTTAGATTATGTCTTGGTGAATACTGGGTCATCTCTCACAGAAGAGAAGATAAATTGCAGGGAGACATTCCATTATGTTGCTCTGGTACACCTCTGAGTAATTGATTTCAGAGCAGCTTTAGCAGATGCTCAAGAACAGGGTACCCAACTGTCCTCACATTCAAACCACAAGGAGACAACTCTCCCATCTGAGGAATGCACTCACCTGAGCTCTTCTGGGAAGTCTATTCACTGTGTGCCACCTTGATAGACCAGTTTTATGCTGGTCTGCCCTTGATGCTGCAAGGCAACAGTACTAATCACTGTGCCACTGACACATAAGAACATAAGAACATAAGAAATAGGAGCAGAAGTAGGCCATCCAGCCCTTCGAGCCTGCCCCGCCATTCAATAAGATCATGGCTGATCTGTCGCTGCTCAGTTCCACTTTCCCGCCCTCTCCCCATAACCCTTAATCCCCTCTCCTATCAAAAACCCATCAACCCGCGTCTTAAAAATATTTAGCGAGGCAGCCTCCACCACTTCAACGGGCAGAGAATTCCAGAGATTCACCACCCTTTGAGTGAAGAAGTTACTCCTCAACTCCGTTCTAAACCGCCCCCCCTTTATCTTGAGGCTGTGCCCCCTAGTCCTACTGTCTTTTTTGAGCGGGAAGAGTCTTTCCACCTCTATCTATCCATCCCATTCATCATCTTATACGTCTCAATGAGATCACCCCTCATTCTTCTAAACTCTAACGAGCACAAGCCCAGTTTATTCAGCCTCTCCTCATAGCTCAACCCCCTCAACTCCGGTATCAGCCTAGTAAACCTCCTCTGCACTCCCTCCAAGGCCAAAATATCTTTGCGCAGGTGCGGCGCCCAAAACTGCACACAGTACTCCAGCTGCGGCCTCACCAATGCCCTATACAGCTGCAGCAAGACCTCCCTACTTTTATATTCAATCCCCCTCGCTATGAAGGCCAGCATCCCATTCGCCTTCCTGACCACCTGCTGCACCTGCAAGCTGGGTTTTTGTGACTCATGCACAAGGACCCCGAGGTCCCTCTGTACCGTCGCCTGCTGCAGTTTTTCGCCCCGTAAGTAATAGTCCTTCCTACCATTCTTCCTACCAAAGTGGACCACCTCACACTTGCCAACATTAAATTCCATTTGCCATTTCCTGGCCCATTCGCCCAGCCTATCTAGATCCTTCTGCAGACTCTCCACACCCTCCGCACAATTTGCCGTTCCCCCAATCTTGGTGTCATCAGCAAATTTCGACACTCTACACTCGGTTCCCTCCTCCAGATCATCACCCTGCTAATCCTGTGCCATTGTGCTGCCCACATTACAGAGATACCATACAACAAAAACAAGGTCTATGATAGGCACTTTGACTACTACTATATGGTCACCATTATAGATTTTCAAATTCTAACACATTACTAGCTCTGGCCCTTTGATTAGTAATAATCAGAACTATGTTTAAAGGGGTAATGTCTTCAAAAAACTATATTTGTTCATTTTTATTGAGGTTATGGGAAAAGAGTTGAGTCAGATGAGTCATGTGTCATTGTGGTATTTTAATGCAGCAATTTTAAGACCCACGTGCATAGAAGGCAAAAAAAAAATCAATTATGGACTAAACTGTTCACATGAAAGCAAGTTATTTGCAACAAAGAACAGATTATGAGGTTAGCAATCACAAGGAACGTCATGACTCAGTCACAATGTTCCGCTTCCAGCATTCAGACCTCTTTATCATTTAATCATCACAAGCACAGCATTCATCTCTTTTTATAACACTAAACATTTCTTTTATCATTTCACTCTTGTCCTCTTCTATGTCAAAAAATAGTGCATGACACTGAAAAAATTGATTCACTCTATCCACTTCCAGTCATTTTCATCTGAACTTTTGTGTGAATAACATTTTGCTATTAACTACAAGACTAATTAGATCAGATGTTTCTACGCCAGTAGTAGTGGTTGAACAGTTACTGTCTTTATGTGTCAAATTTGTCCATACCAAAGGACGCGATTTCAAAAGATCCTGTGACCATTCAGCCCATCGGGCTGAAGCATGCAGATCTGAGGGATGGTCATTGGCATTCCCTGATAGTCTAGAACTTGAAGTCAAAGCAATCGGTGTCATCATTCTTACCCTCTGTAATTAGCTATTGTAGTTAATAAATAGTTTTGTTCTCCTTCTATGATACTACATTGGTGATGAGGCGCAACAGAGAACCTTCCATTTGGCATGGAGAACAAAAACCTCACGTACAAGTTGTTGGAAGCACGTCTATCCAGCAACCTGCGAGTTTTCACAATGCTGCTCTTCAGGAAGCTTGAACCATTCAATCCTAACTTTGAGGATTGGGTTCAATATACCAAATGCCTGTGAAGCATCTTCAAAGCAAACAAACTGGGGAGAGGAGGAGCAAAGAGTAAATCTGTTAACTGCCTATTGAGGCCAAACCTACAGGTTGATAAGTAGCTTGACTTTTCTGCACACTAAATCCTTTGAGGAACTTTAGAAATAGTAGAAGGGAACTATCACCAAACTCTCAGTGACTACGCAGAGATAAATTTAATTCAATGGCAAGAGCCCTAGGGAGGCAATAGCAGCTTTGTGGCAAAATTAAGGCCAGGAGCTGAACATTGTGAATATAGGCTATCCTTAATGAGGTGTTGAAAGACTGGCTAGTCAGTGTGGTGAATAACATGGCCATACAGAAAGGAACTGCTGGCAGAAACAAAAATAACCCTAAAGAAGATGTTAGAAATTGCCCTTGCTATGGAAAGTTCAGAGTAAAGCATGATGGAACTTCAAATCGTGCAAGCTGACAAGGTCCATCAAGTTTGAAGGGAAACTGCAAGTGGCAGTTGCACCAGGGATGTGACAGCAGAGTTTAATAAACAAAGATGTACAGAACCAAAGAGAGTGCAGAGGTATAGGAGAAACAGGCTGCAAAACAAGATCGATGAAGATTACTATCGGCATGGGAATGGATGCCCTCCCTCAGGAGATGTGTATGTCGAGAGAAGCAGTGTGTTGCATCTATGACAGGAAGGGACAGACACAAATGCAAAACTAAACAGGACAATTGTTGTGCTAGAGAAAGAAAAAAAATCCCAGCTCCAGTGCACACTGTAGGGAATGGTAGTCTGTTTCTGTCAAGAGAATGTGCATTCCAAATTAGGGAAACTGAAATGGCAGCTCATATATTTGTACACATGATGATAGGATTCATCATGGGTCAAACTGCTGCCAGGCCAAACAACTGAGCTGGAATGAATGCAGATTAAGTTGAAATACTGAAAAGGTAACTGGATTAATTCCAGATTTATCATGCAAAAGAGAGAGAGTTTAGATTAAGACTGGAGTGAGATGAAAGTGGTTCTGGATAGTCACATGTTCATCTAAACTGCAGAATAAGATTCATGAACACTCATATCTTCCAATAATCATATGTAGCCACTCAGCAATGACACAATGTTAATAAATGAGAAAGATTTCTCGCACCTGTAAGTCGCATTTATAGTTCATGGCATTAGTTGGGTTCCCCATGATATGAAAAGAAATTCAGAACTTTATTCTTTTACCATTAAATAAATGACTTTCTGTCTGCTGAACAAAAGAAAATAAAGACTGCTAAAGTCACATGACCACAGGGTTGGGCTTCTGCAAGAACCAAATAATTATTTTCTCAGCTATTGGTATCTCATACCTCACTGTACAGACTCCTTATAATCATGAAAACAAGGAGACTCATACATCGAAGCTTGCTTTGCTTGCACAGCTACAAAGAAATTTATGCCCCTGGAACTTTCCAAGTCCATTTCAAATGGGAATCAAAGGGACATCATTTGCATCTGATAAGCTCACCTTACTAGCGGAGTCTACGCGTTGGCCTGACAATGTCTTCCTGACACCAAGCTCTCAATATGCCTTGTAACTTTTTCAACAACAAATGATAGGGATATTATCAGCCCTGAAATCAAAGCCAGTTCCTGGCACTGAATCCCTTTTGGAAGTCATTGTGTAGAGAGAAGGTCACACGACTTGAATGACTATTTTGAAATCTCTATATACATTCGAGAATTGAAAAATCCCTTGTTTGCTGTTTTAGCATCAACTGGAAAGGAATCCAGCCAGTTGGCTGAGCAATGTGTCAGTTACATTCTCTCAGCTCCTCCAAGCTTGTCACTGCTGGAAGTTTTCCTAACATCGCCTGCAAACGAACCACTGTGCACCGCCTTCATCTGCAATATTCACCCAAACGCAAAGTGAACCAACAAATTCCTGCCTTTAGCAGCTGAATTCACACTCCTATATGAAAGAATTCCCGATTAAACCCTGGACTCTGTTGTTTCAGTCTTGGAAACAACATAATGAGGAATGGGTTCGTCTGGACCAGGCTAAAGAGATTAAAAATGTGCTGTAAACCAAACATCCACACAGAATGTTTCCCAAAAAATGGGTTTGATATTTTTGACAAAAAATTGGAATAACAAAGGCAAGGCGATGGGGTCTGGCACTGCAGTGGGAAGGAGAGTTAGGGATGGCTACCTTGACTCAGACCCACTTTCAACACCAGACAAGACAGACTGTGTTGGGGGATTTGTTTTTATTCATTTGTGGGACATGGCCAGCATTTATTGCCCATCCCTAGTTACCCAAGAACAGTTGAGAGTCAACCACATTACAGTAACTCTGGAGTCACATGTAGGCCAGACCAGGTAAGGACAACAGATTTCCTTTGCTAAAGGACAGTAGTGAACCAGAGGGATTTTTCCAACACGGTCATCAGCAGATTCTTTTTATTGAATTCAAATTCCACCATCTGCCATGGCAGAATTTGAGTTGAGTTTCTGGATTTATTGTTTAGCGATAATACCATTAGTCCAATCTCCTCCCCGATTACTATATTGTGGTAGTATTGGCCTGAAGGTTTGGGACAGACAGGAACAGTCAACATGGTCATGCTGGATACCATTTTGGCAGTTGTAAGTTAGCAGCCAAATCCGAGGAACGTTGGGGCTGAGATTTCAGGATAATTGAAGGATAACAGCTAAATCCAGAGGGGGTTTGAGTTGAATTGGGTTTTGGACAAAAACAAAGGATTGTGCCTGTGATTTTTTAGTGAAGTCTTTTATTAATATGTTGTGGTTTGTGTATGTTTATGAAAATCTGAGGTAACTTGGGCTAACTAGTGGAGGGCTGTGCGGTATCAATGCACAGCTTTTTGTAAATAAACAAATTTGTGGTTGAACAGAACTCTGTGTCAGTTTAAGTTTGTCCTTTATAGAATCTTAAAATAATGAACTAATAAAGAAGTAGTCAACGGGAGCTAACACCTTTTGCATATCATTACACAATAATGTAAGAATAGTAACATTGGTTTATACCATTAAACTCTCTTCCCTGCTGTCTGATACACAGAACAACCAGGTTATTCACTCTCCCAGCTGGACGAGGCATTGTGCTATAATAGCTGAACAGGAAAATGTAAGGGGACATCTGAAGTGGAAACAATCTTCAAAATAAAGATGGTCACAAATAATATCTAGAATCAGGAATGGCACTTTCACAATACTGTGGATTAAATGTAAGATAGGGAAATGCGTAATGGATGGGAGATTGGATAGTGTACAATAATGGAGCTTCCTTCACACATATCCTTTATAAGTCATTGAATTCTTTTTAAAGCTTTCAGTTAATTGGGATAGTGGGAAACAGGCTCCTTGTGGTGCTGCAGTAACTTCCTTCACGGCCGTTTGTGCTGTTTACAGCCTTTCTTTAGGACAATAGTCAGGAAGGAACATTTTTAGTCCATGTCCTTGAGAATGCTTGATCATGTCAACACTTACACAATGGAGCCTTCTTTTAAGAAGAAAGTCCCAAATGTATCTTCGTGACACTGAATATGCACTATATGGCGACAGATCAATTGACTCTTCTTTATAAAACTATAAATTAACATTAATTTGCTTCAAAGCAATGAAATGTGACTTATTTAATGATGAGGTTTTAAATCAATTTCAAATCCTGGTATATCCATAGGGCATCCTGCAATAAATGATATGCAGCCATGCTGCAATGTTAAATGTATTGCTAAATATGCTTAAGTCAATAACAACCCACCTATTTTCCCAATTGACTTATTTTCTTATTAGACCATAAAACCATAAGACATAGGAACAGAATTAGGCCACTCGACCCATTGAGTCTGCTCTGCCATTCAATCATGGCTGATATTTTTCTTATCCCCATTTTTCTGCCTTTTCTCCACAACCCCTGATTCCTTTATTAATCAAAAACCTATCTATCTCTGTCTTAAAGACACTCAATGACTTGGCATCCACAGCTTCTGTGATAAAGAGTTCCACAGATTCACCACTCTCTGGCAGAAGAAATTCTTCCTCATCTCTGTTTTAAAAGATCATCCCTTTAACCTGAGGTTGTGCCGTCTTGTTCTTGTTTTTCCTACTAGTGGAAACATTCTATCAAAGCCTGTAAGTATCCTGTAAGTTTCAATAAGATTCCCCCCAATCCTTCTAAACTCCAATGAGTATACACCCAGAGTTCTCAACCATTCCTTATACGACTGGCTCTTCATTCCAAGGATCATTCTTATGAACCTCCTCTGGATCCTTTCCAAGGCCAGCACATCCTTCCTTAGATATGGAACCCAAAACTGCTCACAATATTCCAAATGGAGTCTGACCAGAGCCTTGTACAGTCTCAGAAGTACATTCCTGCTGTTGTATTCCAACCTTCTCGACATAAATGCTAACATTGTATTTGCCTTCCAACTGCCACCTGAACCTGGAAGTTAACCTTCAAAGAATCTTGAACAAGGATTTCCAAGTCCCTTTGTGTTTCTGATTTCCTAAGCATTTTTCCATTTAGAAAATAGTCTATGCCTCCATTCCTCCTTCCAAAGTACATAACCTCATACTGTTCCATATTATACTCCATCTGCCACATCTCCTAACCTGTCCAAATCCTGCTGCAGCCCCCAGTGCTTCCTCAATACTACCTGTCCCGCTACATATCTTTGTATCGTCTGCAAACTAAGCAACAGTGCCTTCAGTTCCTTCTTCCAAATCATTAATATATATTGTGAAAGGTTGTGGTCCCAGCACTGACCCCTGAAGCACATCACTAGTCACCAGCTGCCATCCTGAAGAAAACCCCTTTATCATCACTCTCTGCCTTCTGCCAGTCAGCCAATCCCCTATCCAATCATCTTTTAAACCTGAGATAAAACAGCAAATCAAAGATAGCAGACATAAAGTCAGCCTATCGTCACCATTCACAAAATTGTACCATCTGCAAGGAATGTGATGACACTGACCCTTTAGAAAGTGTTTGCTACTCCCCTAATGACTCAGCCAATAAGCTGTCTGGGCAGAACTCAAGTATGATTCCTGGCTTGATCTGATTGCAGCTGGGGCAGGGGATGGGAACAGTGCAGGAACACACAGCCTTAGACTAAGGAAGCGAAACAAATCAATCAGGCTTCTTACTGCTGATCAGTAACATGGGTCTTCGACTGGTAGGATGTAATGAGCCCTAAAGGGTCTGTGCTGGGGCCTCAATTTTTTACAATTTACATCAATGACTTAGGTGAGGGGAACAAATTTATGACAGTTAAATTTGCAGGTGACATAAAGATAGCTAGGAAAATATGTTGTGAAGTGGACATAAGGAAGTTGCAGAAGGATATAAATAGGTTGAATGAGTGGGAATAAATCTGGCAGATTGAGTAAATGTGTAAAAACGTGAAGTTGTTCACTTTGGCATGAAGAATAAAAAAAAGGAGTGTTGCTTAAATGGAGAATGTCTGCAGAATTCCAAGGCACAGAGGATTCTAGGTTTCCTCGTGCATGAATCACAAAAAGTTAGTATGCATTATGTAATCAAGAAAGCTAATGGAATGCTTTCCTTTACTATGAGAAGAATTGAGCATAAAAATGCTTCAGTTATGCAGGAAATTGGTGAAACTGCATCTCAAATACTATGTGTAGTTTTGGTCTCCTTATATAAGGGAGGATGTAAATGCATCCTTTGAGGTGGTTCAGAGGAGGTTTATTAGATTGGTACCTGGAATGAATGGTTTGTCTTGTGAGGATAAATTTGACAGGCTGGGCTTTCCACTGGAGTTTAGAAGAGTGAGGGGTGGCCTATTTGAAGTATATAAAATCCTGAATGATCTCGTCAAGGTGGGCATCAAAGAGATGTTTCCTGTTGTGGGTGAGTTCAGAACTAGGGGCACTGTTTTAACATTAGGCGCTGTCCCATAGCGATGAGGAGAATTTTTTTTCTCTCTCAGAGAGTTGTGTGACTTTGGAACTTTGCCTCAGAAGGTGGTGGAAGCGGGGGAGGGTCACTGAATGTTTTTAAAGCAAAGGTAGATAATTTCTTGCTAAGCAAGGGAATCAAAGGTATCAGGGCAAGATGGGAATAAGAAACATAAGAAATAGGAGCAGGAGTAGGCCATCTAGCCCTTCAAGCCTGCCCCGCCATTCAATAAGATCATGGCTGATCTGTTGTGGCTCAGTTCCACATTCCCGCCCTCTCCCCATAACCCTTAATCCCCTCGCTTATCAAAAACCCATCAACCCGCGTCTTAAAAATATTCAGCAAGGCAGCCTCCACCACTTCAACGGGCAGAGAATTCCAGAGATTCACCACCCTTTGAGTGAAGAAGTTCTTCCTCAACTCCGTTCTAAACCACCCCCCCTTTATCTTGAGGCTATGCCCCCTAGTCCTACTGTCCTTTCTGAGCGGGAAGAGTCTCTCCACCTCTATCCTATCCATCCCATTCATCGTCTCATGTGGAACTTGAAACACAAACAGATCAGCCATGATCTTATTGAATGGTGGAGCAGGCTCAAGGGGCTGAATGGCCTACTTCTGCTCCTAGTTCATATGTAACCTCCAGGAAAGTCATTGTCTGACCAAGCTGTTAGTCAACATTCCTAACATTTCCATCTTTGTTTCAATGTCCATTTTTAGACTATGCTTGTGAAGCTCCTTGCCCTGTTTTTCTATATTAAAAGGTGCTCAGAAATGCAGATTTTTCATTCTTGACGTTAAAAAAGTTCCTCAAATATCTTTTGTAAAGAAAAAATGTTAATTAAAAAATGTTAATGTTAATAAATGCTAATGCGATAAGGTTAATTGTAGCAGTGAATCCAGAGCCCTCCAATACTACAGACTACTGAATTTCAGCAATCACAGGAATTTGTCTAGTTTCATTCCCTTTTATTGATACAACTGAGTGCCTTGCTAGGCCATTTCAGAGGGCAGTTAAGAGTCAACCACATTGCTGTGGCTCTGGAGTCACATGTAGGCCAGGCCAGGTAAAGAGGGCAGATTTCCTTCCCTCAAGGACATTCGCAAATCAGATGGGTTTTTCCAATAATCGATAATGGTTTCCTGGTCATCAAGAATTAAGAATCTACCACCACCTTCTCAAGGGCGACTAGGGATGGGCAATAAATGCTGGCCAGCCAATGCAACTCATTTCCTACAAATGAATAAAAAAAAATTCACTGATTCACTGGAAAACTCTATAAAATACTAACAAGTCACTAATTTCACTAACTAGCTTTCATAATTGATGCGTAGCTTACTGCCAGGGGTCAGTCACTCCCTTTGCAGCGTTCCCAGAGATCCTTTGTTTTCGATATAATCTTCTTCTTGAGGTCAGATTATAATTTATGTCATTCATTTCTCAAATCCTGTGAAATTCGTCCCCAGACATCTATTATTCCCCGTATAACTTACTCTTGAGGATCTGTTATTCTTTATCAACTCATTCCCAGAGATTCTATTTTTATATGTTTAAAAATTATGGCAGGACAAGATGATGCAGCCCAAAGGGATGTCAAGAAAGAAGTGAAACAGTGAACACATTTGTAGTTTGGATATAACACACAAAATTTTTGTTAAAATTCCTAATCTATAGAAAGTTGCATATGTCCTGCTCTTTGTAAAACTACACAATTGCAAATCAATTTTATATACTCAGAAGTGAACCACGCAAGCGTCTCTTTCATCTTTCAATTACATTTCTTACTTCTAAACATGAAGCTGTACTTATCATGTAAACAATTTTTTTTAATAAAGAGGTCCAGTATTACCAAATAATGCAGTCTTTTGAATGAAATGATTCCATCCTGTTTGCCAAGTGTTGTCTTGATGTACAACTATACTATAGTAAATACAATAATGAGGGAGATAGTTGGGATTGGGTTAAGTGGATGATTTCTACTTTCAGGGTTTCAGTGATGAAGGTTCAAAATTTTCTCATTCATTAATCTGAGATGTTCCCTAATTACTATGTGATTATCTCTCACTCATTGGAATTTTGCATAATGGTTTTTAACATGGTCTTAACAAATAACCAATTTTCTTCACACTCTACCTACTCTTGAGTTGAGGCAATTTTCTTTACACATCTCCCAAATGGAGAGTGAGTGCAGCTTTGGTGGAATGGAAGGCTGGGGTCATTTCATTGCACTCCTGCTGACCGAGTCGGCAGCAGGATATTCACTGTTTATTTCTTCTCTAGAAGACCAGCTGTTTCTGTCGGAAGGCTTTTGGGAGTTGAGCACGTCTTATCCACAGTGCACATTTCACACCACATGACTGGGCAGTAATTGGGAAGAAGGCTGGCAGTCAGACCTCAGTAAGAAGTCTCACAACACCAGGTTAAAGTCCAATAGGTTTATTTGATAGTGAACGCCACCAGCTTTCGGAATGCTGTTCCTTCATCGGGTGAGTGGACAGTTCTGATCAGAAACAGGGCATTTAAAGTCACACACAGTTTACAGAATACTGATTAGAATGCAAGTCTTTACAGCTGATCTGCTATTCAAGTCTTAAAGGTACAGACAATGTGAGTGGAGATAGCATTAAGCATATTGTCTCCAGAAAGGACAGTAAGTGAGTTATTGCAAGTTCAGGCAAGTCATGGGGGTTACAGATCATGTGACATGAACCCAAGATCCCGGTTGAGGCCGCCCTCATGTATGCGGAACTTGGAACACAGTAAGAAGTCTGACAACACCAGGTTTAAGTCCAACTGATTTATTTGATAGTAAACTCACAAGCTTTCGAGGTTAAACTCTTCGTCAGGTGAATGGAGAGTTCTGGCCTCAGACAGAGCATATAAAGCACAGACAGTTTACAGATTACTGATTAGAATGCGAATCTTTACACCTAACCTGCTATTCAACTCTTAAAGTGACTGACAATGTGAGTGTTGTCAGACTTCTTACTGTGTTTACCCCAGTCCAACGCTGGCATCTCCACATCAGAACTTGCAACAGTCAGACCTCAAGCTAGCCAATCTTACAACAACCAAAAAGACCAGAGGAGCTTTGAGCCTACTAACAGGCTACAAAAGACTACGGACACACAAAATCTTCCATCAAATGTCAGCCAATCTAGCATCCAATCCATGGTTTTAATGAATAATGCTGCTGCTCCTAAATTTTCCATACGTTACGACTACACTTCAATAGTCTTTAAATGTTTTTTGAAGTGTTTTGAGACTTACTGATATTGTGAAAGCCTATTTATAAATCTAAGTCTTTTTAAACTGTTTGCCTAAGTGAGGAATGACTGAGTCTCAGGGCTGGATGTTAATTTACTAACCTACTGGGAGTGGGAGGTGTGATGGGGGTGGTCTGTAATAGAAATAAAAATAGAAATAGAAATAGGAGCAGGAGTAGGCCATCTAGCCCTTCGAGCCTGCCCCGCCATTCAATAAGATCATGGCTGATCTGTCGCTGCTCAGTTCCACTTTCCCACTTTCTCCCCATAACCCTTAATCCCCTCTCTTATCAAAAACCCATCAACCCGCATCTTAAAAATATTTAGCGAGGCAGCCTCCACCACTTCAACGGGCAGAGAATTCCAGAGATTCACCACCCTTTGAGTGAAGAAGTTCCTCCTCAACTCCGTTCTAAACCACCCCCCTTTTATCTTGAGGCTGTGCCCCCTAGTCCTACTGTCTTTTTTGAGCGGGAAGAGTCTCTCCACCTCTATCCTATCCATCCCATTCATTATCTTATACGTCTCAATGAGATCGCCCCTCATTCTTCTAAACTCTAACGAGTACAAGCCCAGTTTATTCAGCCTCTCCTCATAGCTCAACCCCCTCAACTCCGGTATCAGCCTAGTAAACCTCCTCTGCACTCCCTCCAATGCCAAAATATCTTTGCGCAGGTGCGGCGCCCAAAACTGCACACAGTACTCCAGCTGCGGCCTCACCAATGCCCTATACAGCTGCAGCAAGACCTCCCTACTTTTATATTCAATCCCCCTCGCTATGAAGGCCAGCATCCCATTCGCCTTCCTGACCACCTGCTGCACCTGCAAGCTGGGTTTTTGTGACTCATGCACAAGGACCCCGAGGTCCCTCTGCACCGTCGCCTGCTGCAGTTTTTCGCCATGTAAGTAATAGTCCTTCCTACCATTCTTCCTACCAAAGTGGACCACCTCACACTTGCCAACATTAAATTCCATTTGCCATTTCCTGGCCCATTCGCCCAGCCTATCTAGATCCTTCTGCAGACTCTCCACACCCTCCGCGCAATTTGCCTTTCCCCCAATCTTGGTGTCATCAGCAAATTTCGACACCCTACACTCGGTTCCCTCCTCCAGATCATCTATATAAATGGTAAAAAGCTGAGGCCCCAGCACCGACCCCTGGGGCACTCCACTAGTCACCATCCGCCAATCCGAATAGCACCCGTTGACCCCCACTCTCTGCCTCCTATTTGACAACCAATCCTCTATCCACGCTAACACCCTACCCCCAACTCCATGTCCCTCAACCTTCTGCAATAACCTCTTGTGAGGTACTTTGTCAAACACCTTCTGAAAATCTAGAAAGACCACATCCACCGGCTCTCCTCTATCCACCGCCCTAGACACATCCTCATAGAACTCCAGTAAATTTGTCAGACACGACTTCCCTTTAATGAAACCGTGCTGCGTCTGCTCTATCAAGCAATTCCCTTCAAGATGCCTCGCAATTTCCTCCTTAATGACAGATTCTAACATTTTACCCACCACAGACGTTAAACTAACCGGCCTATAATTCCCCGCCTTTTGCCTGGCACCCTTCTTAAACAACGGCGTAACATTAGCCGTTTTCCAATCATCCGGCACTTCCCCGGAATCCAGCGACGTCTGGAAAATAACCACCAAGGCATCCACTATCACCTCCGCCATTTCTTTCAGAGCCCTCGGATGCATTCCATCCGGTCCTGGGGACTTGTCCACAATCAGCCCCTCCAGTCTGTCGAGCAGGCAATCTGAAAGTTGGGGATTCCCCTGCAAATTTTAACTCCATAGTGTGCGTGGAGGCAGGGAGCAATCTGGTGAAGACCACAGAACAATATGTACCCAGGGGAGGGTGGGCCAGACACATCCAGGGAACTGTTTGCTCCTAAAGGGGGTTTATATGTTGGGAGATGGTCAATCTTGAGGGGGAGTGAGGGTAATCGCCTATCTGAGGGAAGGGCAGTGATTTAATCCCAGAGAGGAGAGATTATAGGTGTCTAGTCTTGGGAGTTTGCCCAGACAGACACATTGATACAGCCGGGCACCCACCTGGATCCAACAATCGTGAATTCATATTTGCCTCAAAAAATCATGCATTTCACTGTGGAGGAAATCAGTAAACGGATACAATCTGAAACAAATACTATAAGGAGATAAGACTGAAGAAAGAAAACCATCTGCATGATCTTAGAATCTTGAGTTAAATGTTATAATGATTAAGAGATATTACACATCAGGGAGAACAAACCCATGAGGAATTAGAAGGACTTCTACTTCTTGAATTAATAAAGAATTTACGAGGCATGGTGGTGGTGTGAAGATGTGTGTATTCAAGGGGCTACATGTGTGCTGCATTACTGAAATGAGCTTTATGCCTGACATGTTTTTATTGATTGTGGTTTGAGTGAAATCTGCTGTATCTTAACTTAGGGACTGGGAATTCATGATAGTTCAATGTGAGGCTAAAATGCTAAATGGAAACCTGCACCAGGTTTCAGCAGCTGAAAATAAAAGATTCACCAATCTAGATTGTATATAAATTTGTTGTATTGGCAATTAGGCGTCTTCACGAAGTCAGGCCTCTTCATTTTTACCCACGCTAATGGAAAATTTGGTTCAAAGGTGAGGGCTGCTAATGTTGGATAATGGGCAGCCAGGCCCCTGCCAGTTCTAGATTGTGGCCAAGGTGCTTGCTGTACCTGAGCTGATTTTATTAAAAAATCTATACATGAATGACCTAGACTTGAATATATAGGCCACATTTGAAGATAACAGAAAACTTGGGGTTATTGTGAACAGCAAAGAGGACAGTGATAGACTGCAGCTGGACACAGACAAGCTGGTGAAATGGGAAACGGGTGAACACATGACAAATGAAATTTAACACACAGAAGTGGGAAGTGATACATTTTGGCAGGTAGACAAAGGAGAGGCGAAAGAAGATAAAGCATACAATTCTAAAGGGTGTGCAAAAACCGAGAGACCTTGGGGTATAAATACACAAATCAATGAGGGTGGCAAGGCAGACTGAAAACATGGCTAAAAAAAGTCATGTGAGATTCTGGACTTTATGACATTATAATTAGAGCCATAGAGCATAGAAGCAAGGATGTTACAATGAACCTTTATATTTTAAAAAAATCCTCTGGTTTGGCTTCAGCTGAAGTATTGTGTATTCTAGCATTGGAGTAATTAGAGTATTCTAGGCACCATACTTAAGGATGTGTAGGCTTTAGAGAAGATGCAGAAAAGGATTTATGACATTAGTTACACGGATGAAGGGCTTCAGTTAGGAGGATAGGATGGAGAAGTTGGGGCTGCTCTGGGTTAGATACGAGAAGGTTGGGAGGAACGATGATAGAGATGTGGGTCTGATTTTACCAAAAATTTGCGCCTGTTTTCGGGCACGAAATCGCGGTAAATTAGGGTGTCAGGCCTGCAACGCAATCTGCACCCAAAACCAGGCAGATCGTGCCTTTACCGACACCCGATTTGGATGTGGGTCTGGTCCGCGCCCCAATCAGGCGGCATGACGATTTAAGTGTATTAGCATGCGCTTAAATTGAATTAATGAACCGTGTGCCCAATTGTACTACCAAATCCCACTTTACCGTCTTCGGATCCGTTTCAGATCCACGCTGTTACCAACCTGCAGAATAAAAATCCGAAGCTGATTCCTGTTCTGCAGGGGAACCTCCGAAGCTCATCCTCCTCGAACACCCTTCGCAGACCCCCCCCACGATCAGAATCCCCTGGGAGACAGGCCTCCCTTGGCAGAGCACACCCCCTTGCGATTCACCCCCCCCCCGGGAGACAGACCGCACCTCCTGCCGGCTCTCTCTGTTTTGTTTAGTCTTTTGCACCCAGGTGTGCTGTTTCAGATTTTTTTTAACTGCACATGCGCAGTTCAGAGCTCCGATCGTTCCAGAATGCTAAGCCCCGCCCCACAGCGCAGACCGAGCCACAGCAGGCAAAAAGCAGATGGGTGCACTGGAACGAGGATTCCGGGCTCGGATCCGTTTTACGCCCGGATCTGGCATTTAGTCTCCAATTGGTAAAATCTGGCCCATAGTATTCAGAATTATGAGGGGTCTTGGTGGAGTAGATAGAGAGAAAGTGTTCCCATTCATTAATGGGAGCTTGGACAACCAGAGAACAACAGTTTAAGGTGTTTGGTGAAAGCACCAAAGGCCACAGGGGTGAAAGTGATTTTTATACAGTGAGTGGCTAGGTTTCAGAATGCACTGCTGGATATTGGGATGGAGGCAGATCCGATCGGAAATTGGTAAAGACCTGAAGAGGAAAATGAAGTGCAGAAGTGTTGGAAAAGGGTGGAGTAGTGGGAATAGATGGGTTGCTCAGACAGGACAGGCCAAATAACCTCCTTTTGTGCTATGAACATGCTATGATACCTGTAATTCCTTGCCTGGGTTTAGCTGCCCAGCGTTCAAATGGGGATGAGGCTCACAGTATATTTAAAATATCAGTTCACCTTCTTGAATTGGATGGTTTTCCATCCAACACTGACTGCTCTGCATTAGAACTCACAGGCGGACAGATTGGAGATGGATTTGGACTGGGATTCAGTTAATTACCACTTGAATATCCTGGCCCATCTAAAGCTGCCTGTTTCTGATATTAAAATCCTACCCCACTGTATTGTTATCTTACCTGAATGAACCCCAATGTTGCCACCTTTCCCTTCCCCAGGTTTTCAGAAACTAACAGGAGAGAGGTAGAACCAGAAGAGGAAGGCAAGCAGAAACACATAAATGGTGCAAGGGCAGTGGAAGAGAAAACAGAGGAGACAGAGGGTCAGAGAAGCCAGTAACAGAGTGGGGAAATGGCACGGTTGGATAATTCCAAGGTGAATAATCACTGGTAATAATTCTCATTTTGTTGGAGTAACTAATCGCCCAGTTGTGACAAATAGCTGATGTTCACTAACCTTAAAAGTTGGAGAGTGTCACAGACAGCTGCAAAAGGAAGTTATCTGCCATCAACCAGGTCCCGAGTTAAGCTCAAGCCCCGGGGGGGGCGCGAAATCAGGCTTCTTTACGGTCAGAACAGAGTCCCAACTCACTTTGCCTGGTAAACTGGGAGGGAATGCTTCCAGACAGTGTCGCCTTGTTTCAGATCCCGGTTACTGTGCAACATTTGTAAAACCGATCCTTATATTGGTATAAAGTTAACTAGTAAAACTCAGTTCAAAAAGCACGTCCCGTGCACCACATTCTGAAACCAGTTTCTGTTACCTTAAAGTGTAATGAATGGCCCCGAGAGTGAATCAGAGAGAGTGTGTTGTGTATTGCCGGCAATCTGAGCAGCGACAAACACTCAGGAGCTAGTATCACCTCACCAGCATGGTTACCTTGGAGTAGCGATCAGAAGATATCTCACAGCAAGTCAGTCTTTTGTCGATAAGGCTCTCCACCCTGGCCGCTCGGCAATTATCTTTCTGACCTCATTGATCCCTTGCTCTTGAACTTATTTTAAAAAAAAACCGCGTTCACAGGGGGGACAAAAACAGAAACTTCCTCCTTTCCAAATGCGAACGTCAGGCGCAGAAGTAAACTGCAAGGGGACGCCGGATATCTGCTGCTGCTCTGCTCCTATTTTAGTATCAGCGGTTGCTGGCTGGTAGCTGCTGGATCTGCTGAGCCTTTGAAGCAATTCAAACCTTCACAGTCAATGTTGGGGAAATGACGGTTCGAGCAGCCAATGACACGGTCCATCCCAGCCCCGGAACCCTATACACACTGCTTTCAGGATGAGATCTGTCCTCTCAATCCCAACATGGGTATTCTCCTGGATTGTATTCCTGGCTCTTTAAGACTGATAGCCAAGTTCCGCACACATGAGGACGGTCTCAACAGGGATCTTGGGTTCATGTCGCACTATCTGTAACCCCCGTGACTTGCCTGGGTTTGCAAAACCTCACTTACTGTACTGTCTGGAGACAATACACATCTCTTTAAACTGTGATCAGTGCTCCTTCCACTCACATTATCAGCCACTTCAGGTCTTGAACAGCAGGTTAGGTGTAAGGATTCGCATTTTAATCAGTAATCTCTAAACTGTCTGTGCTTTATATGCTCTGTCTGAGGCCAGAACTCTCCATTCACCTGATGAAGAGGCAGTCCCCTTGAAAGCTTGTGAGTATATTATCAAATAAATAGGTTGGACTAAAACCTGGTGTTGTCAGACTTTTTACTGTGTTTACGCCAGTCCAACGTCGGCATACCCACATCTTTAAGACTAAAGCAGGCTTTCGGGTTTAAAAAGGTTGTTCTCTCCCGGGGGGGGTGGGGGGGGGGGGTGGACAAGCCTGTTAAGTCTACGGGACTCCCAGTAACTGGTTCCAGTCACTACAATGGATGTGCGGTGTCTGGCTAGCATATCCATTGGTTCGGCAAAGTTCACATCCTCACAGCGAAATCCGCTTCGGGGGTGACATTATTCTCTGCAGTTTTGGAGAAATATGTGCTGAACTCGCCTCCTCCACAGCACCCTTCCCCCTCCGCCCAGGATTCACAATATTTAACTAGGGGTGTATAACTGTTAATAAATAGCATCTCTTTAAATAGAGGACAGGGGAAGTTCTAACCAGGCATTAATCTCGTGAAGTGACACATAAGCCGACAAAGCTCAACTTACAGAAGTTCAGAAAGGTTTTAAATTCAGCCATACGATGCTGCCGAGCCATTTAGTGCTATTTGAATCACCAACAGGCTGGTTTGCGGGAACTTTGCACAAACTGAGTTTTTTTCCCAGGTACCGCAAATAGTGTGGTGGGAAACGTGTACAATTACCTGCAGGACACTCGAGAGGCAAAACTTATACCAGTGAAACAAGAATAACATTTTAATTACTGTTAGAATGTTCCAGCAGCGCCAACTCACCTCGATTTCTACGTGTGGGCTGTGGTTCTCTAGGTTCTGACTCTATAACTTATCAGCTCATGTCTCACACCAAGTCCATGCTGGTACTTCAACACAGTATTGAGGGAGTACTGTACTGCACTGTCTCCTTTTCGGTCAGATATTAAATGGAGACACTACCCTCTCCGTGTACACAACATGCCCCACTGCAATACTCGAAGAATAGGGAGTTTATCTTGGATCTTTTTATTTTAAATCCATCAGCCAACACCTAACATGTCAAAACATACCTGCAAAGCACCTTGAGATGTTTTACAATGTTAATCATGTTATTATACCAAAGGATGTTCTTGTTGTTAAAAAACAGAATATTTGGTTATTATCTCATTGTTGTTCATGAGGCCATTGTGAATTGGTTCATATTCTACATCACAACAGTGACTACACTGCTAAAATACTCCAAAAGTCACAGCACACTCTGCTGTCCATTTCCTAAGTGACACCAAGCCTTGTTCACCTGTTTACCTGGTGCTCACCAAACTGTCTTGGCTCTCAATTAAGCAACTCATTGATTTCATAATTCTCACCCTTGTTCTCAGACCCTTTCGCACCCTCAGCTCTCCCCATTTCTGTAATTGCCTTCAGCTCTACAAGCCCTGAGCTATTTGTGCTCTTTTATATTGTGCCTCACGAACATCGGTGATTTTAAGTGCTCAACCATTGACCATGTCTTCAGCTGCTCATGTCTTAAGCTCTGAAACCTCTCTGACCTCCATTTCTTTTACTTCCATTAAGGCACTCCTTAAAACCTATCTCTAAGATCAAGCTTTTGGTTATCAGTCTCATTACCCCTTCAGGTGGCTTGTTATCCAATTATGTTTGGTAACAGCCTGTCCATGGGATGTGTTACTACATTAAAGTTGCTGCATACAAACATGTAAACATACCAATTAGAATCAGGCATATGCCATTCAGCCCTTCAAACTTGCTTCACTGTTCAATAACTTTGTGGCTAATTTGACTGTAACCTCAACCCCACATTCCCACCAATCCCTGATAACCTTATACCTTCTTATTTATCAATAATCCATCTCGTTCCCATCCATATCTGAGGAAGAGCGTTCCAAAGATTTACAACCTTTTGAGAGAAAGCATTGACCTGATTTCTGTCCTTAGTGGACAACGGCTTATTGGAAACTGGTCTCTATATTCTCTAACAAGAGGGAACATCCTCTCCACATTCACACTGTCAGGACCCCTCTGGATCTTACATAGATACTGTTGTTGTAAAATGCTTTGTGCATCCTGGGGTCATGAAGGATGTTATAAACCTGAGTCTTTTCTTTCTATAAATATAAATAGAAACTGCATTTTGTGGGCAGTTTTAATTTACTTAGATCTGTTCTTTTACCAATATAGACATGATGCTGGACATGGACTGTTAATGTATCCTGCCACGTTGTTTTGTGGTTAAATTAACAATTGTGGTAGACATACTGCAAATTCAGTGAGCGATCAAGTGAAAACAATGAATTTATAATAATAATATATACATTATAAATAGTAGCTAGTCAGATCAATACAGGAGAAGTTTGGTGTCTGACATATCTGCATGTTCTCAGAGTACTCAACATGCTTAGTTGCTCAAATTTCAGTTTGATTCAAAGATAGGCAAATAAACAAAATGTGTGACTATTTCCCTTACTATCTCTCAAAAAATGTTTAAATAATCAACAGGTAAAATGTTCAATATTTTGAAAAGAAATGCCCTTTTCACTTTCCAATATCTTTACCATCTCTAGTCTGATCTCCCCTCTCTGAGGCTCAGATTATATCCAGTTTGTCAATATAACTGGAAATGCAACATATATTGTACAGACTTGAAAACAACATAGTGAATGCAAATATTATCCAAAGTAAGACAACTAGTTATATTTTTATTTATTCAATTATGAATGATTCTCAATTATGAAATTATGTTTCATAATACGCTGTCCATGGGATGTGCTACTTCATTTAAATTGCTATATACAAATGTGCAAACATACCAATTAAAATCAGACATAGGCTACTCGGCCCTTCAAACCTGCTTCACCATTCAATAATATCACGGCTAATCTGATTGTAAACCCACATTCCCGCTGATTCCTGATTTGACTCAAACTTTAGCAAGGCCTTTAACAAGGTACTGCATGGTAGGTTGTTGCAGAAGGTTAAATCTCACGGGATCCAGGTTGAGGTAGCTAAAAGGATACAAAATTGGCTTGATGAGAGTAGCCAGAGGGTGGTTGTAGAGGGTTGTTTTTCAAACTGGAGACCTGTGACCAGCTCAGGTGTGCCCCAGGGATCAGTGCTGGGTCATTTATATTAATGATTTGGATGAAAATATCGGAGGCATGGTTAGTAAGTTTGCAGATGACACTAAGATTGGTGGCATAGTGGACAGTGAAGAAAGTTATCTCCGATTGCAACGGGATCATGATCAATTGGGCCAGTGGACTGATGAATGGCAGATAGAGTTTAATGTAGATTTAGATAAATGCGAGGTGATGCATTTTGGTAGATGGAACAAGGACAGGACTTACTCAGTAAGGCACTGGGGAGAGTTACAGAACAAAAAAAATCTAGGGATAAACGTTCATAACTCCTTGAAAGTGGAGTCACAGGTGGACAGAGTGGTGAAGAATGCATTCAGCATGCTTGGTTTCATCAGTCAGGAGACTGAATATAGGAGTTGGGACATCTTGTTGAAGTTGTACAAGACATTGGTAAGGCCACACTTGGAATACCGTATAGTTCTGGTCACCCCATTATAGAAAGGATATTATTAAAATAGAAAGCGTGCAGAAAAGATTTACTAAAATACTACCAGGACTTGGTGGATTGAGTTATAAGGAGAGACTGGATAGACTGGGACTTTTTTCTCTGGAGTGTAGGAGGCTGAGGGGTGATCTTATAGGGGTTTGTAGAGTAATGAGGGGCATAGGTCAACTAAATAGCCAATATCTTTTCCCAAAGGTAGGGGAGTCTAAAACTAGAGGGCATAGGTTTAAGGTGAGAGGGGAGAGATTCAAAAGTGTCCAGAGGGGCAATTTTTTCACACACAGAGTGGTGAGTGTCTGGAACAAGCTGTCAGAGGTAGTAGTAGAGGCGGGTACAATTTTGTCTTTTAAAAAGCATTTAGAAAGTTACATGGGTAAAATGGGTATAGAGGGATATGAGTCAAATGTGGGTAATTGGGATTAGCTTCAGAGTTTTAAAAAAAGGGTGGTATGGACAAGTTAGACTGAAGGGCCTGTTTCCAAGCTGTGACTCTATGACTTTTTAACTTGATTCCCCGATATCACTCAGATTAAAAGCAATTAGAGGTGGGCATTAAATGCTGGCCCAGCCAAAAACACCCACATCCCATGCGTGAATTTTTAAATTACCCTGTTTTGGGTTTCATAGGGTCACGAATCACTTGAGGCAGCAAATATCAATGACCAAGAGATGTACCGAATCATTTCAGTGACAATATTTCCCTTCTCCTTGTGCGGAAGCGCTCAGCATCCACTGAGCACTTTCTCATCATGACACTGCAAAGACCAATTGAAGCCCAATGTTAGCAGAGCAGGTGGATTGGTTTTAAAAGAGTCAAAACCTCACCTCCACACAACTCAGAAGAGGATGAGATGGGATTGCCCATTGTATGATTGATGTTCTTGCCTGACTGGCTACTGATTTCACTGGTCCACATCTTGGTAATATTCCTAGGTCCCTTTTACCATTAGCTGTTGACTGTTAACATTTGGACTTCTATTCAATCTGAGTAACGCAGAACATTTTCATTTGCTCAGCCGTAGAATCTCTACAGTGCTGAAAGAGGCCATACAGCCCATCACATCTGCACTGCCTCTCCAAAAAAAATCCCATCTATGGCCTCTGCTCTGCTCTATCCCTGTAACCCTACACATTCACCATGGCTAATCCACCTAACCTACACATCTTTGGACACTAAGGGACAATTTTGTTTGGCCAATCTGTCTTATCTGCACATCTTTCTTTCAACTTTTTTTTCACCTTTTTTCCTACTGTTCTTAACAATGCTCATAACATTTATACTGTTCTCGATAGTCTTTATCTATTTTCATCATCTTTAAACTTAGTAACCTTGACTTTCCCTTGTTATTCCCACATCACTGTGAATGACAATCTTGTGTTCGGCTCCCCCCACAGTTTCTACCCAATCAGGGGCAGGGGCCACTATGCACAAGACCTCCTGTACCAAAGTTAGATACTAGAGCACCTGGAGGAAACCCACGCAGACACAGGGAGAATGTGCAAACACCACACAGACAGTGACCCGAGCTTGGAATTGAACCCGGGTCCCTGGCTTGGGTCACTGCCTGTGTCGAGTTTGCACTTTCTCCCTCTGCCTGCGTGGATTTCCTCCGGGTGCTCCGGTTTCCTCCCACAGTCCAAAGATGTACAGGTTAGGTGGATTGGCCATGTTAAATTGCCTTTTACTGCCAAGGGGACTAGCTAGGCTAAATGCGTGAAGTTATGGGGATAGAGCCTAGGTGGGATTGTGGGTTGGTGCAGACTTGATGGGCCGAATGGCCTCCTTCTTCACTGTAGGATTTTATGATCCTATGAAATCTAATATTTCATGATCAGGACAGCTCCCACTGTTTGTTGTTGCTTCAGCTGAAAAGCGTACAGGTGTCAGATGAATTCCAGATCAGGAATGGTGACTCCCCTGTTGTCGAATGGCCTGGTAATATTTGCTATTGAGGTTGGCACATCAGGAATGGCTACTTTAGTGAGGCATCCAAAGGCTGGAAGAATGAGAACCTTCAGGAAAATAGAGTATGGGAGGTAGAAATAGCAAGTGTGTGGGACAGATTGTCCCACTGTCTTCAATGAAGGAAAGTTGGGAAGTGAAAGTGAAAATGTTAAGGCTGTCAGCGGGGGATGGGGATAGAAGACTCCTTGTTACATTTTACTGAAACTCTGCAAGAACTATTTTTTATTCATTCATGGGACATAGGCATTACTGGCTGGCCAGTATTTATTGCCCATCCCTAATCATCTGAGGACAGTTGCGAGTCAATCACATTACTGTGGATCTGGAGTTACATTTGATTTGATTTGATTTATTATTGCCACATGTATCAATATACACTGTTTCTTGAGCTATACAAAACATACCATATATAGAGAAGGAAAGGAGAGAGTGCAGAATGTAGTGTCACAGTTATAACTAGGGTGGAGAGAAAGATCAACATGTATATGTAGGACAGACCAGGAAAGAATGGCAGACTTCCTTTCTTAAAGGACATTAGTGAACCAGATGAGTTTCTTTGACAATGGACAATGATTTCAGGGTCATCAGTAGATACTTAATTACAAATTTTTTACTGAATTCAAATTCCACCATCTGCTGTGGCGGGATTTGAACCCAGGTCCCCAGAACATTACCTGAGTTTCTGGATTAATGGTCTAGTGATAATACCAACAGGTCATCATCTGCCCCAGTATCATCACAGTAATTTATAAAATCTCTGATATTGTTCTATGGCATGTCTGTGTTCAGTATGGAACAGTTACTTTCTACATTGAATAGTCCTCTTATTAAGCCTCCTGTAGATCCACTTTATGAAGGTTTAGCCAATTACCTTGCTCCATTTAGAAACTAAGGAAGACTCTGAATATAGGAAAATTTCAAAATGATAGGATTAGAGGCATATTATTATATATTTCAAATGCTAAACAGATACACATATTTATTTGAAAATAATGGAAAATTCCAACTTTCCAAACTGTGGGTGTGCTGGGTTGCCACACTGTGACATTGACAGTGTGTAATGCTATTTATAGGGCAGAACAGAACCACTGAAGTCTCAGGGCATGAAAGATGTGGTAAATCTCCTGTCACCTTCTATACTCCAAAAGCAAACAAGGTGCATCTCCTGTATGGATCCTGAGCTGCCATTCTTTTGTTTCTGTTCCACTGGATGCATCTCCACTTGCAGAGCGTGCAGTGAGATTTATAGTTCCTCCTCCAAGTTAAATTGCAGCAGGAATGTTTTCCACAATTATTTATCACAGATTGTTGCTGAAAGCAATTGGCACAGTGCTCCTTCAAAGAGATTCATTCATCTAAATTCTCACGCAATTGCATATTGTATAATCTGGGATAAAACGCAATGGTGATCTTATCTGTGTCTATTTGTCTGACAAAAATCATTGCAAGTTTTTCCTTCAATTTCTTCCTGCTTCTTTGAAGGGAACTAATTCTGAGAAAGATCCTGGGCACCAACCATCCACCTGTTCACCTAGCCAACTCGGATTTTTTTCATAGTGAGGGCTTTGACAGTTAATGTTGGCAACAGGTTTGGGAGGGGAAGGGATCACCACCAAGGCCAATTTTCTTCTCACCTAATAACAGCTTCATGCACTTTGTAGCAGAGGGCCGTGCAGAGCAGAATGGCGAATTGCCGCTCTATAATGATGAGGCTGAATGAATCTTTCCTCCACCACCAAGTTAAGATCAGTTTTCTCAGCACAAACAGGGCCAGTGCAAGAGTAGTAGGCACCCTGGGCAAACCTTCAGCCTTGTGCCCCACATCGCCCACAATTAACTTTCGAAAACCAATATTGTGTGAACAAAAATCCTGCATTTATAATTACAGATTTACTTCATACGAAAAAGATGAATGTTATGATAATGGCTGATTGTTCTACACTTTTCACAGGATATATACCTGAATGAATTCTCATTCTAATATGTGATATGGCTCATGTGGTGTAAGACTTTATGTTCTTGCAACGGTTACTAGCTTACTTGGTGTGAAATTTATACAATCAATAATTGTTACATTAAAGTGGACTATTAAATGACATTCCTTGATATTATTTACTGGTTTGCAGTTTTGGAATAGACAAACAGACATATAAATTAGTAAAACTCATTTAAACAGAATGAAAAATATGAAATTTTGGGAAAGACTGCAATGTAAATACATGGAAATCCATTTCTATGTCAGTATGCGTGGATATAATTTTTTTATTCATTAATTCATGGGATCTGGGTGCAACTGGCTGAACCAGCATTTATTACCCCTCCCTAATTTCCCTTGAACTGAGTGGCTTGCTAGGCCATTTCAAAGAGTATTTGAGAGTCATCCACATTGTTGTGGGTCTGGAGTCACATCCAGGTCAGACTAGCTAAGGATGGCAGATTTTCTCTGTTAGTGAGTTTTTTTGGCAGGCAGAAGATGGTGACTTACTAAGCACCATTATCATGATGCTGTGCTGCAAACAAGTCTGACTCCTAGCTCAGCTCCACATGTATGCTGGCACCTGGTCCCACGTCTGCGTAGTGGGTAAGGGATCCGAAACCCCCTTACAGGGCTGTAGGGCGGGTGGATGGGGGGGGGCGGATGGGAGGGAATCACTCGTGGGGTCTGGGGACCAATGCCTTTCTCTTTTCAGTGCCAGGGCATTGAGGGGCCTCCCAAACTGACATCACCATGAAGCATCCATCCGGCGATCTTCATTGGAAGAGGATTCCTATTTGAGGCAAATCTGAGACAAATTAGTCACAGGTGGGCGGTGAAAAAACATTTAATTGCAATAAACATCAATAAATAAGATGATCTAACATAAAAGCTTGTGAACAGAAAACTTTAAGGTGCTTAAATATCTTTCTAACAAGTGCAGTCCTTCACCCGTGCCACTTCAGCACAACTACAACTTCCTAACCTTACGTGGCCTACAACTGGACTCAGTGACTTCCCAGAATGTACATCGGAGGTGGAGGGGCCATCTGCCTACCTCACCTTCCTGACCTGTGATGCACGTGATGAGTGTCCTCTGAAGGCCCTGGACCTTGAGGGCCCTGGTCTGCTTCCAGGTGTCTGGGATGTTTCCATGACACCTTCTTCATCCTGCTGCCCCCAAGATGCCCCAATGTTAGGAAACAGGGTGTCAGGAGGTGTTGCCATAGCCACATTTTCCTGCCTGGAAGACCCCAGTATGGCTTTGAGCCATTCCTCCTCCCTTGGGGCTCCTGTGGATCCCTAGATCACTCCATGTGATGGCGGTGCTACTGCAGTGAGCTCCAGAAGCTTCAGCATCACCTGGCATTGCCAGTCTTGGAGGACAAACTATGTCCTACCCATGGTGGTCGAGACCTCTGTGATGGCCACTTGAGTTGGGAGCCACCTCTCAATGGCCGCAGTAAGTGCCCTCTGAGCCTGGGCTGTGCTCTGTAATTCCTCAACCATGGCCCTTTGAGACTGGGCTGCGCTCTGCGAGCCCTCTGCCATGACCCTCAAGGACCACGTTCTCAAGTGTCATAGCCCGCTGTGTCTCAGCATTGTCCCGCTGAATCTCCAGCAAGCCCTTAAGCCTCTCAGCCATGAGCCGCAGAATCTCGAGGAGCCTGTCCAGTCCCTCAGCTATGGCCTGCTGTGATTCAGCTATTGCTTGGAGCCTGCCACTCATAGTGAGGATCCCCTGCCCCAGGCTTTCCAGTGCAGACGCCATCCTTGCAGTGTTGGCCTGGGAACCACGCAAGACAGGCTATAGCTGGTCTGCCTGAAATCTTTGGGTATCCTCCCAGCAGCCTTGCAGTCGGTCCAGTGTGGCCGTCAGCTCCTCCTGCATTCCCTGGCACCGTTGCTGCATCTCCAGCAGCTGAGGGAGAAGTGACCTCAGAGGCCCAGCATGTAGCCTGGGGCCAGCTGAGTTAGAACATAGAACATAGAACCCTACAGTGCAGAAACAGGCCCTTCGGCCCATCAAGTCTGCACCGACTACAATCCCACCCAGGCCCTATCCCCATGTCCCTACACATTTACCCACTAATCCCTCTAACCTACACATCCCAGGACACTAAGGGACAATTTTTAGCATGGCCAATCAACCTAATCCGCACATTTTTGGACTGTGGGAGGAAACCGGAGTAGCCGGAGGAAACCCACGCAGACACAAGGAGAATGCGCAAACTCCACACAAACAGTGACCCGGGCCGGGAATTGAACCCAGGACCCTGGAGCTGTGAAGCAGCAGTGCTAACCACTGTGCTACCGTGCCGCCGGAAGGCCCCCGCATACCAGAAGTCTCGGACGTTCTCTCCTCCACCCGATGTACGTTGTCAGATGTGTCATGCTCACCATGAGTGGCCCAGAAGCCTCACCATTAACAGGACCCACCAAAGTGTCAGTATCTGGGATGGTAAGTTGTGAGGTGGAAGCTGACACCAAAACAGTGCCATGCTCGGAGGTCCCTTCACCCATATCCTCCGAGGACTCATTCGAGCTGTCTGGACCAGGATGGGCAGGAATTGCAGCACAGGTCTGCAGCCCAGAGGACTCCGGGACATCCAGCTGTGTCCCAGAGCACAAGGTTAAGTGCAAGGGAGGGAGAGAAATCCAGGATACCAAACACATGATTCATATTTTTCCATTGAACATAGAACAAAGCATCAAAAAAATTATATCACAGGAACAGGCCCTTCAATCCTCCAAGCCTATAGTGACCAGGCTGCCCATCTGATCTGTTACCTTCCAGGGACCATATGTCTCTATTCCCATCCCATTCACATAACTGTAGTGATGCCCCTTAAAGGTCACTATCGTATCTGAGTCCGTGAAATCCCCTGGCAGCCACACTCTCTCTGTGCAAATGAACATGTCTCGTGCATCTCCTTTAAACCTTGCCCCTCGCACCCGGAACTCGTGCCCCTGAGAAGTTGCCTCAAAGTGAGTGGAGGAATGAGTGGAGGTGCTCACGTCTTGACGGCAGCCCCACCATGCTGTCGCTGACAGCGCGTATCTCCCCTTCTCTTGAGAGCTCCAGCACCTGCTCCTCAAAGGGAATGAGGACCCGAAGGCCTGGCTCACTACTTCCTGTCTTCACCCTCTCATGGATGTATGGTTGGTCTTCTCCTGTGGAGGCAGAAGGAGCCATGAAATAAATGATGGCCTGACTCCTGCAGAGTATCAGGTGATGGCCCTGAGAGGGGAAGCACATTGGAGCTCTTGGGGGCGTAGGAAGAAGGTCCTTGGGGGGTCAGGAGCTGGGAGCAATGCAGGGTGCTAGGGATGTGAGAGTCTGAGGGAAATTTGGGGGTAAGGTGCAAAATGGTATTCGGCACTCACCCTTGCTGCATGGATGAGGTCATTGACTTTCTTTCGGCACTGCTCCATGGTTCAGGGGCCAGTGCCCTAGCGCTAATCGAGATGGCGACTTCCTCCCAGGCCGCATTTCCATCAGCACCCCCGGGACCTCCTGGAGGGGAAGAGGATGTCCCACCTCACCTCTGCTGCATCCAGTAGCCTCCCCAGATCACATAAGAACATAAGAAATAGGAGCAGGAGTAGGCCATCTAGCCCTTCGAGCCTGCCCCGCCATTCAATAAGATCATGGCTGATCTGTCGCTGCTCAGTTCCACTTTCCCGCCCTCTCCCCATAACCCTTAATCCCCTCTCTTATCAAAAACCCATCAACCCGCGTCTTAAAAATATTTAGCGAGGTAGCCTCCACCACTTCAACGGGCAGAGAATTCCAGAGATTCACCACCCTTTGAGTGAAGAAGTTCCTCCTCAACTCCGTTCTAAACCGCCCCCCTTTTATCTTGAGGCTGTGCCCCCTAGTCCTACTGTCCTTTCTGAGCGGGAAGAGTCTCTCCACCTCTATCCTATCCATCCCATTCATCATCTTATACGTCTCAATGAGATCTCCCCTCATTCTTCTAAACTCTAACGAGTACAAGCCTAGTTTATTCAGCCTCTCCTCATAGCTCAACCCCCTCAACTCCGGTATCAGCCGAGTAAACCTCCTCTGCACTCCCTCCAAGGCCAAATCAGAACAACAGGGGGCTGGTCATTCACACATTGTCCTGTACTGCCTGCCTGTCCATTCTTGAATTTTTAATGGAGCTGCCCCTCCAGGCAGTTTGGCAGAGCGTTCCAGCAAGTTCCATGTTAGCATTGAGGGGAAGGAAAGTGAGCACTTGCAGGTGTGCTGATGGGGGGGGGGTGTGGATGGTGGATGAGTGCTTCAATGATTGGGGACAGGGGAGAGCGAGGGAGGTGTCACACAGCCATCGGAGTCCGGGGAAGATGGGGGCCTTGTGCGGGAAGGTCCGGGATGGGGGTGAGGGGGATCACTCTGCCTGATATCTGTAAGGTGGAGGGTGGATCTCTCTGCCTGAGATTAATGTGGGGAAGGGCATTCTGCTGCCTCTCTGCCTGAAATCAGCGGGGGAAGGGTGGGAGGGGCTCGGCTCATACTGGGTGTTGGGTGGGTGGAGGGGATAAGGGGGTCAGTAATGCTGTGGGGTGGGGCAATGTCTGTGGGGGTCGGGGGAAGCATTGTCCGGCCCATGAGCAAAGTGGTAGGGGAATGCATCCTATCATTTCTTTTTCTGCGCATGCGCAGAGGCACTGATCGGAGCTGCAGGATTTTGGGTGCATTAAGCCCCACCCACAGGCTTGTGTGGTGCAATTTGGACTCGCTGATATTTTTTGCAGGCAGAATGTGTATGGAAGAAAACTGGTCTAAAAGTAGGGTCTGAAACACTCCCAGATTCAAGTACGCTGAGCACTTAGAATCAAAATGGTATAATAGGGCCCAAAGTGTTGGAATTAATGGGTGCTTTTCAAATTGGCATGCATTAACTAGTGGGGTGCCACAGGCATCGGTGCTGGGATCCAGCTATTTACAATACATAAGACCATAAGACATTGGAGCAGCATTAGACCACTCGCCCCTTTGAGTCTGCTCTGCCATTCAATCATGGCTGATTTCTTTCTCATCCCCATTCTCCTGCCTTTTCCCCATAACCCCTGATCCCTTTATTTATAAAGAACCTATCTATCTCTGATTTAAAGACACTCGATGACCTGGCCTCCACATCCTTCTGCGGCAAAGAGTCCCACAGATTCACCACTCTCTGACTGAAGAAATTCCTCCTCATCTCTGTTTTAAAGGATTGTCTCTTTAGCATGAGGTTGTGCCCTCTTGTTCTAGTTTTTCCTACTATAGGGAACATCCTCTCCATAACCACTTTATCCAGGTCTTGAAGTATCCTGTAAGTTTCAATAAGATCCCCCTCATCCTCAGCCATTCCTCATACGACAAGCTCTTCATTCCAAGGATCATTCTTGTGACCCTTTCTAAGGCCAGCACATCCTTCCTTTGTTACAGGGCCCAAAATTGCTCACAATACTCCAAATGAGGTCTGACCAGAGCCTGATACAGCCTCAGAAGTACATCCCTGCTCTTGTATTCTAGCCCTCTCGTCATTAATGCTAACATTGCATTTGCCTTTCTAACTGCCGAGTGAACCTGCACATTAACCTTAAAAGAATCTTGAGCAATGACTCACTTTGTGTTTCTGATTTCCTATGCATTTTCCCATTTAGAAAATAGTCAATGCCTCCATTCCTCCTTCCAAAGTGCATATCGTCACACTTTTCACATTGTGTTCCATCTGCCATTACTTGGCCCCCTCTCCTAACCTATCCAACTCCATCTACAGCCAGCCCCCCTGTTTCCTCAATACTACCTGTCTTTCTATGGGCTTGATTTCACCATTTTCATTCTAAGTGTTGCATCTGGTGTAATTCAGATCCGACTTGGAAAACTGTTCCCAGGCACCCCCATACGCACTTAGTTTGAAAAAAAAAATCGCGGGTCTGAATCGCGCTGTGGCGGGGCTTAGCACGCCTGAAACAATCGGAGCTCTGAACTGGGCATGCGCAGTTAGAAAAAATGTGAAATTGCACATCTGTCACATCACTCCCGGACCACAAAAAGCAGACCAAAGCAGGAACAATAGTCCCCACAGACATCATTCCCACCCCTACAACATAACTTTCCCCGTTATCCACCTCCCCGCCCGCTACCCAGGTCCATCGCGACCCTCTGCCTCCTTCCCCCCAATCAATCGCCCACAGAGTGGCAGCAGTTCCCCCACTGCCCCTGACCCCCCCCCCCCTGCAGGGAATGATCAGGCCTTGCCCCACTCCCAGAGAAAGTTTGGGCTCCCCCTCCTCAACAGAGATACATCTGACTCACCTCCCTCCCCACCAGAAAATAATCCAGCCTCCCTTCTCCTGTCTTCCCCTCACCAGAGAATGATCTGGCCCACCTCCCTCCCCCCTCACCACCAGAAAATGATCTGGCTTCCCTCCTCCCCCCTCCCCTCTGCCTCCCCATTCACCACCGATCTGAGGGTGCGGATCATGTTAATGGCCTCACGCCCGACTTTACCATGGTTATGCAAAGATAAAGTTGGACCCTATATCAATGATTCGGATGAAGGAACAAAATGTGATATCTCAAAGTTTGCAGGTAATACCATGTTGGGTGAGAGGGTGAACTGTGAGCAGGATACAGAGATCCTTCAGAATGATCTGAACAGGTTGGCTGAGTGGGCAAATCAATGGCAGATGCAGTATAATTTGGATAAATGTGAGGTTATTCGCTTTGGAAGCAAAAACAAGAAGGCAGATTACCTGAATGGCTGTAAATTGGGAGAGGGGAGTGTGCAGAGGGATCTGAGTGTCCTTGTGCACCAGTCACTGAAGGTAAGCATACAAGTGCAGCAGGCGGTAAAGAAGGTAAATGGTATGTTGGCCTTCATTGCGAGAGGTTTCAAGTACAGGAGCAGGGATATGTTGTTGCAATTATACAGGAACTTGGCAGGGGCTTAGAATATAAAAGCAGGGTGGTTAAGATGGAGATAAAACACTCATTAGGCCACAGCTGGAGTACTGTGTGCAGTTTTGGTCTTTTTTGAGGAAGGATGTTCTTGTGTCCTGATTCCAGAGATGACTGGACTGATGTAAGAGGAGAGATTGACTAGGTTAGGATTGTTTTCGCTGGAGTTCAGACATATGAGGGGAGGATCTCATAGAGACTTACACAATTCTAACAGGGCTAGATAGAGTAGATATTCTCAATGGTGGGTGAGTCCAGAAACAGGTGTCATAATCTGAGGATTCAGGGTAGACCATTTAGGACAGAGGTGAGGGGATATTGCTTCAGCCAAAGAGTGGTGAGCTTGTGGAATTCATTGTCACAGGAAGTAGTTGATGCCAAAACATTGAATGTATTCAAGAGATGGCTGGATATAGCACTTGGGGCAAACGGGATCAAAGGTTATGGGGGAAAAGCGGGGTTAGGCTATTGAGTTGGATGATCAGCCATGATCATAATGAATGGTGGAGCAGGCTCAAAGGGCCAAATGGTCTCCTCCTGCTCCTATCTTCTATGTTTCAATGTTAAATGTTGTGAGGGTTCCCACTTCTATCCCCTTTCAGGCAATGAGTCCCAGCTCTAAGGAGAACATTCCTAGCTTAGCCAACCGGTCTTCACAGCTGAGGAGATTCACCAGAATATTGCCTGGGCTGCAGCATTTCAACTATGAAGTCAGGCTGGCTAGGCTGGGGAGGCTGAGGGGGGTTTTGATGGAGGTGTAAAACATTATAAGGAGCTCCAGTCCAGGCGATATCCTGGTGAACCTCCTCTGCACCTTCTCGAGTGCAATTGCATCCTTCCTATAGTGTAATGACTACAACTGCACACAATACTCCAGCTGTGGCCTAATGAGTGTTTTATCTCCATCTTAACCACCCTGCTTTTATATTCTGAGCCTCTGCTGATAAAGATAAGTATTCCAGAAGCCTTTTAATCACCTTAAGCCATCAGAGCATTATGGACATTCATAGCAAGATCCCTCTGGTCCTCTGTACTTCCTAGAGTCCTACCATTCAAACTGTGCATTCTTTTTTGCCTTGGAGTGTTTCACCGAGGTTTGGATGTGCCATAATGGAGTTTTCACATATTGTACTTGGGCAGAAAAACAGATGAAAATATTTCAATCTTCAACAGTGATGTCTTTCAACTTCATAAACGCAAACATTCGTGGAAGATAAGTAACATGGGTTGACTGTTAAGGTCACAGTCAAAGGATTCTTTCCTGCAGTTTATGTCTACTCTAAGTATTTTTCACACAAATATTTTGGAGTTAATATCAGAATCTATCTTTCCATCTCTGGCCTTTCTTCCTTCGAGGCATTTCTTTACTGTACTAACAAATCGCCTTAATGAAAATGCCTCTTTATTTTCAAAACAGCCTGCAGGCAAGGAAATGTAATGGAGAAATGTTAATATTGAAGCACGAGTCCAAGCACAATGGTATCCATTAAATCAGAAATCAGATAAGAATCACAGAACAATTTAGCATTGTTATATTAATGCAGATGCTCGTTTGCAAATAGGGTTTGAATGAGAGTCTTTAATCAGCACAGACTCCAAGAAATTTAATGCAAGAAACATGTAAGACTGTTTTCTTTCTTTTGAAAACCTGTTCAGACATATGAGATCTCTTATACATTGAAGTAAAATAATTATCATTTTTTCATAATGAAGGGGGGAGCAACTATTTCCCAAGCATCAACACATCAGTATAAAATAAAAAAGTTTAAAAAATCAAATACTGGGATCTGAAAAACAGAAAATGCTGCAAAGATACATGTCAGTAGCATTGATAGATGGAAAAGATATGCGATATAAAATATAGTTGAACTTCAAAATGCTGTTCTGAGACCCAAATTTTATTTGGTAAATTTTGACTGGATGGCTGAGGAATGGCAGAGCAATTGGATGTAGAATGAGCCATATGTGAATGCCTCAGTCACTTTAAGCTTTCAGCAAAGTACTTAACGTACTCCTATAGTGAACGCTGTAACCATCATATACATTGTATGAAGAAATGCAACTAATGTATAAAGCAATGCAACCTAGTAGAAAATAATGCCCTTTTCTTTACAGTCACTGTTTGTTTAATTTGAACTTTTTGTCCTATTTTACATTTCTGAATCATGAATTGTTTTCTAATCCAATAGACTGGTAGCAATTCTTCGATTTTTTTAATGTTAATAGTAGTAAATGAATAGAGTTAAAGTTGACATTGTCGACAAACTTCCCCAGATTCAGTGGGGTGAACTAAACTGCAGACTAGGTGACCGCTCTGTGGAATTCAGTCCGCAACCATACCCCTAACCTTCCTGATGCTTGCCATTTCAACTCTCATACCCATGTGTCCCTCCTTTGCCTGTTGCAATGCTGTAATGAAGCCCAACACAAACTGGATGAACAGTACCTCATCTTCCAATTAGGCACGTTACAGCCTTCTAGACTCTACACTGAGTTAATCAACTTTAGACTGTGATATTTCACCTCCATCTTGGCCCCCTTTTTAATCCAAACAAATTGCCCAATTCAACCTGCAGCCCCTCCCCTCCCCCACTGGAACCTTCTCTGAACTGCTTCCAATGAAATAATGAGGCAATTTTCCCAAATAGAATCTAAGTGCCCAAAGCTGGGAAAAAGGGGGATTTTCCCAACTATTTTTTGGGCGTACTTAGTGGTTTGAATTTGTGGCTCTCTATGCTTTACAGAGTTAATATAATGACAGGAATGTAGTTGCTGTCCTTGTCATTGGAGACTAAATTCCCACAGGCTCTGTTAGTGAGTGATCTGTTTACTATTATGGCTATGCCAATTGGCCACCAGATGCTTCAAGCCTGCCCCACCATTCAATAAAATCATGTCTGATCTATGCCAGCCCCAACTCCTTTTCTTTGCCATTTTCCCATGGCCCTTTACTCTTTGATCTATCAAATACTTATCCACTTCTACTTTGAATACTTCTAATGAGCCAGCCTCCTTTGGGATAGAGAATTCCAGAGATTCACCACCCTCTGCAAGAAGAAATTTCTATCCACCTCAGTTTTAAATGACCAGCCCTTTACCTTATAGCTATGTCCCCTTATTTGAGACTCCCCCACTAGTGAAACTACCTCACCATCTACCCTGTCAAATACATGAGAATCTTAAATGTTTGAATAAGATCATCCCTCACTTTCTAAATTCCAAGGAATACAGACCCAGATTATTTATTCTCTCTTGATAGGATAACCATCTCATCCCAGGAACTAGCCTAGTGAATCTCCTTTGCACTGCCTCCAATGTTACTATATCCCTTTTTAGGTAAGGGAACTGAGCAGTACTCCAGATGAGACCTCACCAACACTGTGTACAACTGCAATCTCTTTGCAATAAAGGCCAAAATGCCATTTGCCTTCTTAACTACTTGTTGGACCTGCCTGCAACTTATTGTGATTCACGCACTTGAACATCTAGATCCCTCTGTACTTTACTCAGCTGCAGTCTCTCTCTATTTAGATAATAGTCTGTCTTTTGATTACTCCTACCGAAGTCAATGACCTCACGCTACACCACATTAAACTCCTTTTGCCAAGTTTTCGCCCAATCACTCAATCTATCTATATCCCGTTGCAGAATCACAATATCCTCATCACACATACCCTTTCACCTATCTTCATATCATTCGCAAATTCTGAAACCTTACATTCCATTCCTTCCTCCAGGTCATTAATGTAAATAGTGAACAACTGTGGGCCAAGAACTGATCCTTGCATTACTCCACTAGTTATATTTTTCCACTCCAAAAAGGACCCATTTATTCCAACCCTCTGTTTTCTATGTGGTAGCCAGTTTTTAATCCATGCTAACACAGCCCCTCCAATTTTATGAGATTTTACTTGATGCACCAGCCTCTTATGCAGCACTTTGTCAAATGCCTTTTGGCAATCTAAATACACAACATCTACAGGTTCCCCTCTATCTATTTACATCCTTGAAGAATTTGCACAAATTTGTCAAAAATTATTTACTTTTCATAAAACCATGTTGACTAGGTTTGACTACATTCAGCTTTCCTAAATGATTAGCTATTTCCTCTTTGATTATTGACTCCAGCATCTTGCCAATAATAGGTGTTAAAATGGTTTATTATTCCCTACTTTCTGCCTTTGTCCATTTCTGAGCAAGGGCATCACATTTTCTAATCTTCTGATACCTTCCTGGTTTTAACGAGTTATGAAAACTTTCAACCAATGGGTTCATTATCATTTCAGCCACTCCATTTAATCTCTAACATGTGGTTCATCGAGTCCTGAGGCCTTTGTCCGCTTTTAGCCCCTTGAGTTTCTCTAATACTCTATCCTTGTGATTGGAATTTTTGTGAGCTTTACTGTGTCATTTGAAATCAGCCCATCTGATATCTTAAGGATATTTGTAAAGTCTTCCATGGTGAAGGGAGATGTAAAAAAAATTATTTAGCATTTCCACTATTTCTTGGTTTGCTGTTATTAAGTCACCAACTTCATTCAGTAGAAGTCCCACAGTTACCTTAGCCCCCACTTCCTTTATATCTATATCCAAAGAAACTCTTATCGTTTGTTTTCCTGCTGCATGCAAGTTTTCTCTCAAAATTCCTTTTCTCTCTTCTTATAATCTTTTGCTGCTGGATTCTAAAAACTTCCCAGCCCTCTGGTCTACCACTGTCCCTTGCCACTTTGTATATCCTGCTTTTCAATGCAACATTATCCTTGACCGCCTATGTCAACTATGGATTTTGCCTGTTTCTCATGGACTCCCTCTTTTTGATTGAGAGAAACTCCTGCTGAGCATTTTGGACCAGCTGTTTGAATATCTGTCACTGCTCAGCTACTGACTTGTATCTCAGCTTGCTTACACAGTTCAACTTAGACAACTCATCTGTCATACCATTATATTGCCCTTATCCAAGACACTGGTTATGGATCTGTGATGCTCCTCTCAAACTGGAATTCTATCATATTGTGGTCACTACTCCCTGAGGGATCCTTAAGTACAGGGTCTCTTATTAGTCCTCTTTAATTACACAAAACCAAATCTAAAATTGCCTGTTCCTGGGTAAGATTCCACAATTGCTCTAAAAAGCACTCCACAAATTGTTCTTCCACATTATCCTTGCCAGTTTAGTTTGTCCAATCAACATTAGATTAAAATTTTCCATGATAATTGCAGCTCCCTTCAAACATGACCTTGATATTTCCTCATTTATGCTCTAATTTCTTGAGAGATCACATTTTGGGGGTCTCTAGAGTACTCCCACTCTTGCCTTCCTTCCCCTGTCATTCATGATTACGATCCAAACCATTTCTACATCACTATCCACTGCCTTTATATCAACCCCCAGCACTGCTTCAAAACCTTCCTTGAGTAACAATGCTACTCCACCTCCTTGGCCTGTTGCTTTGGAACACTGTATACCCTGGAATGTTAAGTATGCAGCCTTGGTCACCCTGCAACCACACTTTTATAATAGCTAATACATCATACATATACGTTGCAATCTGTGTTATCAACTCACCTATTTTGTGCAAATGCTTTGTGCATTCAGATAAAGAACATTCAGTTTTGGTTTTTTTTACAGCAGTTTGTAATTCAGGATTTTCTCTGTGTTACACAATTTACATTTCCTGCCCTGGTTTGTCACGCTGTAACAGTCAAGTTCTCCTCACAATCCTGTGCCACTGCTCCATCATCTACCTCTGATTTTTTTTTAAACCTTCCATTCTTGGAACCTCTTACCTCCTAATTAGGACTCATATGAATCCTTGGGTAACATAATGTTCATATGATCTTTCTCTACCTGATGTCTTGTGTTGACACTCAGACTGATCACCAACCTGCACTCCTACCTTTAACTTTGATTTCCCAATTTTCTCAGCAGCCTCAACCCCACTCTAGCTTAAACTCTCCACTTCCCTAGGTATAAGGTCCGCAAGATCACTGGTGCCAGAATGGTTCAGGTCTAGGCTGCCCCAACAGCACTGTCCCCACTTTTCCTAGTACTGATGCCAATGTCCCATGAACCAATAACCACTTCTCTCACATCCATCTTTGAGTCACATATTCATTTCTCTAATTTTATGTACCCTTTACCAATTTGCATGTGGCTCAATAATAATCCAGAGATCGTAATCTTGGATGTTCTATTCTTTAATTTAGTGCCTAACTCCTCAAACTGCCTACACAAAACCTCCTTCCTCATTCTACCTATGTCATTGGTGCTACATGGACCATGATCACTGGATCCTCCCTCTCCCACTGCAAGTTGCTCTCCACCCCAGAGCAGATGTCCCAAATCCTGGCACCAGGCAGGCCAAACAGCCTTCAAGACTCTCAATCCTGGCTACAGAGAACAGTGTCTATTCCCCTGACCATACTACCCCAACTGTAACTACATTTGTCTCCACCCCGCCTCCACTCCTCTCCCCTCCCCCCACCCCACTTGAACAGCTCCCTGAAACAGTGCCGTGGTCAGTTTGCTCATCCTTCCTACAATCTCCTCTCTCATCCACAGAAGGAGCAAGATTCTCCTACCTGTCGGTCAGGTACAAGGGCTGAGTCTCCTGCAGTGCTAACCCTCAGCTTCCTTTGCCTGCCTCACTCACAGTGACACTCTTGTGTTCCTGACCACTGGTAAAATTCAAGTTAGTTAATCTAAGGGGTGCCTCCAGAAACACAGCATCCAGGTATCTCTCCCCCTCCCTGATGTGTCGCAGCATCCAAAGCTCAGACACCAGTTCATCAAATCTGAGTTGCAGTTCCTTGAGCAATCAACACTTACTATAGATGTATTCATGTGGAAGCACAATGGGATCCACTAGCTTCCACACCATGCAGATATTACACATCACCTGAACCTCCATCACTACTTTGTTTAATTATTTTCTAATTTGGTTTTTAAAAACATTTCAACTAGTTTTTAACTTTTTAATCTGTAAAATATTCACACTTTTTATCCGGTGTCTCCGCCGCTCTCTTCATGCTGGTGTTAGCTGTAGAAAAATAAGGTTCAGTATTAAGTTTGACAATATGTTAAACAACTCCTGCAAATATTGTTCATGCATGTGTAATCCATTTGGATGATTCAGGCGGAATTTTGCCGGTAAGTCCGCCCAAGCTTCATACAATCCCGCCCAAAGCCAAGGGAGAATACCCTCAGGATTTGCCCTTGTGTTCTACAACATGCTGAAGGACAGCTATTGAACAATGAATACATGTGAAGGATTGATTGGTTTATTACAACTGCTTTGGATTTAATGGCCAAGTTAGATATTCCCATATTGTCCAATTTTGCACTAGACAATAAATAAGAAACCTAAAACAAAATTAATGGTAAAATGCATAAATATTTAAAATTTTAAACCCATTTGCTGCAATGCATTGTGAAACTTAAAAGAGAATTGCTAATTGAGTGAAAGGTAATTCAAGAATAAAAACAAAATAAAAAGAATTGATATCGCTCAAAAAATCCCAAGAAAATTGTGTACTGTGTGCCACAATTTGTTCCACACGTCCTCCCCAAGAGTCTTTCATGTTGTCATCCTAACCACATCTATGCATCATCCCCACCATGTGGTCATTTTGAGAATACTGTCATGCATTGGGAAAATCGTATCTTCTTGAATTGGATTTTCCTTTTAAAATTTGGAATGACATTGCATTTTTAGGAAACTTGGATTTTTTTTTAACAAAAAGACCATAGCCGGAATTCTCTAGTCTTGAACACGCCACTATCACTGCCAGTGAGAACGACGAATTTGGCACTCAGCCAAATCCCCATTCACAGCAGTTGGACTGGAGAATTCAGGTTGTGGGTAAGGTCATGAGTCCGGCCCTATGAGTTCACTTTTGGACAGAGAGCATCAATGCCTTTTCAAATAAATTGCATATAAATAAATTGTTTTTGATAAGCGAGGGGATTAAGGGTTATGGGGAGAGGGCGGGAATGTGGAACTGAGCCACGACAGATCAGCCATGATCTTATTGAATGGCGGGGCAGGCTCGAAGGGCTGGATGGCCTACTCCTGCTCCTATTTCTTATGTTCTTATGTTCTTATAACCGGAATGGTACTTGAAAGGGAAGAATCGCTTGTTTGAATTGCAATCACTTTAATTGATGAGGGAAAGACTGGAAAAACGGTAAGGGCCAGTGTTGCACTTGAAATCACATGACAAGCTTTGAAATTTAAATTTTGAATCTGTTGATTTTTGAACTCAGTCTTTTTGGGGAATAAACTGAGCAGGAAGGCTATCCTAACTGAATCTCCCTCTCCCTGTCTTGCCTGAAATTCTGTGTGTGGCTATCGACCTAGAGTGGTAGAGCCATAGAGATTTACAGCATGGAAACAGGCCCTTCGGCCGAACTTGTCCACACTGCCCTTTTTTTTAAAACCCCTAAGCTAATCCCAATTGTCTGCATTTGGCCCATTTCCCTCTATATCCATCGTACCCATGTAACTATCTAAATGCTTTTTAAAAGACAAAATTGTACCCGCCTCTACTACTGCCTCTGGCAGCAAATCCTTATCTAAGTGTAACTTGTCTGCATTTGGAAACCTGAAAAGCTGAGGTGAGAGGAATTGATCCAGTTTAATATTTCCCTGCACATCAAAGCTCAGTTGCTGAAAATCTGCAGACATCTACTGGGACCAGTGTTCACATGAGGGAGCTCCAGATCAACAGCATTGAAACCCTGTGAACTTTATCCTTTGTTTTATAAAGCCTATTCTCCAAAGCCCATTTCTGCAAAGCCCCTATCTGTTTGTCCTTTTTTCATGGGTGTGCATGTGTATGGGAGTAGACCATTATACTCAGCTGTACTTCCAGGGTAATAAATAAATCTTGTTTTACATTAAATCAATCGTTCTGAGTTTATTGAAAGCAGCCTGGTTAAAGTCTCTTTTATTCTGGGTACCAGTAGTAAAGATAAAATGTTGACCATTTTGGTGAGTAAGTTAAACTTTTAAAATAATGGCATGACCTTTATAGAGAACAACAATCTGAGGTCCCTCTCTGCTTTAAGAAGACAACCATCATTCCGATACTTAAGAAAAGCCAAGCAGCGCGTCTTAATGACTATCGTCCGGTGGCTCTGATATCCATCATTATGAAGTGCTTCTAAAGACTAGTCATGGTACAAATCAATTCCAGCCACCTGGACTACCTGAATCCAGTTCTGATCGATAAGGGAATTAAGAGGTTATTGCAGAAGGTCAGGGGACATGGAGTTGGGGGTAGGGTGTTAGCGTGGATAGAGGATTGGTTGTCAAATAGGAGGCAGAGAGTGGGGGTCAATGGGTGCTATTCGGATTGGCGGTTGGTGACTAGTGGGGTGCCCCAGGGGTCGGTGCTGGGGCCTCAGCTATTTACCATTTATATAGATGATCTGGAGGAGGGAACCGAGTGCAGGGTGTCGAAATTTGCTGATGACACCAAGATTGGGGGAAAGGCAAATTGTGCGGAGGGTGTGGAGAGTCTGCAGAAGGATCTAGATAGGCTGGGCGAATGGGCCAGGAAATGGCAAATGGAATTTAATGTTGGCAAGTGTGAGGTGGTCCACTTTGGTAGGAAGAATGGTAGGAAGGACTATTACTTACGTGGCAAAAAACTGCAGCAGGCGACGGTGCAGAGGGACCTCGGGGTCCTTGTGCATGAGTCGCAAAAACCCAGCTTGCAGGTGCAGCAGGTGGTCAGGAAGGCGAATGGGATGCTGGCCTTCATAGCGAGGGGGATTGAATATAAAAGTAGGGAGGTCTTGCTGCAGCTGTATAGGGCATTGGTGAGGCCGCAGCTGGAGTACTGTGTGCAGTTTTGGGCGCCGCACCTGCGCAAGGATATTTTGGCCCTGGAGGGAGTGCAGAGGAGGTTTACTAGGCTGATACCGGAGTTGAGGGGATTGAGCTATGAGGAGAGGCTGAATAAACTAGGCTTGTACTCGTTAGAGTTTAGAAGAATGAGGGGAGATCTCATTGAGACGTATAAGATGATGAATGGGATGGATAGGATAGAGGTGGAGAGACTCTTCCCGCTCAAAAAAGACAGTAGGACTAGGGGGCACAGCCTCAAGATAAAGGGGAGGCGGTTTAGAACGGAGTTGAGGAGGAACTTCTTCACTCAAAGGGTGGTGAATCTCTGGAATTCTCTGCCCGTTGAAGTGGTGGAGGCTGCCTCGCTAAATATTTTTAAGAAGCGGGTTGATGGGTTCTTGATAAGAGAGGGGATTAAGGGTTATGGGGAGAGGGCGGGAAAGTGGAACTGAGCCACGACAGATCAGCCATGATCTTATTGAATGGCGGGGCAGGCTCGAAGGGCTAGATGGCCTACTCTTGCTCTTATTTCTTATGTTCTTATGTTAGTACAGTTTTCTGAACACTGCAACAAGTCCATAGCAGGCACCATCTCCCCGGCCCTGCACTCCTATTTATTGACTGCAGCTCAGCCTCCAACACCATTATTCCCATGAAACTCATCTCCAAACTCTGTGGCCTGGGTCTCAGCTCCTCCCCCTGCAACTGGATCCTGAACTTCCTAACTCACAAACCACAATCAGTAAGGATAGGCAACATCATCTCCTCCATGGTCATCCTCAATACCGGTGCTCCACAAGGCTGTGTTCTCAGCCCCCTACAATACTCCTTATACATCTATGGCTGTATGGCCAAATTCCCCTCCAGTTCAATTTTCAAGTTTGCTGACAACATAGTGGCTTGGATCTCAAAAAATGACAAGACAGAGTACAGGAATGAGATAGATAATCTGGTGAACTGGTGCAGTGACAATAATCTCTCCCTCGATGTCAATAAAACAAAGGAGATTGTCACCAACTTCAGGAAGTGTAAAGGAGAACATGCCCCTGTCTTCATCAATGGGCGCAAAGTAGAAAGGATCGAGATCTTCAAGGTTTTAGGTGTCCAGACCACGAACAACCTGTCTTGTCACCCCATGGAGACACGATAGATAAGAAAGCCCACCAATGCCTCTACTTTCCCAGCAGATTAAGGAAATTTGGCATGTCAGCTACGACTCTCACCAGCTTTTACAGATGCACTATAGAAAGCATTCTTTCTCGTTGGATCACAGCTTCATATGGCTCCTGCTCTGCCCAAGACTGCAAGAAACTACAAAAGATTGTGAATGTAGCCCAATCCATCACACAAATCAGCCTCCTATCCATTGATTCTGTCTACAGTTCCCACTGCCTCCGCAAAGCAGCCAGCATAATTAAGGACGCCACGCACACCAGACATTCTCTCTTCCACCTTCTTCCATTGGGAAAAAGATACAAAAGTCTGAGGTCACATACCAACCAACTCAAGAACAGCTTCTTCCCTGCTGCCGTCAGACTTTTCAATGGACCTGCCTTGCATTAAGTTGATCTTTCTCTACACCCTGGCTATGACTGTAATGCTACATTCTACACTCTCTCGTTTCCTTCTCTGTGAACTGTACGTTTTGTCTGTATAGCGCAAGAAACAATACTTTTCATTGTATGTTAATACATGTGACAATAATAAATCAAATCAAAGAATTTTAAGAGTCAGAAGGAAAGCTTGTTCCAATGGAGCTTGCTAGTACAACTGTATAACTTAGGGCACAATTTCATACGCCCCCCAGAACAGATTCTGAGGCAGGAGGAGGGTAAAATTGAATGGGCGGGATTCCACCACAACTCACCTACCTAAACCCAGCTGCAATTTCATGCTTAGGCGGGCAGGTAGATGAAACCTACCCATTCATCTAATAAGGCCTTTAATGGTCACTTAATGGTCACTTAAGGGTCGTAAGTCACCCAGTCTCAATCTTTAGACAGGAGGAAGTGGGTGCAGGGAGGGTTAGAAAGTGACATTTGCATTTTACCCCATCTCAGGTGGGAAGACCTGAAGGCTCCCACATATTTGGGGTGCACTCCCCCCCAGGACATTTGAACTCCAGTTCCCCCTTCCAAGCTGGCCTACCCCAGTGCTGTGATTGCTCCCACTCCCCATCCGAACCCCCCAGTCATACACTACCCTCCTGGCCCTGGATTCCCCAGGACTTATCTGTTTAAAGGTCCCAGGACTTGGTCCCAGGCAGAATGCTGTAGTACTGCTCCTGGCCACTGCAGTGCTGTGTTTTACTGGGTTGCAGAGCTCCCCAAGTGTGGACACCAATACCAATCAATGTTCAAGTGAGCATTAAATAATAGTGGGAGTTTGAGAGCCGACACTGCAGGTTAGGCTCCAACTCACAGACGGTGAGTGCCGATCGGTCGCCATTTTAAAATTTACTTTTAAAGCTTATTCACATTGCTGGAAATGATAATATAATTGCTGATGCATTATCAAGAATGTAAATCTTATATAATTATCTGGAAAGCAAAAAAGTCAGAGAAAACCATACAGAATCTGTATAAAGAGTGAATAACTGAGTGAGCGCATGTTTGAATTTTGTTTATATATGGTATATATCCTCCCTGCACACTTTGTAAAGAAAGACATTTGGAAATGGCATTCCATTAATTAAGGGCTGAGGTGTTGAGAAAAATGAATTTTTCTTTTAAAATTTGGAAGGACATTGCTTCGGTTGTTTAACACATGGATTTTCCTGAACATTGATTAACACTTGGATTTTCTTTTACAAAAAGATCATAAGTTTACCTTTGGACTTTTGAAATAATCACCATAGAATCCCACAGTACAGAAAGAGACTCTTCGGCCCATCAAGTCTGCACTGAACACAGTCCCACCCAGTCCCTACCCCCATATATTATACCCACTAATCCCTCTAACCTACAAATCCCTGGACACTAAGGGGCAATTTCTTAGCATGGCCAATCAACCTACCTACACAACCTACCGTGGGTGGCACGGTAGCACAGTGGTTAGCACTGCTGTTTCACAGCTCCAGGGTCCTGGGTTCGATTCCTGGCTTGGGTCACTGTCTGTGTGGAGTTTGCATGTTCTCCTTGTGTCTGTGTGGGTTTCCTCTAGGTGCTCTGGTTTCCTCGCACAGTCCAAAGATGTGCAGGTTAGGTTGATGGCCAAGCTAAGAAATTGCCCCTTAGTGTCTAGGAATGCGTAGGTTAGAGGGATTAGTGGGTGTAATATATGGGGCTAGGTCCTGGGTGGGATTGTGGTAGGTGCAGTCTCGATGGGCCAAAAGGCCTCTTTCTGCACTATGATCTTTGGGCTGTGGGAGGAAACCCATGCAGACACAAGGAGAATATGCAAACTCCACACAGACAGTGACCTGAGCCAGGAATCGAACCCAGGACCCTGGAGCTGTGAAGCAGCAGTGTTAACCACTGTGCTACCATGCCATCCCACCAGAGCAGCATGGTATGTAAATGGGAAAAGCTGTTTGCTTGTTTCAAACTGCAATTTCTTCAATTGATAGGGGAAACACTGAAAAAAGGCAAAGACTAGTGACTTATTATTCAAATTTTAAATTGATTTTGAACTCAGCCTTTTTGGGGATAAACTGGGGAGGCCACCCTAATGGATTCTCATGCCCTGCCTGAAATTCAGTGTGTGGTTGTCAACCTGTAGCCAGAGAACCATTATCTGAGTGAATTTTTTCTGCGTTAAAAGTTGAAATAAGAAGAACTGATCCGGCTGTATATTCTCCTGCATGGAATGTCCTGCTGGGAACAGCACGTCTTTACAAGAGGGAGCTCCAGATCAACAGCACTGAAGCCCTCTGAGCTTTATCCTTTACATAATAAAGCACATCTCAGCAGAGACCCTATCTGTTTGACCTTTGTTTAACTCTGTGTGAGCATGTGTTTTATGTGAATGTTTGAATACTTTCAAAAAGGTTTAGAAAACTTTATTTCCAGACTATAATTGAGTGTGTCCCTGTTCTTGCAAATGGTTTGTAAAAAGTTTTGTTTTATAATAAATCAATCATTCTGAGTTTATTGAAAGACGTCTGGTTAAAGTTTCTTTTATTCTGGCTGCAGTAGTGAAGGTACAAAATTGGCCATTTGGATGAGTAAATTAAACTTTTAAACTAATATTTAGGCTGTGGAGTAGTGGGATGGTCCACATACTCCTCCCATCCTGGTCATAACACATAGGCAAGTTCAGTTCCATGAAATAAATTATTCATCTTCATCATTTATTTCTGAACAAAAGCACTTGCATACAAGTTTAAAATTTTATAAGAATGTCACATGACGTTGTTTAATTCTTATCATCAAGTAAATAAATTGCTTTGTTACAGCTGGACAGATTCACGGAAGTCTGATGTAGTGATACAATGTGTTGTTGTGCTGTGCCATGCACAAAGTGGCAGAAACTGGACTGGCAGCTGCCACAGACTTCCTTCTCACATTCCGCAGTGCTGACTTTCTAATATCATGATAGATCTGATCAATAACAACTGAAGATGGGTTTGTAAAGAAGAAAGACAGAAAGACACATAGTTATACAATACTTTTCATTCCCACCAGATGTTTCAAAGTGCTTTACAGGCATTTAAGTACTTTTCAAGCACAATCACTGTTGCAATGTAACAAATAATTAGTAGACTTACCTCATATTTTACTTTGAGTTCGAGTGACAGAAATATTCTTCATTAGCTACCTGTTTTCTCAGTGTGATTCACTTATTTCTGTTGGGAAGATAAGGATCCCATTGTCTTCAACGACTCTTCTCCCCTTCCCTAATCTCCTAAAGCATAGACTATCTATGGTCAGGAAGGTGAGTGAAGAGTTTGCTTTCATGTTTTCACCAATTCTGTTCTGAATTGGACACTAGAACATATGAGGAAACATAGATTGACTCGCCCTCTAATGCTTCCTTTCTTCCTGTAAAGCAAGGCACAGTCACCATTTATCATCAAGAACAAACCTGCTACCAACATGTACATGGGAAAACATCATCAAAAACGATTCCGTTAAACAGCAAATTTGGGTCTCCAAAAGCAGTTTGACGCTGCACCTCCATCCGTGGCTTCATTATTTTGGAAAGTTTTTTGTAGATTTTATGTTTCTCAGGATGAAGTTATTCATGTTCTGTAACAGAAGACTTTTTATTTCAATAATGTCAGCAGATTATGCACAATCCTGTCGAAGGCAAAGTCAAGCTCCCTCTACTCTGCCCCCACAAAATCCATTGTCAGATAACCATCTCTGACTGCAGAAATCTGGCCTTTCTCCAGTATCAGCCAACCAACAGTTTATTTCAGTGAGACTAATGCTAACTACTACCAAATTGGGTCCATCCTCATAAGGAACTGGGCTGAAACTGCCGAAACAAATTAAAACTCTTTCTGCCATCACAGCAAATAGCTTTATCTCCCCCGCCCCCCACCCCGGGCTGGATTTGAACCCACAGGTGATAGCCCACCACCCGACAGATCACAAACTGCCTCCCCTTGATCAAAAATTCAACGCCCTCACAGCATTAAAACTGTCACAATCATTCACGATTTCATTGCAGCAGTCTCCGAGTTTCAGATCAATTTTATTGACTTAGTTCTAAAAATCGATACAGTAAATCATTTTCCCAGCCAAACAATATTCAAGTAGCATCCGAATGAAACCATTTTAATTGCATTGAATAAAAGTACCACATTTCACTCACACACACACCCAAGTGTATGAGTGTGGTTAGTTTAGTCCGTTAATAATTAGTAAAATCGTCACATAAAAAGGAATTGGTTGCATTCAACATGATATCTGACAAATATATATATTAACATTTTGCATTCTTCTTCACAAAAGTGCAGTCAGAAGGATAAGATCTCAGTTTCAATATTTTTGAAAGCTTGGATACAATTAATTTAAGGCACAAAATGTTCATGAACTAATTACATGTCAATGAATATTCGAGCTCTTCAGTTGCCCATGGCAATGGTTTTCCAATAACATGAATTCCAAAGATGGTGTGACATGTTTTCTTTAACCTTATAACGGCTTAACCTGGAATCAGATCTCGTCCCCTTTAAGAGTCTCCTAACTTTAAGTTTTGGCTGTGTCAATTTTATTGTAAATGTAAATCATCCGAGCTAATGAAAAATGCTCACAATTAAAATGCTAGAACTCATAAATTGTACTTTCTTAACCAACTGTACCAACATTAAGAAGATGTCTTTAAGGCAATCGTGCTCTTTCTGAAATAAGCAAATCTTATGCGTTACTACGAGGGTTCAGTATTTTGCAAGAATTGGAAAGATTACAGGGATGGATAGCACACAGCAGGACCAGTGGAAGGTAAACGTAACTATATCCGATGTCGGCAGGGAAGACAGTCTTAAAACAAATCTTCAGAAGCAGGAATGGGTCATACATCACAGCGAACATAGAGTGAACTACATTAGAGTGAGTTACTTGTCTTTGTTTTGTCGCTAAACGACGCATGGGTTCATTTTTACTCCCGCTGGATTTTTTTTTCTCGCTGCGATCCGTAAAGGTTAACCTCAAATGACCCCATCCCCTTTCCCACGAGATACAAAATAGATGAAGGTGGAACTAAAAGATGAAGTTAAAACGGTAACATTGGGTTGGGAGTGTTGCTAATGAACTGATTGGCCGCTGTGAAATATGAGCCCTGTTCAGAATCCTAGTTAGTGGGGTAAAAGAAGTAGGGTTAGACAAAAACAGAACATACCGTAATTTCTCAGCAGGTCTGACAGCATCTCTCCCTCTTTCCACAGGTGTTGTCAGACCTGGTGATATTTTACAGCATTTTCAGTTTTTGTTTCAGATTTCAGCGTCCGCAGTGTTTTGCTTTTATTATAGCAGGTTTAGACAAGCTAGTGTAAAGGTTCCCTCCAGTGAGACTACAGAGTCACCAGTGAAGACAGTTCACATTTAGAGGCCAGTGATTGCTACCAGGGATATTAGCAGAGAATGGAATTGGTGCGTCTTACTAGAACTGATTCCTTGAAATTCCCGGACATCATTTTAAAGTTGAAATAAATCTGATCAACTAAAAGCAATGGTTGAAATGTTAGATCTACTTTAACACGGAACCGACTATATACACAAATGGCTGAAGATTTGCCTTTACATTGGCGTGTATCTGAGGTATGAGGGGTGTCTGGCTAAATGTTGCTGGTGCGAACGTGTATGCTCCAGATGACATTGTATAAAGGAACATGGAAGTGTGGACAGAAGTAAATCTCCGCGTATGTCCGTATATGTGTTCATTATGAAAGGATTTGTGCACACACGTGTTTGTATTTACATGAAAGCGTGCCCAATTGTATAAGACTGGTGTCAGGAATAATTAGCAGGTTCACTAAATAAGCATATTCTCAATCCTGGAGAGCAGGAAAACACATTCAGCATACAAAATTTATGAATGCAATATTCTCTGGTGGAATTCATTCTCTGGATTGAATATGCAGAGGAAAGGGTCATAACTCTCCCAATCTCAATCTTTCGGCTGGAGGGTTAGAAAGTGACATCTCGGGTGGGAAGACCTGAAAACTGCCACATAGTTGGGGCCTGCAGGTCTTCCCCAGGCCTAGAAAATGCTGTAAAGTGTCCCCCCTTTCCAATAAACTAACCAGATTATTGTCCAGATTTTTTATTTTACATTGTTCACCTCGTCCAGTTTTTCTTTCCCTCCACATAACATTTTCACAATGCCAGCATCTCAGGATCCACAGTGATTTCGAATATTTATGTTGGCATCATTTTTATAACTATAAATATTGTTTTCCTAACCAAATACTTCTCTGACTCTTTGGATGATATATTATCTTACACCTTAACTGCTGTTCTTTCCCTAATATTTATGTTAAAGCTATGAATGCTGCACCCAGTTTATAGGTAGAATTTGCCTTGACGTCTACTCGATGTAGAAAAAGTTACGGGTGAATTGATCCCATCTTTTCATTTGTATACAATAGGTTACTTTTTCCAACTGCAATCCCAAACCAGTGTATTTCTCAAAAAAAAATTTGTATGCAAATATACTTTGGGATTAACAGAATATTTGGCTGCTGTGATAGAAGTTCTTGTGGATTGGAAGAAAACTAGGCAAAATATCCATCAGGAGTGAACAAGGAAGACAAAACGGGACTAGGGTTATTCTGGAAAAAACTAAATGAACAGATCCCAGTCGTGCTTGGTATTAAAGCTGCATACATGCAATGCCATAGACTGGCTGAGGAAAAGGCCTCTGATTTCCATCCCTGGTGAGATCTTCAAACAGAAAGAAAACAGCCAGGAACAGTTAGCCGTTTTCTGGGATCTCCCAGTAGTTGCTGAACAAACTGTGTTCAGTACATTGAAGTAGGTCACCCTGGGATGGGAAAGAATGCCAGGTGGTTAAGAAAAATAAGTGAAACAAGTAATGATGGCAATTGGAAACAAATCCCAATAAAGTGGGCCACACAGTGAGTAAATCCGGGAACATTATGTTTAATTGTAAGGAGGCTTTTGTCTCCATAACATTAATCTCTGCTTTTAAGTATATCGATATTAGTTTTAGTATTGTTATTGTTTACTGGAGGTTAGATGCCAGAACTATCTCTTCACAGGTGTAGCTATTGTGTTTCTCCCAATGAGATTGAAAACACTCTGAACTCGGCTATATTGCAAAGTATTTATGGACAAGAGTGGTGGAAAGCCAAACATTATAATTCATTCATCTTAAAGTTCTGAACATTTAGTTGCCATTCAACTTCAAGCTTTCACACCCATTACATTTGATGGTTTTATTTCTTAAAAGTGTGGTATCTCCCATTCATACTTCCCATTCATTCATTCATTCTTCATTCATTCATTCAGCAGCAGCAAATTCAAGTGGTATTACATGTTCCAATACAGAAGATACATCAATACATTGTGAGTTTTGAATTTGGATATTGATAAAATGCATTGAAATAATACAAACAATCAGCCAACTAACTTACTTATTGGGCATGATTTGAACGTACTTGAAATCATAATTGTTGTATGGTCATTTACTATTGCAGTTTATTTCTTATTCATATTCTCCTATTCAATGACATTAGTAACAGAAATAATCATGAACCCGACGGTTTTTTTTTACAAGTCTTGAACTCCTAACTAATCCTGAAATCTCAACTCAATCAAACTTGGGACAGAACCGAAGCTCATCCTTAAAATTCAGGTCTGCTCCCTTAAAGTAACAATGTCTACTGGAAAAAAAAAGCAAAATTGCATGTGACTCAATCCAGCTGCTGAGGTTTTCATGCAATTTTAACTAAATGTGTCACAATGAAATGAAGTTGAGAGCATGAATGAGAACTTTCCTGTTAGAGGGGAATAAATGCCAGTGGGACGCAGAAGCGAGCATCAGACAGTCCCAAAGATGAAATCATGAATATTGATCTTGGGAATCCTAGATGGCGTGAAATGGGAAGCTTTGACGGCAACTTTCTTTGATATGGAAATCCTTGAACTTCAATCCAATAAACCTGGAGTGTCTGACCACTGAAGCTTTGAGCATCGTGGAAGACCTTGATGGCAATTTTTAAAAAAAAGGATTTCTGACCAGAAGCATCGATTTACATGTTGCATTGGGCATCAGTCTGAGAACCCCATAGTATTTAATGAGGGAAATGATAGATGTCGATCAAAGGAAACTGGAGTGGCTCATGAAAAGAACACTGAGTACCTGTACCCAGGAAAGTTGATATGATATAAAGTTGGCGTCACTGCTGAGTTATCTTCTCCAATTCTGGGGTTGCCAATGGTGCCTCAGGATCAATCCTCGGACGTTGAAGGAGTCTTCAAGCATCTCCATTGGCAGGACACTTCTTTTCTTTAGAGATTAGTGCTGGATGGATGGGTGGGATGACTGGAGATTAGTCTGTAATGCAGGATTAGTTTTAATGTGCGTTGAGTGACCAGCTGTGACATGTATAAAATGCAACAAACGTATTAAATATAGTCCCATAAATGTGACAGATCAAGTCCTCTTGGAACACTTAGTGTGAAGTCCACTGAGGGACTTGATCAGGAGAAATTCCCAAACCCAACATTTTTTTTGGGTATATCAAATAAACTAAGTTAAACATACTCAGGGACAAAGCAAAAAGGGCACCGTCAAAAAGAAGGAAACCACCAAAACAAAAAAAAAGCAGAAAGGAAACTTAAAAGATCAAATCAAAATGTGATTAAGAGGATCGATGATACACCCTGATGGTGCCCTTGGACACTGCATGCTCCCTCTCCAGGGACACCTGACAACAAATATAGCTGCTGTAGACAGTTGGGTTGGACAATCCCCTCAGTCACCCTCTGCCTGGACCTGTTTATAGATCATTTGGTTAGGCCCAGGAGCAGGTTCACCAGGAGGTCGTCCGCCTTCCCTGTCCTCTCCTCCTACTCACTGGGTGTCTGTAAATCAGGAGCGTGGGACTGAAGTGCAAACAGAGCATCAATAAAACATTTTTTAGATAATTGAAATGGACTGCATAGTAACAAGTAACATAGACATGGTCCTAAGATTCCATGAGATCGTAAAAGGGGCAAATTTCTTGGGAGCCCATGAACCGGTACAATTTACATTTTGTGCAGAAACTTAACATCCATAATTACATTTCCACATGAAGGTATTTCACCAATCATGTCTGTTATTCAGTTGCTGAGCCACTAAGAACTTTATAAAACCTGGTCTCCAGATCATCATTGCTAAAAGAAATAGCCCTATAGAAACAGATTTAAACAACAAAGAACCTATTAAAATGACTATCCTAACAACAAATTATATCTTTAGGCGTTTGGCTGATTATGTAGTGAAAGGAGTCCTACTGGTGACGTAGTTGCAGGAGATTCATCTACAGGAGAGTAGGTTTGGCTGGAACTCCCCAAACCAATCTGCTCAGTCAGTAAGTTCTCCACAGATGTCCCAGAAAGAAGCAAACAGAGAGTGCTGAAAAACTCAGTGCATCTATAAACAACTGTGGGTTTTCCCTTCCCTACAGATGCTGTCAGATCTGCTGAGCTTTTCCAGTATTCTCTCTTGGTTGCAGATTCCAGCATCTACAGTATTTTGCTCATCCCAGAAAAAAGGCCAGTGGGAGGTGGAGGGTGGGGGATGGGCCTCTTCTGAGAGGGAAAAACAGAGTATGATCAAAACTGGCAAGGTAACTGCAGGCCCTTTTAACTGGGTAAAAGGGAACCGTGCTTGATCTGATGCTAGCGAATTTTCTTGATTCTATTCATAATACATGTAAATTGAATGATCTTAAAAACAGAAATGCATTATCCCATGGATCAGTTATTTTCTGTCACAATTCATTTAGAACTGATTATTAATATTACTGAGTTATCTTTAGTTGACTCAGCTAGTAAGAATGCTTTAAATTAGTTGGCTAATTGGCCAAAGATGGATTAATGTACAAAAAATTGGGCAAACATGATCTGTTATATTGGCAGACACTGAAACAGATTTCCTGGTTTTCCTGTTTTTTGAGTAAAAAGGAACCGTGCTTGATCTGAAGCTAGCCATTTTCAGCTTGGTTCTTATTTATATGTCTTGTGGGGACCATGAATTGGATTCAATCTGAATCTGGATTTTGGAGCAAGCAAAGAGATGGACTTGGGCTTGCTCTGTCCAGTCTGCACATTAGCCTTGTAATTTTAAGAAACAGGAACTTAAATGCTTTTCAAAAAAAGACAATTATTAGTATTTAATCATGACCAATGTTACAGAATTATGTCCTTGTGGGAGATTTCTAATCTTAGTCTCATTTTAGAAAATAACAGAGAGAGAGTTTACGTTTTATGATCGATTTGGTGATCAGGCTGAGTGTGTGGACATCTGCATGGCAGTTGCAGTATAATGTGGATAAATGTGAGGTTATCCACTTCAGTAACAAAGTAAGGAGGAAGATTATTATTTGAATGGGTGTAACTTACGAGAGGTGGATACTCAGTGAGCTTTGGTGTCATCATGCATCAGTTGCTGAAAGTAAGCGTGCAGGTGCAGCAGGCAGTAAAGAAGGCAAATGTAACGTTGGCCTTCATAGCAAGAGGATTTGGGTAAAGGAATCGGGATGTTTTGCTGCATTTGTACAGAACATTGGCAAGTACCTAGAGTATTATGTGCAGTTTTGAAGTACTTACCTGAGGAAGGATATCCTTGATATAGAGGGAGCGCAACAAAGGTTTACCAGGCTGATTCCGAAATAGGCAGGTCTGTCACATGAGGAGAGACTAAGTCAGTTAGGATTGTATTAATTGGAGTTAGAAGAATGAGAGGGAATCTCAGAGAAACTTATAAAATTCTAACAGTATTGGTCAGGGTAGATACAGAAAAATGTTCCTGGGGGCGGGGCAGGGGGGTGGAGGAGGCTGGGTCCAGAACTAGGTGTCATAGTTTGAAGAGAAGGGATAAACCTTTTAGGGCTGAGATGAAGAGAAAGTTATTCACCCATAGATTGGAGAATCTGTGAAATTCAGTACCACAGAACGTAGTTGAGGCCAAAACATTGTATGATTTCAAGAAGAAATTAGATATAGCTCTTGAGGTTAAAGGAATCAAGAGATATGGGGGTAAGGAGAGATCAGGATGTTGAATTTAATGATTAGCAATGATCAAAATGAATGGCAGAGCAAGCTTGAATGGCCTACTCCTGCCTCTATTTTTGATGTTTCTACGTTAATTATACTTCCAAAGAACATCATACCTTATTTCGAGAACCAGAAGCTATCAAATTTTTTAAAGTTTAAAGTTTATATATTAGTCACAAGTAAGGTTTACATTAACACTGCAATGAAGTTACTGTGAAATTCCCCTAGTCACCACAGTCCGGCACCTGTTTGGGTCAATGCATCTAACCAGCATGTCTTTCAGAATGTGGGAGGAAACCAGAGCACCCAGAGGAAACCCACGCAGACATGGGGAGAACATGCAAACTCTATACAGACAGTGACCCAGCTGGGAATTGAACCCGGGTTCCTGGTCCTGTGAGGCAGCAGTGCTAACCGCTACTGATGTTATTTTAGTGTAATTTATAAACTGTTAAGGTAATTAAAGAAACATTGGTGCTTTGGGTTTTGCTGTCAGTTTAAGTTTTTACAAAAAGTGACTATTTCCACTCCTGATTTGCAAATAGCATTGCTTCATGCATTACTACATCAAAATAAACCTGATTCATATGTTGACCATGAAAAATACTTGAATATTCTTGATTCCACTCATAATACATGTAAATTGAATGACCTTAAAAGGAGAAATGCATTATCCCATGGGGCAGTAACTTTCTGTCACAATTCACTTGAGCTGATTATTAATATTACTGAGTTATCTTTAGTTAACTCAGCCAGTAGGAATGCTTTAAATAAGTTGGCTCGTTGGCCAAAGACGGATTAATATACAAAAAATGGGCAAACATGATCTGTTATATTGGCAGATACTGAAACAGATTTCCTGTTTTTTCTTCCTGGCAAGAAGCATATAGCATAGAGGCAGGAAAAAAGACAATCATGCAACAATGTGAAAGGGGGAATTAATATACCATACTTACCCAATGATTGGAGGCAGAATGGAATAAAGATAGTTATTTCTATGAGTCAGATAAGCCCCAACTCTGACAAAGGGTCATCCTGACTCAAAACATTGGCTTTATTCTCTCCCCATAGATGCTGCCAGATCTACTGAGACTTTACAGTATTTTCTGTTTTTGTTTCAGATTCCAGCACCTGCATTATTTTGCTTTTAAGCCCCACATTCTGATTAGTTACAAATTTCAGATTTTTATAACATTGCAGTGTGTTTACTCTGATAGTGATTGATATGAGTAATTGCCTTTCTAATGTCAGCAACAAACATTTCCAAGTCAGATATAGTAGTCAGATGCAAAGTAAAATCTTCTCATTGCCCCAGCCTTAGAAGGATACCATCCTACTAAGGATACCATCCTACTGTAGGATGTACATTTGTTCCATTTCTCACATCAGTGATTCTGTGGCCTCTGTATTTTTTGCCTCATTAGGAAATCATCTTTTCTGTGGGCCGAATTAGGGTCACGAACAAAGCCCAGTTCATCATGCAAACCAGTCTCCCATCCATTCACATTGTCTACACTTCCCGCTGCCTCGAAAAAGCAGCCAGCATAATCAATGACTGTACGTACCTCAGACATACTCTTTTTCACCTTCTCCCATCGGAAAAAAAGATACAAAAATCTGAGATCATGTACCAACCAACTCAAGAACTCAAGTTTCTTCCCTGCTGCGATCAGACTTTTGAACGGATCTACCTCATATTAAGTCTAAGTTTCTCTATACCCTCGCAATGACTGTAGCATTACATACTGCACTTTCTCCTTTCCTTCTTTATGTATGGTATGGTTTGTCTGTATAGTGCGCAAGAAGCAATACTTTTCACTGTATACCATTACACGTGACAATAATAAATCAAATTAATTATTGAAAAATGGATTGAGATGGCCAAACCCATATCACATGAGATCGAAGGTTACAAAATAGATTCAGACAAAGACTCAACAATCCATTTCATCTCATTTGGTCAGAATACCAGTCTTACTGCTTTCCCCAATGGCATCTACCTGTTTATGAAATATATCCTGTATCTTGACCTCAAGCCATTCATGAAAATTACTTATGACATTTATCTGCCTCTGCATAAATAAAAACTTCCTGATGTTGGTTTTAAACTTGCCTTTTAGAGCCATGAATCTTTTTGCATTATTTTGAAGAAAGCACGTTTTCAAACTTGTATGTACAAATACATGTTTTAAAATTCAGACTGTGAATACATGACTAGAATACTGCACCAAACCATTATTTCAATAGGCAGTCAATTGTAAACTAGGGAAATGACCTGAAATACATTCACAAACATATTTTTTGGGAAAAAGGTGCAATGAAGCAGTAGAAATTCTGATGCAAAATATACTGCTTACTTTCTGTCTTTTTGCTGCATCTAAGTTTAATTCGGGAAACAGACACAACAGTCTGAAATCACACACCAACCGATTTATAAACAGCTTCAGTCAGCTGCCATCAGACTTTTGAATGGGCCTACTTTGCACTAAGTTGATCTTTCTCTACACCCTAGCTATGACTATAACACTACATTCTCCACTCTCTCAATCTGCACATTCTCCTCGAGAATGCATGAGTTTCCTCTGGGTGCTCTGCTTTCCTCCCACAGCCTGAAAGACTTGCTGGTTAGGTGTATTGGCCATGCTAAATTCTCCCTCAGTATACCCGAACAGGCACTGGAGTGAGGCAACTCGGGGATTTTCACAGTAACTTCATGCAGTGCTTCGTAAGACTACTTGTGACACTAATAAATAAACTTAACATTTTCAATAACTGACCCACCTTGCTGACCCTTATTGACTAGTTCCATCTCCCTTGTCTCTCTGTGGTCCTAGCCTTGTTTCACACCTTAATCACTCCTATCTCCACACTTCCAGATCATCTGAAATGCTGTCCTGAGCAGAACTGTGCACGAGCCAACCCTTTTCCGATCCTAGTCTACAAACATTGGGAAGCATGCTAATCGATGGACTTATCTATTTTTATCTGTTCATATACATGGATGAATGATGTCAGTGAAAATACTTGGACCTTTTCTACCTTCATAATTCATCTGGAGGTTAACTTCCTTGCGGGGATATGGTTCTCAAATCTGTTACACCAGTCTGACACTATCCTCAATAGTAAATGGCAGCAAACTGTGCACAGTACTGCAGCAAGTCTGATCCTATCCTCTTTGGACCTGCACTTCCATCAAGGTAGCAGGATAATGATTTTCCCTTAAGATAGGAGTGATGAACTGTAGCATTCCAACCAGCACCATGAATTAGCTGAATCAGCACACACTGTGGGACCAAACCTAAAATGTCCTTAATCTACCTATCTGAGTGATGTTGTCTTTACCTCTCAGGAGCGGCATGGTGGCACAGTGGTTAGCACCGCTGCCTCACAGCACTAGGAATGCAGGTTTAATTCTGATCTTGGGAGACTGTCTGTGTGGTGTCTGCACATCTTCCTTGCACCTTCCTTTGGATGCTCCAGCTTTCGCCAACAGTCTAAAGAAGTGCAAGTCAAGTGGAATGGCCATGCTAAATGCGTGGGGTTACAGGGATAGGGCAAGGGGTTTGGGCTTGGGTAAGATGTTCTTTTGGAGAGTCAGTTCAGACTTGATAAGCCAAATGGCCTCCTTCTTCACTGTAGGGATTCTATGGAGAACCCTCCAGTGGAGTATGTTACTAGGATTCACCGACGGTGATTAATTTCCATAGAGTTTGTATAAACTCTACTGTGTACTTACTTAAACTGACAGACTGTCTGTTCAATAAATATAACCTCAATAGTTAAGCTGTGGCTCCAAGTCTATTGCTACAGATCCAATGCTGAATCATTTAATACCTATCGTATTTGTATGTGTAAGCAACTAACTCTAGTTCAACACTTTCTTCTGTTGATAAAATGAAATTGAACAAGGCCTTCTTAGTCTCATAAGACAGTTCAGAAGCCCAAGCAGTGCTACATAAATATAAAACTATCACATTTATTTATCAATGTAGTCAACCAAAACAATTAGCCCTTTCATTCACAAAATCATTGTGTTCACCCAATTTCCCTGGTTCCAATCATCTTCTGTTGAGAATAAATAAGTAACAAAAACAGGAAATGGAAAGGGTAACGAAGATCACATTTTAGGGTCTATTGTTTGGGGATTGGCAGTTAGCTGAAAAAGTAGTTAGATGAATCTATTAGGGATTTATATTTGATAAAGTGCTCTTGTTTCTTACCATCTTTGTTTAGGGCTTGAATGTACCATGTGCCATATATCCCAAGTGAAACAGGTGGCACCCAGCTCCTAGACTAACCCCTATGTTTTATTGTAGATGTGCAAGGAGTACCTCACTTATACTTCCTCTGTCTTTGTTGGGAAGCGATTGATGGAGGCATGGGCGCATCTGATCTCAATTCTGTATATCAACCCCAGATGCAAATAAAGAGCTCAATGCACAGGAACTTATAGCTGACAAAAAAAAAACCTCTCCCTATCCCAGCAGCCACTTGAGGCTAAACTTTCACCATCCTATTTGGCTTTGAGATGAATTGATGACTATATATGGACTACATTTCCAAGGCCATAATATCATCCATCACCACCTTTGTTGCAGCAAAATCTGCTCTTGAACTCCTCATCCACACATTTGTTACCCTTGAACCTCACTAATTCAATGCTCTCACTACTGGCCTCCCTTCTGCCACCATCCAAATTCCTGCTGCATGTAATCTAATTCGCACAATTCCTTTCCACCTATTATGCTGGGCCTACCATGACTCCTAATCCACCAATGCTTCAATTTTAAAATTCTCATCCTTGTTTTCAAATCCCAACATGACTTTTCAATTCTCTGATTGTGTAAGTTTCTCTAGCCAACAAGAGATATATGCACTCCTCCAATTGCACTCCATCTTCTTGCACATTCATTTTGTTTTATCACTCCACCACTGTTGGGAGCCTTCAACTGCGATGGACTTAATTCCCTCCTTAAACCTCACCTCCTCTCTGTCCTCCATTAAAACCAATCATTTTGACCTTTGACCCATCTCCATTAATAGCCATCTTGTTTTTAGCAGACTGAAGAGATGTTATAGTGTTAAGTAAAATTAAAGCTAAACACACTATCACATGTGGTTCACTAACTGCTGCCCATTGAAACACTCATCATGTCCACTGTCTTCCCATTCATTTTGGCAGCTGTGGGACACTGACGGCAGTTTTAGGACCATTGTCCGCTTTGCAGAGATAGATATTAAATCCAGAAACAGGGCCTGACCTGACTCTGAAGCATGGTAGTTAAAATTTATTTATTAGTCACATATAAGGCTTACATTAACACTGCAATGAAGTTACTGTGAAATTCCCCTAGTCGCCACATTCCAGCACTTGTTCAAGTCAATGCATCTAACTAGCACATCTTTCGGACTGTGGGAGAAAACCAGAGCACCTGGAGGAAACCTACACAGACATGAGGAGAATGTGCAAACTGTACACAAACAGTGACTCAAGTCGGGAATCGAATCCCGGTCCCCGGTGCTGTGAGGCAGCAATGCCACTGTGCTACTGTGCCGCTGGTGTGCAGCTTCCTGGAAGGCTGATCTCATAATGCTGGATGAGAATTTTAATGGAGAAGAGTTTAGACCAGGTTCAAGAATGCTCATGGTCTCTTGGATCTCCTGGGCATTTTTGACCTGGCTTTGAACATTTTTTTTGCAGTTAGACAATCACTTGTCAATGCCCATACTGCCTTCTAGGTGGTCTAAACTTTTAAACATTTAGAATTTCCACTTGATTCTCTCATGTAACATTAACTGGGAGAAACGCGCAAGAAATGGTGCATGTGGCTGCTTGCTCTGTTGCTGCAATGACATCCAAAAATATGCAGGTTAGGTGAATTGGTCACGGTAAATGAATGGGTGGGCCTAGGTAAGGTACTCTTTTGAAGAGTCGCTGTAGACTTGATGGGTCAAATGGCCTTCTTCTGCACTGTAGGGATTCTATGGTTCTATTACACCAGTCTCGGTGGAAAAATGTTGAGTAATGGGACAAAACCTCCATCTTTGCTCATGGCTGGGATTCTCTGGTGTCACTGAAATCGAATGGGGTTTTGGCTGGAATGCCAAATTCTCCATTCTCCCTTGCAGCAGGGCAGCCATGGACGAGATTGGAAAATTCCAAAATTCTGATAGCAATTCAGGGTGCAACTGTTGGAGGAGGAGCACCGCACATATGTGCTCAGGAGCTCTGGCTACGCTAGAGTCAAGGCAATTTAAACAGGGATACCTTGAACTAATTTGGTGAGGTTCTAAGCGAATAGTGAGCTGACTCAGCTGAAACAATACACTGTGATATGCTCAGCAATGTCCACTGCCATCTGCTTTCCTACTTGAATGATGAACAATAAAACTTTAAGGTAATGGGACCCCCTCATACATTACAAACCAAGCAATCCAAGCAATTAATTCTGTTACACTTTAGGTACTTGCAAACCATGGTTTGGTAAGAAGGAATTGCTGAGACAATATACCAGTCTGTGAAGAATTTATAGAATTCAAAAGATTGATGCACAGAGGACTTATCTGAACACTGGCCTTCACAACCAAACATTGACACCTTCTTGCAAGATGCATGCAATAGTGAATGCCCAACAAGGTGGTTGGAATACGAGGATGGAATACGAATTGGTCTCACTGCTTTGTAATAGGAATGACATTGGGGACTCCAGGAGAGGAAAGATGCATTTGAGAATTATTAAGGAGATGTTAATCTACCATAAACAGGATTGGAATCGGGCAGTGGTGGGAAGGGGCTTAAGCCAATAAAGGTGGCTCCTTTAAACACAACGCATGTTTTAAAATTCAAGCGGTTCTACAGACATCTTTATTAGATGCACTTTTCCGAAGAGCGTTCATTTTACTGTTTTTCAGGAACGCAGATTCTTGATTTGACAGCAACTCGTTTATTTCATTCGGTCTGAATTGTGGAAACTTACGCCCGTAAAATGCGCTTTTACTGGATCTGGGTTCTTTTTTCTGACACTGTCTCACACAAGCCTTGATGATCAAGTAGCCCACCTCTGCTATGTTCAGCAGCACACAGACGCCAGACACCGCCAACATGAAGATGGTGAAGATAGTCTTCTCGGTGGGCCTGGACACAAAGCAATCCACTGTGTTGGGGCAAGGGAAGGCGTCGCATTTGACCAGGCGAATCATCCTGAAGCCCGGGTAGATCAAATAGAAGATGTACAAGAAGGCGACTTCGAAGATCACTCTGAAGATGATGCTGATCACGTAGGTCCACCACAGGGAGCCGATGATGTGCACTTTGCGCTTGGTCACTTTCTCAATGTCCATTTCCCCAGCCTCTCCCGTCAGCTGCTTGATTCGCAAGATCTTCTTCTCCACATGGTGCTTGTGAGCAACGTGCATGGCCACCAGGAGGGCCGGGGTGGCCACCAGAATCAGCTGGAGGGCCCACAGCCTGATGTGGGAGATGGGGAAGAATTGATCGTAGCAGACACTGTTGCAACCTGGCTGCTGAGTGTTGCAAGTGAAGCCGGTCTTCTCGTCGCCCCACACACTCTCTGCCGCCACCACCAACACCATGATCCGGAAAATGAACAGAACAGACAGCCAGATCCGTCCGATCCCGGTCGAGTGCTTGTTCACCCCTATCAGAACAGTGTAGAAGACTGGCCAGTTCATCTCCACTCAGTCCTGGGAAGGAAAATAATCAATTAAGATGCCAATTCCTCCGTGTCAGCATCGACCCAACGCCTTTTGTAATTGGTGATCATATGCTCTGTAGCGTTCTACATATTATATTAGCATACAACGGTTCCTTTTATTGCACTAACAAAACAGTATTCAGTTCCGACTCCTTCATCTCCACCTACACTAGATAAAGGAATCTGTGTAGTCACTGAGATACCATGTGCCTATTATCCATTGTTTTAAGTTTAGCCCACGTTATCCCCTTTCTCTCATACATGAATATACTCTGTGAAAGGACCCTGCGGATGCAACAATTTTGCCTTATTATTTTATTCAATCATTTAGATTTTAAATGCATCAGGAATGTTCCTTATTTATGGAAATTTCTATAGAATAGCAAAAAAAGTACTTCCATGCGAGTAAGTCTTCAGCTTTAGTGACGAATGAAATGATTTTTAGTCGTTAAAGAAACTATGTTATAATCTGATTCAATTGCTAAGTACATGGTCAACACATTTCAGATTGGTGTAGTCTTTTGATTTTATAGATTCAAGTAAAAATTGGCTCACGTGATGTACTCCTCAAATTACTCAATTAGTTTATCCCAGTCAGTGAGCAGATCAGGAAAGTTTCAAATAAATTTCCTGATCTATGCTGAGTTGGATGTTCCCGTTGGACATAACAGTCTGCCACATTTAGTCTCAATACGAAAAGATGAAATCAACCAAACTTGCCATTGCTAGACACTTATCAATACTTGCAATATTGTAAATGGGTTCAAGCCACTTTACTGGAGCTTTATCAAACAAAATTTGATATCGAGTCATACAAGAAGATATTAGAACAGATTACTTGAAAAGGCAGGTTTTAAGGAATGCAGGAAAGGCGGAAAATGGGAAAGACTTAAGGAAAGAAGTCAAGACCTAAGGACCCAGGAAGCTGAATAGAGAGCGAGCAGGTAGTCAGAAGTTCATCTCAGAATTAAATAGGGGGCTGAGATGCCTCAATGACCAGGGAGAGGAATGGAGTCAGTGGCTGGGGAACAGTTTGTGGCAGGGAACTAAGACAATGGCTATGGTCTTCCCATTATTTAGTTGGAGACTGGATGTTGGACAAGCAATGTGACAAAATCAGAGACAGTGAAGGTTCTGAGAGCTGTTGATGAGGTCAAGCTAGGCGCTGCCAGTATAAATGTGGAACCTGTTGTGTTTTCAGATGATGTTCTCATGGGGCAGCTTGTAGATGAGAAATGGAAGAAAGCCTTGGATTGATTCCCCAGGAACTTCAGAAGTAACAAAGCAAGTATGGGGAAAAAGGTAATTCTTTGGCTACAAATGAAGAGATAAGACTCAGTGAGGGCTGTACCGTCCAAATGCGTGGAGGAGAAGAGGAACTGGAGGAGAATGGTGTAGTCAACTGTGACAAAGGCTGCAGTTTGATTGAGAAGGATGAGGGGAAGAATCATTGGTGACTTTAAGAAGGTTTTTGGTGAAGTGGCAGGGGTGTAAACCCGATTGGAAGGATTCAAACATAAACTTGTGGGGAAGATGGGCATGGGTTTAAGAGACAGAAATATGTTGAAGGACTTTAGAGAGGAAAGGGAGATTGGAGACTAGACAGTCGTTTGCAGGGTCAGAGGGGTCAAGGATGGGCTTTTGCAGAGGGAGGAAGTTAATGGCAGGCATTTTTGAAGAGACAAACTGAGTAAATGGAAGAGTTAAAAATATAATCTAATGCAAAGGTCAGGAAGGAAAGTTGCATGGTCAGTTGTTTGGTGGGAACAAGGTTGAGGGAGAAGAATAGATCTGTTGGAACTTGGAGAAGGTATAAGGTGAGATAGGAGACAAATAAAATGATATGGTTTAAAGGCTGGCCTAGTAGGTTAAGAAAGGGAGGGCAACAGGAGAGCAGCAGAACAGATGTTATCAGTGTTAATGACAACAAAATCCACATGCTGGTGGAGGTGAGGTGGAGGAGACAGGCATTTCAGAATTCAATTTGAAGTGGGGAAGAGAAATCAGGCATTATTTTTGCATTCCAGGATGATCATCGAATGTGGGAGAAGCTTCAGGCAGGACCCAGTTTTGATCTGGCGATTGGATGACTAAACATGTTATCTACTGTAATTTTTCAAGTTTGCATCCTTGAGACTCAAATGAGCAAAGATGAGGGCCACATCGGGGAGATCAGCCAGAGTGAGTGACTAATTGTTTTATTGAGGACTGGGGCATCACAATCAGAGGTGGGGGTTTAGTTGAGCAGATCGATAACTTGTTACGATGAACAGGGACCAAAATCTGCTCCTGTGTTTCTGCTGATGTTGCCACTCAGTTCATTGCTTGTATGTGCATAGGAGCAGCTCTGAGACAACAAACCTTATCAATGATCCATGGGGAAATATGTTTCCTCTGATGAGAGAATTCTACAATCAATCAGGCTGCGAGGTGTTTCAAATTTCAACCTGATTTGAAGAAAATCATTTACTGGCTCTGTTTGTCAAGGAGCTTGGGATGTTTTACTCCATTTAAGATGCTACATAAATGCAGGCTGCTGTTATATGTAAAAGGAAAAGAAAATCAGGTGAAGTGTCAAATGGGCAGCTGATTCTTTATTGCTCATCTTTTACTGCTGCCCAAAACTAGTTTGAATCCCCCCTTTCCTTCAATGGATTCTCCCTTACTTACACATATCCTCAATCTCTCCAACGGATACCAGTTTTCTCATAAAGGAACAACAAAAACTGTTTCAGGTAACTTGGGTCTATATGACCAGTGTATTAACAGTACTCCAAAGGCTGAAAGTCAAAAGAGAGGCATGATCATGTATCAGATGTTGTAGTTCCTTCCCCTCATTGGCAACATTGGCACAAACTCACCCTGTTATTCAGCCTCTTCCTTGTGCTGAGCAGTGCAGATTTCACTGGGGGTATAGGGTGGTTGGTGGAAGACACAGAGATACACTGAAATGGTAACTGTACCCCATAACTTTCTTTCCAATAATATTGGATTACTTTTTTTCCTCTGAAGTACTAAGGACCTTGAATTTAGAATGAGCATTCTCGTGATTTCAATCTTTTGCAAAATAGATCCTTTTTTGGGCATCTTGTTGGAATGAATTAATAGAGGCTTCTTTAGTCATAAATTTGCATCAGAAGTATGTCATTGCTGTGCTTAATCTGTGACATTCAGCTGATTATAGTGGGAAAATGTTTTGCATTGAAGCAATGCAAATTGTTCAATAATAATGCTTATTCAGTCAACTGCCATCACATTTATGCCATAAAAGTTTTTAGTGACGATGAATGGCGTCTCATGTAGTAAATACCATTCTTTGTCAACAATGGCAAGTTGCATCATTAGTGGTTACAGTCAGAATGACAGTATGCCTTTTGTTTCTGTTATAAAAAAAACCTACACATGGTCCTATTTCATTTGTTTGAGGCTTGCCGTAAAAGGATTCAAGGATTTTGTAGTTTGACGTTCTTTCTCATGCAGAAGTAGTAAAGGGCATCATGTGAACTTGTTACATTTATTGAGAAATAGTATTTATTCAAATTTAAAATTGCATTGGCCAGACTTGACAAGAAAACAAAGATATGCTTTAAAATTTGTTGCGTGCAGCAATATGAAATTGCATTTTTTCATTTATATTCAGGGTGACACAGTGGTATAGTGGTTAGCACTGCTGACTCACAGTGCCAGCGACCTGGGTTTGATTACTGGCTTGGGTCACTGTCTGTGCGGAGTCTGCACGTTCTTCCCATGTCGACGTAGGTTTCCTTCAAGTGCTCTGGTTTCTTCCTACAGTTCAAAAGACGTGTTGGTTAGGTGCATTGGCCACGCTAAATTCTCCCTCAATGTACCCAAACAAACACTGGAGTGTGGCGACTAGGGAATTTTCACAGCAACTTTATTGCAACGTTAATGTAAACCTACTTGTGACTAATAAATAAACTTAACTTGAATGGTTATGAGGATTCTAAAGGCGAGGGAGTACACAATAAAAGGTAAGGAACCAGGAACATAAGAACATAAGAACATAAGAAATAGGAGCAGGAGTAGGCCATCTGGCCCTTCGAGCCTGCCCCGCCATTCAATAAGATCATGGCTGATCTGTCGTGGCTCAGTAGTACAGAGGACCAGTACAGAGTACTGGAGTACAGAGGACCAGTGAGACCTTGGGATGCACGTGGATAGGTCCCTGAAAGCAGCAGGAAAGGTAAATAAGGTGGTTAAGGTGGCATGTGGGATACTTGCCTTTATTAGCCTAGGTACAGAATATAAGAGTAAGAAGGTTATGATGGAGCTGTATAAAACACACATTTGCAGTTGTGGTTGCCACACTATTGGAAAGATGTCATTGTACCTGAGAGGGTTCTGAGGAGATTTATCAGGCTGTTGTCTGGGCTGGAGCCTTCAGCTATGAAGTTGTTTTCCTTAGAGCAGAGAAGGTTGAGGTGGGACCTGGTGGAGATGTACAAAATTATGAGGAAATAGAGAGGGTAGATAGGAAGAAACCTTTTCTCTTAGTAGAGGGGCAATAACCAGGGTGAATAGATTTAAGATAAGGGGCAGGAGAGTTAGTGGGGGTTTGAGGAAAAACATTTTCATCCAGATTGTGGTGAAAATCTGAAACTTACTGTTTGAAAAGATGGTAAAGGAAGAACCCTCACAACATTTAAGAAGTATTTAGATGAGCACTTGAAATGCCATTGTATACAAAGTTATGGATTAAGTGCTGAAAAACAGGATTAGATTAGATAGGTGCTTGATGGTGGCATACACACAATGGGCCGAAGGGCCTCTTTTTGTGCTGTAAAACTATGATTATGACCCCAATTTGGGAAGAATGGATATGCTTAATATGGCAGAGATTGTATATTTGGTGTAAATTAAGCATGAATAAGAATTGTCTCTTTAAAAAAAAACTGTCTGTAATATCTGGACCATAATTATAATGGCAAAAAGGAATCCACAACAGCCCAAAATCTGAAATGAAAATTAGAAAATGCAAAATAAATTGATCATCAACGTAACAAATTTAAGATGAATGTTTTGTATGGAAACTCTCAATCGAGTTCACTCTCAACTGTAATATTTTCATGGTTTTCTTATCTTCCTTTGCTTCTCAAAACTTCATAGGAAAAGCAAACTGGAAGATACTTAAAACAGCACAGGAATGTTTTGGTAAAATAGACATCAGGGAACCCTGCTTCACTTGGAACCTTCTGCAACTGTGGGACCAGAAGATCCTGAAGTACTTGGAGGTTTCCTATTGTGAACTTGTCCTTTCTTTCTGAAAGTACCACTGTGCTGTAATCCAAAAACAAAATCAATCTGATAATATCCTCCACTTTGAGACCAAAGCCATTTTTGGAAAGTTGTCTCAACATCAAGCATATCTAAATCAGCTATATGATGCTTAGATGTGGGTCTGGAATCACATGTAGGCTAGACTGGGTATGGTCAGCAGATTTCCTTCCCTTAAGAACAGTACTGCCCCAGGAATGCACTTCACCCCAACTTCTGAAGAAATTCCTTCAGTGTCCCATTGAGTTGCCCCAAACTTTAGTGCGTCCCTCAACACATAGCTCTAGACCAGTTTCCAACGCTCGGTTGAGGATAATCTTTGCACTGGCAGACCAGCAACTTTCAGGTAGACTAAAGAAGGTCTTTCATTGAGCTGATGGTCCTCCAGCTGCAATTGCCTCAATATGCATCTCGGCAAATAACCCAGAGAGCACAGGGTCCTGTTACTCAGAATGACCCTTGACAAAAATCATTGTATCTATCTCCAGACATTCTTCACAAAGGCACATTGCAGAAAGAGGTGGACAACAGTCCCATCCACAGCACAGCCGCCTTGAGGGCAACCTATGGAAGAGTGAGGCTGTGATTGTGGGAAGCATGTGGCTGGGGGAATTGTGGGGGGGGGGGCTAAGATTGTGGGGAGCATGTGGCTGGGGGAATTGGGGGTGACTGTTGATGTGCTAGGGGCAAGCAGCGTTCCTTAACCTCTACATGTGTTCCTCTCCATCTTCTCCTCCACACCTCCCCTCCCAGTCCCCTTCAGAGTGACAAGATGGCTTTTGTGATGCAATCAATCAATCTTTCTGTTCTTCTGGTTGCTGCTGGAGCTGAGGAGGAAGAGCTGGAGGAAGAATTGCAGGCACAGGAGGTCCGGGCCTTACCAGGAGGTGGCTGCCATTCAACCAGGGGAGGGCGGGGGGAGAAGGAGGGAGCACAGACCCCGGCAGTTCCATGCACGAGTGTCATTTAAACAAATCTCGGACACCATGTGTCGCTGAAGTCTCCACCTCTGAAAGGAGACAGTGCAACACCTGTGCCATCTGTTGCAGGGTCCGGCACCTAAAGGTAGGGAGGGGGTACCTACTCTCAGTGGCTGTCAAATTGATGGCCGCTCTGAACCTTTATGCGATTGGCTCCTTCCAGACCCCTGTATGTGGAGTTCCCAGTCAGCTGTGCACTTCTCTTTCAAGCAGGTCACAGAAGCTCTGTATGCCCGGGCTGGGCAGTACATCAAATTTAACCTGGACCAGACCCAGCAGGAAGCCCAGGCTGCAGAGTTCACAGCCATTGCGGGGATGCCTAATCTGCAGGGGCCATCGACTACTCACACACCGCCTTCAAGGCCCCACTACAGAATCTGCGAAAATTCATCAACTGAAAGGGGTTCCACTCCCTGAATGTCCAACTAGTGTGTGACTTTAATATGAACATTATGCACGTCTGCCCAGGCAGCGTGCACAACAGCTTCATTGTCAGGAGCTCGAACATACCGGAGGCATTTGAGGAGTAGCCTATGCTGCAGGGGTGGCTCGTAGGTGATATGAGTTACCCACTTCGGAATGGCTGATGACCCCTGTGCAGAGGCCTGTGTCTAAGGCGGAGACCCGCTATAATGAGGCTCATGTAGCCACCCGAACAATAATGGAGAGATGTACTGGGCTCCTCAAAATGTGATTTTGGTGCCTGGACCGTCTGGTCAGCCCTGTGATCTCTTTCTGCATAGTGGTCGTGTGCTGTACCTTGCACAATCTGGCTTTACAGAGAGATGACATATTAGAGAAGGAGGAGGAAGATTTGGAGGCTGACCAGCCAGGCATCGCTTGAGAGGGTGACCAGCAGGAGGAGGAGGAAGAGGAGGAGAAGGAAGAAAAGGAAGAGCATGCTGTGGAACACCAGCCAGGCACTGGAGGGCTGGCAGCCCAAATGAGGCATGCGAGGGCAGCCAGGGAGGCCCTGGTCACCAGGGGTTTGTGTCTGTGGGTTCCATGCCTCCCTGCACTCAAAATTCCTTCTATCTCCTGCAATGTTGTCACACCAGAGTGTTGGGCCTGAATACTCTGTGTTAGTGAGTTTTTTGGAAGGGAGGAGGGTGATGACAATTCGCTAAGCACCATTACGATCGTGCAAACTAGACTGACTCCTAGCTGAGCTCCACATGCACACTGGCACCTGGACCCACATCTGTGTAGTGGGTAAGGGATCTGAAACCCCATACAGGACCCTGGGGTTGGTGGGATGGGGGACGGGAGGGAATTGCTCGTGGGTTCTGGAGAACCAATGCCTTTCTCTTCTCAGTGCCACAGCTTTGAGGGGCCTCACAAACTGACATCAACATGAAGCATCGCTCCAGCGATCCTCAGTGGAAGAGGATTCCTATTCAAGACAAACCTGAGACAAATTAGTCACAGATGGGTGGTAAGAAAACATTTAATTGCAATAAAGCTGTTTAAATGATACATTCCAACATAAAACTTGTGAACAGAAAACATTAAGGTGCTTAAATATCTTTCTAACTAGTGTAGTCTTTCACCCGTGCCATCTCAGTGCAACTTCCTAACATTAATTAGCCTACCACTATGTCTCAGCGACTCCCCAGAATGTATATCGGAGGTGGAGGGAGCCAGCTACCTATCATGCCTTGCTGCCTGTGATGTGCGTGGTGGGCGTCCACTGGAGGCCCTGGACCTTGAGGGCCCTGGCCGGCTTCCAGATATCTGGGATGTTTCCATGACTCCTTCTTCATTCCTCTGCCCCTGAGATGCCCTGGTGTCAGGAAGGGGGGAAGGTGAAGCCATAGCCACAGCCTCCTGGCTGGAAGGCCGGCAAGGATCCGTGCCCTTCCTCCTCCCTTGGGGTTTCTGTGGGCCCCTGGCTCACTCCATGGAATGACGATGCTTCTGCAGTGAGCTCCAGAAGCTCCGGCATCATCTGGCCCTGCCAGTCCTGGAGGACCACCTGGGTCCTACCCCGGTGGTCAAGCCCTCTGTGATGGCCACTTGTGTAGGGGCCACCTGTCAATGGCCACAGCAAATACCCCCTGAGACAGGGCCATGCTCTGCAACCCCTCAGCCATGACCACTGGGCCACATTCTCAAAGGCTGTAGCCATAGCCTGCTGTTGTGCTGAGTCTCTGGCAAGCTTTTGAGCCTTTCAGCCATGGGCCGCAGAACCCTAAGAAGGTTGTTCAATCCCTCAGCTGTGACCCGCTATGACTCGGCTGCGGCCCTCTGGGACCCTGCTGTGGCCTGCTGTGACTCGGCCATTGCTTAAAACCTGACACTCATAGTGAGAATCCCCTGTCCCAGGCTTTCTACTGCAGGTGCCACCCTTGCAATGTTGACCTGGGAAGCAAGCAAAACAGGTCCACAACTGATACGCCTGAAAGCTTTAGGACTCCTCCCAACAGCCTCACAGTTGGTCCAGTGTGGCCGTCAGCCCCTCCTGCATTCCCTGGCTCTGTTGCTGCATCTCCAGTAGCTGAGGGAGAAGTGACCTCAGAGGCCCAGCATGTAGCCTGGGGCCAGCTGAGTCCTTGGCTCCAGGAGGCCCCCGCATGCCAGAGGCCTCGGACATTCCCTCTTCCACCCAACGTACATTATCAGATGTGTTGCGCTCACCAGAGAGTGACCCAGAAGCCTCACCACTAACTGGTCCCACCGATGTGTCAGTATCTGGGATGGTGAATTGTGAGGTGGAAGCTGATGCCAAAATGGTGTCACCTTTGGAGGTTCCCTCATCCATATCCTCCAAGGACTCATCCGAGCTGTCTGGACCAGGATGGGCAGAAGCTGCAGTAAGGCCTCGATTCCAGAAGGCCCCAAGGTATTCAGATGTGTTTCTGCAACACAAGACACATGGTTAAGTGCAGGGGAGGGAGAGGAATCTGGGATGCTACACTTGTGATTCATATTTCTTCACTGAACATAGAACAAAGTACCAAGAAAATTACATCACAGGAACAGGCCCTTCGATCCTCCAAACCTGCAGTGACCAAGCTGCTCATCTGGTTTGTAACCCCCTACCCTTCCAGGCAGCAGATGCCTCTATTCCCATCCCATTTACATAGCTGTAAAGATGTCCCTTAAAGGCCTCCGCAATCTCCCTCGGCAGTGGGTTCCAGGCACCCACTACCCTCTCTGTGCAAATAAACATGCCTCATACATCTCCTTTAAACCTTGCACCTCATACCTGAAACTCATGCCCCTGCAAAGTTGACTCAGAGTGAGTGGAGGAATGACAGGTACTCATGTCCTGACGGCAGCCCGACCCTGCTGTCGCTGACAGCCCGTATCTCTCATTCCCTTGAGAGCTCCAGCCCCCACTCCTCAAAAGGGGTGAGGACCTAGAGGTCTGGCTCACCACCCCCTCTCTTCGCCCACTCACTGGTGTTATGGTTGATCTTCTCCTGTGGAGACAGAAGGGGCCATGAAAGAAATGATGGTGTGACTCCTGCAGAGTGTCAGGTGGTGACCCTTTGAGGGCAAGCGCAGTGAGGCTCTTGAGGTGGATAGAAAGGAGATGCTTGGGGGTCAGGAGCTGGGAACAATGCAGGGTGTTGGGAATGGAGGATCTGGAGGAATTTGGGGGAACATGCAAAATGGAGTTCAGCATTCACCCTTACTGCACGGATGACGTCACTGACTCTTTTTGGCACTGCTTCCCAGTTTGGGTGGGTGCCAGTGCCCTGACACTGACCAAGGCGGCGACTTCCTCCCAGGCCGCATTTCCATCAGAACTCCTGGGACTGTGTCCTCCTAGGGGAAACAGGTTGTTCTGCCTCGCCTCTGTGGCATCCAGCAGCCTCCTCAGATCACCCTCAGAAAACCAGAGGGCTGGGCGTGCACAAATTGTCCTGTACTGCCTGCCTATCCATCCTTGTGTTTTCAATGGAGCTGCCCCTCTTGAGGGCAGATCAGCTGCAGGCAGTTTGGCAAAGCATTCCAGCAAGTCCCATGCAGTTTGCTTGTTAACATTGAGGGGAAGGCAAGTGAGAACTTGTAGGTGTGCTGAGGGGTTGAGGAGGGGGTATAGGGGTAGGAAGTGGATCAGTGCCTCAATGATTGGGACAGTAAGAAGTCTCATGACACCAAGTTAAAATCCAATACGTTTATTTGGTAGCATTTCTTCTTCAGGTGAGTGAGGAGTTATAGAGTCATAGAGGTTTACAGCATGGAAACAGGCCCTTTGGTCCAATTTGTCTATGCTGCCTTTTTTTAAAAACCCCTAAACTAATCCCAATTGCCCGCATTTGACCCATATCTTTCTATACCCATCGTACCCATGTAGCTATCTAAATGCTTTTTAAAAGACAAAATTATACCCATCTCTATTACGACCTCTGGCAGCTTGTTCCAGACACTCACTACCCTCTGTGTGAAAAAATTGCCCCTCTGGACACTTTTGTATCTCTCCCCTCTCACCTTAAACCTATGCCCTCTAGTTTACGATTGTCCTACCTTTGGGTAAAAGATATTGACTATTTGGCTGATCTATGCCCCTCATTATTTTATTGACCTCTATAAGATCACCCCTCAGCCTCCTACGCTCCAGAGAAAAAACTCCCAGTCTACCCAGCCTCACCTTATAACTCAATCCATCAAGTCCCGGTAACATCCTAGTAAATCATTTCTGCACTCTTTCTAGTTTAATAACGTCCTTTCTACAATAGGGTGACCAGAATTGCACACAGTATTCCAAGTGTGGCCTTACCAATGTCTTGTACAACTTCAACAAGACATTCCAACTCTTGTATTCAATGTTCTGACCGATGAAACGAAGCATGCCGAATGCCTTCACCACCACTCTGTCCACTTGTGACTCCACTTTCAAGCAGCTATGAACATGTACCCTAAGACCTCTTTGTTCTGTAACTTTCCCCAACGCTTTACCATTAGCTGAGTAAGTCCTGCCCTGGTTCAATCTACCAAAATGCACCACCTTGCATTTATCTAAATTAAACTCCATCTGCCATTTGTCAGCCCACAGGCCCAATTGATCAAGATCCTGTTGTAATTGGAGATAACTTTCTTCACTGTCCACTACGCCACTGATCTTAGTGTCATCTGCAAACTTACTAACCATGCCCCTATATTCTCATCCAAATCATTAATATAAATGACAAATAACAGTGGACCCAGCACTGATCCCTGAGGCACACCGCTGGTCATAGGCCTCCAGTTTGAAAAACAATTCTCTACAACCACCCTCTGGCTTCTGTCAAGAAGCCAATTTTGTATCCATTTAGGTGCCACACTCTGGATCCCGTGAGATTTAACCTAATGCAACAATCTACCATGCACTTGTCAAAAAACTTGCTAAAGTCCATGTAGACAACATCAGCTGCACTGCCCTCATTTACTTCTTGGTTACCCCTTCAAAAAACTCAATCAAATTTGTGAGATATGATTTTCCACTCACAAAACCATGCTGACTGTCCCTAATCACTATTTGTGTCTCTAAATGCCTGTAGATCCTGTCTGTCAAAATATTTCCAACAATTTACCCACCACAGATATTGTGTTGTGTTCACCCTAAACACTTTGAATAAGCCATCCTCCACAGACAAGCCCTCCATATACACAGGATCTGCTCAGGAGGATCACAATAGACACTTACAGAACCTGAAACTCGCCCTCATAAGAACAGGACATGGTGCTTGACTCATCGACAGTTCTGACATGCCACACTGACCTCCTCAGAAGACAAACATGGGACACGATGGACAGAGTACTTCTTGTCATCCAGTACTTCCCTGGAGTAAGGAAGCTACGACATCTTCTCTGAAGCCTTCAACATTTCATCAATGAAGATAAACATCTCACCAAGGCCATCCCCACACCCCCACTTCTTGCCTTCAATCAGACCATTTTCCACAGCTACCCAGCCTTCAAGAGAAGTGACCACAACACCACACAACCCTGCCACAGCAACCTCTGCAAGAGGTGCCAGATCATTAACACAGATGCCATCATCTCACGTGTGAACACCATCCACCAGGTACATAGTACATATTGGCGACTCAGCCAACATTGTTTACCTGATACGCTGCATGTCCCGAGACATGGTACATTGGGGAGACCATGCAGACACTATGAGAATGGATGAATGAACACTGCTTGACAATCACCAGGCAGGAATTATCTTTTCCTGTTGGGAAACACTTCAGCAGTCACGGGCATTCAGCCTCTGATCTTCGGATAAGCGTTCTCCAAGGCAGCCTTTGTGACACACGACAATGCAGCATCACTGAGCAGAAACTGATAGCCAAGTTCCGCACATAAGGATGGCCTCAACTGGGATCTTGGGTTCATGTCACACTATCTGTAACCCTCACGACTTGCCTGGGCTTGTAAAATCTCACTAACCAACCTGGCTGGAGACAATACACACTTCTTTAACCTGCGCTTAACCACCTCCACTCACATTGACTGTACCTTTTAAGATTTGACTACCTGTAAAGACTCGCATTCCAACTATTATCCTGTAAATTGAGTTTGTGTCTATATATGCCCTGTTTGTGAACATAACTCCTCGCTCACCGGAAGAAGGAGCGACACTCCGAAAGCTTGTGCTACCATATAAATCTGTTGGACTTTAACCTCGTGTTGCTTAAGTGGAGGCACATGGTCCCTGAAAGTGAAGAGTTACAAATCAGATGTCCTCAAAGGGAATGAGGACCTAGAGGTCTGGCTCACCACCCCCCTCTCTTCGCCCTCTTACGGGTGTTATGGTTAGTCTTCTCCTGTGGAGACAGAAGGAGCCATGAAAGAAATGATGACATTCCACCTACAGAGTATCAGGTGGAGGCCCTTAGAGGGCAAGCGTAGTGGGCCTCTTTGGGGCAACAGAAAGGAGGTCCAATGCCAGTATTTCCACATCAATGATTGGGGATAGCAAAGATAGAGGGTGTCGCACAGCTCTCGAACTCTGGAGGAGATGAGGGCATTGTGTGGAAGGATCCGGCGTAGGGGTAGGGTGGTCACTCTAACTGATATCTGTAGAGTGGATCTCTCTGCCTGAAATCAGTTGGGGAAGGGGGGTCCGTTGCTATCTGCCTGAGATCAGTGGGGGGGATTGAGGTCCACTGCCACTCTGCCCGAGATCAGTGGGGGGAAGTGGGAGCAGCCTGTGATTGGTCTAGGTGGTGGGGGAATAAGGGGGTCAGTAATGATGTGGAGTGGGGCAATGTCTGTGGGGGCCAGGGGAGGCATTATCCAACCCAGGAGGGATGTGGCAGGGCAGTGTCATTCTATCTTGTTTTTCTGTGCATGTGTAGTTGAGGCACTGATTGGAGCTGCAGGATTTCAGGCGTGTTAAGCCCACCTACAGGCTTGTGTAACGCAATTCAGAATCGTTGATATTTTTGCTGACAGAGTGCGAATGGAGGATGTCTGAGAACATGTCTAGAAGTCGGATCCGAAACACTCCCAGTTTTAAGTCTGGCCAGCACTTAGAATCAACATGGTAAAATAGGGCCCTATGTGCAGATCAGTGTCTGACAAACTTGTATTCAAAGATGTTTTTTCTACATAAACTTTTCCACACGGGATAGATGGTCCAACTAAATGGAACATTCCATGGTAGTTGGCTAGACCCATCCTTTACAGCACTGGGGGCAGATCGAAGCTCAGCACAGAGTGACACTTGGGACCGAATTTTACTGGCATGTGCACCTAAGGTTCATACAATCCTGCCTGAGATCCATGGAGAATGCCATTCTCTGAGCCTCCCCCACCTCCTGAATTGCAGTGGGCGTGCCGATAAAATTCCAGCCTTGGTATCCCTGTGAACGTGGTTCATTGTTGACCTCAAGCTGAAGAGCAAGGTGTCTTGGGTAATTGCTGTGGTGCAGGAGTGAGGAATGGGCCAGGCCAGTGCCATGTAAGTAACATCTGATGACCAGATTCTTACCCGTAATGAGGAGGGAGCATTGCCCATTACCAAAGCTAATTGTAGGTGTGCTCCCATTGCATCAAACTGAAATCAATTCAACAGATATGAGGGACCAAACCAACTACCCTTAAGGGGAGGAAGTAGTGTAGTAGTATTGTTGCTGGACCAGAGATCCAGGGTGAAACTCTGAGGACCCAGGTTCAAATACCATCATGGCAGGTGGTGAAATTTTAATTCAACAAAAAAAATCTGGAATTTAAAAAAGTCTAAAGATGACCATGACCATGAAACTATTGTCGATTGTCGTAAAAACTCATATGGTTCACTAACGTTTTTGAGGGAAAGAAATCTGCCGTCCTTACCTGGTCAGGCCTATATGTGACTCCAGACCCACAGTAATGTAGTTGTCTCTATAAGGCTCTCAGGGATGGGCAATAAATGCTGGCCCAGCCAGCGACACCCACGGGGCGGCACGATGGCACAATGGTTAGCACTGCTGCCTCACAGTTCCAGTGATCTGGATTCCATTCCCAGCTTGGGCCACTGTCTGCGTGGAGTTTGCCCATTCTCCCTGTGTCTGCGTGGGTTTCCTTTGGGTGCTCCGGTTTCCTCCCACAGTCCAAACGTGCAGGTTAGGTGGATTGGCTATGCTAAATTGACCATTAGTATCCTGGGAAGCGTAGCCTAGTGGGATAAATATGTGGGGTTATGGGAATAGGGCCTAAGTGGGATTGTTGTCAGTGCAGACTCAAGGGCCAAATGGCCTCCTTTTCCACTGTAAGGATTCTATGACTTTCTATGACCTCATGAACAAATAAAAGATCAATATAGCTGACCAACTTATCAGATCAATTCACCCCTCAAAGGAGAGCTCACATTATTTGCTTTATCAAATTACTTGTTTAGGGTTTTCTATTGGATTATGTTTGCGGTCAATCCATTGCCATTGAGATTCAGGAATTAATTATAAATTTATCAAGATCCAGCAAGAATGTGTGTAGTACCAATACAGTGCCACATGGTGGCATTAAGCATCAGTTCAGATTATATGTTTACTTCCTCACTCTAAATTTAGTTACCACAGCAACCAACTATTATAGATTTATATAGCAAAGTCACATGGACAAAGTAATAGAGAAAGTGTAATTTGCTGGATAACGGGTAGGGAGGGGAGCATTACAGCTATACTATGAATTTCTTGGTTCAGTTGACTGAACGGGCGGTTTGTGATGCAGAGTGATAACAACATTGTGGGTTTAATTCTTGTACCATCTGAAGTTATTCATGAAGGACCACCTTTTCAACTTTGCTGCTTGCCTGAGGTGTGATAATCCTCAGGATAAATCACTAGTCAGCTCTCCCCTCTCAAAGGAAAGAGCAGTCCATGGTCAGGTGGGACTACGACAATTTGACTATGAGCTTTAACATTTTCTGGCCCATTGTGGCAGGACCCACCAGGAGAGATTCACCATCCAAGTCAAAAGTCCATTGACTCTCAGCGGGCCTGGAAAATCCCTCCTTATGTCTTTAAATTTAAAGGAATGTGACCTGCAGTCTGACTGAGTGGTTTGATTGCTAGAAATCAAAGGAAGGCTTTGATTGTTTTACTGGGAAGAGGGTGCAATCTATTTCGGCAATGGAGACAATGGCAACAGCCTATGTGTTAACAGTAGAGACTGTGAGTCTCCAAAGTCCCAGAAAAGTGTTACAAATGCCAGGTTGAACAAAATTGTGCCCTAAACTGCCCCATTAGTACTTAAACTACATGGACTGCAGTGATTCAAGAAGGCAGCTCGCCATCTTATATCTGTAGGGTGGATCTCTCTGCCTGAGATCAGTACTGAGGGAGTGCTACACTGTCAGAAGGTCAGTACTGAGGGAGTGCTGCACTGTCAAAAGGTCAGTATTGAGGGAGTGCTGCACTGTCAGAGGGTCAGTACTGAGGGAGTTCATTGCCCATTCCTAATGGGGGTGGCCTAGCCAGTGACGCCCACATCACTTGAATGAATAAAAAACTTAGATGCCAAAGAAATCACTATGGTTTGCCATCAGCAATATGGGTGGAAGCTCATGCTTGGGAAGAAAATATCAAATTTTTGTTGGAGTTAAAATGAGGCTGGAAGAGTCTCCTAGCTTGGGCCCAATTGGATAGTTTCTGGGAAAAGGCAACAACACTGTTAAATACAGATCTAAGATTATAAGTATCAGGCTGAGAAAAGAATGAGAATAAACCTTTAGAGTCGAGAAACTGCAAAAGGCAACCAAAATAAGATATTTTTCCACAGTGGATATAGGAGAAAGTGAAATCAGTCTGCAGCAAGGTTAATTGAAATGGTTACTGATTACACTGACTCAATGCAGAGATTGAAAGAGAAACTGATTTATCATAGAATCCCTACATTGCAGAAGGAGGTCATTCGGCCCATCAAATCTGCACCAACTCTCTGGCAAAACATCCTACCCATGCCCATCCCTGTTAACCCACCTAACCTACACATCTTGGGAAGGATAACTTAGCATGGCCAATCCACCTACACATATTTGGAGCGTGGGAAGAAACTGGAGCACCTGGAGGAAACCCACACAGACATGTGGAGAACATGCAAATCCACAAGACGGCCAACAAAGGCTGGATTTGATCCTGGGTCCCTGGTGCTGTGAGAAAACAGTGCTACCCCATTGTGCTACCGTGCTGCCCAAGCTATTTCAAATAGCTTGGAGAGAAACTCAAGATGGAATTTGGTGGTTGTGAATAAGAATTTTAAAGGCGAGTTGTTTAAAGGAGAGGTAGATGGACCAGGGGTAGAAAACCTACCTACAATTAGGCAATAAATTGTCATGGTAGTGTTTTGGAAGGGTGCTGATCATTGCACTACTTCCTAAGTAATGCACTGATGTACCAGTTTAAATTGGTATTTTTAATTCACTAACACAATAAAAACAATCCTCACAAAGCCAACTTCTGTTGCCTATACCCAACTGCCCTTGAGAAGGTGATGGTGCACCATTTCTTGAACTGTTGTGATTCATCTAACATGGGTATCTGTTAGGGATGGAGTTTCAGGATTTTGACCTAGTGACAGTGAAGGATTTCAGTGATTGAAAATACATTTGCAAGTCTGGAGGTTGAGTGGCTTGAGGGGCTCTTGCTGGTGGTGAGTTCCTCTTCCAGCTGGCACGGTCTCGTGGGTATGAAATGAACCTTACCAAATTATTGCAGTACATCTTGTAGATTACGATACATACTGCTGCCACAGTGCACTGGTGGTGGAGGAAGTAAACATTTAAGCTTGTGGATGGAATGGCATTCAAGTAGGGTTGCTTTATCTTGGGTGGAATTGAACAAGTTGTGTACTGTTGGAACTATGCTCATCAGACATGTTAAGAATATTCCATCACACTTCTGACATATGCCTTATAGATAATGGACATGCTCTGGGGAACCAGGAAGTGAGTTCTGCCATTGAATTCCCAGCCTCAGACTTGCACTTGTAGCCACAGTACTTATATGGTGCAGTTGCATTTCCAGACTATGGTGGATCCTCCTTCCCAACCCCAGGATGCTTCTTGTAGGAGATTCAGCAATCATAATGCCGTTGAATGTTAAGAGGAAAATATTGAAGATTGTGATTGCTTGGAATGTGCCGTGAGTGTTTCTTGCTACTTACCAGTCAAGCCTGAAAGTTAAGTTTCGCTGTATGCCGCACAGACTGCTTCATGTTCTGAGGAGCCGCAAATGGGACTGACACTGGAATTACCCAGCAAACATTCTCACTATTAACATCACGATGTCAGGTATATCATTCATGAAGCATTTGCAGATGGATGGACCTGGCCCATTGCGCTGAGGAACTTCTGCAGCAATGTCCACAAGTTGAGAGGATTACTCTCCAATATGCACATCTTCCTTTGTGCTGTGACTCCAATCAAAGGCAAGGTTCCCCCAGTTCTCACTGGCTTCAAATTTACTCTGGCTTCTTGATCACACATTTGGCCAAATGCCTTGATGTCAATGCCAGTTACTTCCACCCCACTTCTGGCATTCAGCTCCTCTGTCCACTTATGGTTAAAGGTTGCAATGCAGTGCTTGGCAAACCTTTTCCCAATGTGACCTGATTCTAATGCCTCAGATTGCATGGGGCCCCAGTGTGAAAATTGGGAGCGGGAAAAGCCACAGGTACATGAGGAAGTACAAGAGTTATGTGTGTGGTGAGTGGCCCTTCAGTTATTGAGCTGGGGGTAGATGCTGAGCATGAGCCCGTCGTCAAAATGAAACAAATCAGCAGGTTAATATATTTAATATTTAATTATTCAAATGCAATGAGATCTGAAGCAGCGTGGTTCTGCTGAAACTCATACTGAACATCAGTTGCAGAGTTTTTGACAAGTACTACTCAAAAGTATTGTCAATTACACCTTTCATTACTTCACTGAAGATTTAGAGCAGGCTGATGGGGTGATAATTGGTCAATTGGATTTGTCTTGCTTTTTGTGGACAGGGCAATTTTATATATTGTTGAGTAGATGCCAATGTTGGACCTGTACTCTAAAGTCTGGCTGGGGCACGATTAGCTCTACAACAGACATCTTTAGTACTACAGCCAGAATGTTGTTAGGGCTCATAGGCTTTGTTATATCTAGGCCATTCAGCCATTTCTTCATAACGTGGAGTGATTTAAGTGGACCAAAGACTGGTATCTGAGGAGGACTGTGAATCATACACTGCAATTTTGGCTGAAGGTTACACTCATGCGCTGGGCTCGCCTTATTAACAGTGGGGACGTTTCTGAAGTCGCTTCCCAACATTTCCAGTTAATTATCTAGCATCATTCACTACTAGAGCTGCAGAATTTTGATCAGATTTGCTGGTTGTAGGAGTGCTCAGCTCCATCGCATGCTACTTCAGCTGTTTGGCATTCATGTATTCCTGATGTTTCACCAGGTTGGCACCTCATTTTTAAATGCGTCTGGTTCTGCTCTTGACATGCTCTCCAACACTCATCATTGACTCTCCCTAAATACTTCACAGTATTTCCAGGGGCTGCAGTAACAGAGTAGTGTGAATCAACTTAGCTACAACTTAGTTGCCTGACCCTTTAAATAATTAGTGGTGGGTCCATCTTTCACCTTTATGAACATTTTTTGGTAAGTTAATACGTTGAATGGACCTGTGTAATACAAGTTTGTAAATTATACATCAAGTCAGTGATAAGGTTGTCTGATGTCATGATCTGGTCAGCCGGGCAACTTCCATTGCTCTGACAACATTCCAGTACAAAGTTCCTCCCAGGCTATGTATCATCCTGGAAGCAGCCAGACTGGCAGTGCCCCAGGGCAGCTCCAGTTATATTAAAAATATGAGCTCCACACGCATTGTTTTGCAGCAGCAGATGAGACTGAATTTTTTTTTCCTCTCTAAAACAGGACAAATATTCTATCCTTCCTCTACTAGACTGCTCAAGAAGCATACTAAAAATAATATATAAAATTGCATAAATCATGTGTATGTCTATGTAAAGATATAAAGAGCAAAGGATCTTTCTAGAAAGAGCAAAATTCAAATCACTTAGAATTCACTGGAAGTCTAAGTAACACCCGAGTTGGAATTTCCTGCAGTAGCTGATGCAATACTGTCCCAGATTTCCTCAGTGTCATAATCAGGCCCGTATAAGAGGTGGAGGAATGTTACGTTGCTGAGACAGTGTTGCAAACAACAACTGACTCCCTGCAGGAGAATCCCTTACGTTGAGCGCAAAATCCATTCACATTCCCCAACAAAACATAAAAATCAACAGAATTACTGTAAAACACAAGAAAGCTATTTTGTTGGAGGTCATTTGATAACATTTTGGAAGCCACAAATTGGAAAAGACTTCAGAAGCCTTAAAAGTATCTTGCTGTTACAACTTGATTTTTTTAACTTGCATCTCTGATGTGTTGTTTGAGTCATAGAGTCATTGAGGTTTACAGCATGGAAACAGGCCCTTCGGCCCAACTTGTCCATGCCGCCCTTTGTTTTAAAAAAACCCCTAAGCTAATCCCAATTGCCCACATTTGGTCAATTTCCCTCTATATCCATTGTACCTATGTAACTATCTAAATGCTTTTTAAAAGACAAAACTGTGCCCACGTCTACTACTACTTCTAGCAGCTTGTTCTAGACTTCACCACTCTGTGTGAAAAAATTGTGTCACCCCCCTCTCACCTTAAACGTATGCCCTCTAGTTTTAGACTCCCCTACATTTGGGAAAAGATATTGACTATCTGGCTGATCTGTGTCCCTCATTATTTTATAGACCTCTATAAGGTCACTCCTCAGCCTCCTTCGTTCCAAAGAAAAAATTTCCAGTCTCTCCTTATAACTCAATCCATCAAGTCCCGGTAGCATTCTCATAAATTTTTTCTGTACTCTTTCTAGTTTAATAATATTCTTTCTATAATAGGGTGACCAGAATTGCACACGGTATTTCAAGTGTGGCCTTACCAATGTCTTGTACAACTTCAACAAGACATTCAAACTCCTGTATTCAATGTTCTGACCTATCAAACCAAGCATGCCGAATGCCTTCTTCATCACTCCGTCCACTTTGACTCCACTTTCAAGCAGCTATGAACATGTACCCCTAGATCTCTTTGTTCTGTAACTCTCCCCAACGCCCTACCATTAACTAAGTTCTGCCCTGGTTCAATCTACCAAAATGCATCACCGTTCTTCAATTCCTTGACAATTCTTCTCTAATCTATGTATTTGTTACTAGGCAATTTGGTAAAAGAACACAACAAATAAAAGGCAAAAATACTAAAACTCAAAAATCTTAAAGACTGATTACTATTTTCCCTCATTTACTAATTTGAGCATTACAAAGTAATCAATCCCAGATCAGTTACCTTTGACATGGAATTATCCAATAATTCATATAGTTAAGTAGTAATTAAGTATCTGATTATCAGAAAATACAAACAAAATGACATTTACTTAAGAGAGCTGCTGTGCTGTTCTATGCTTTACAATTTTGTTAAAGTCAGTGAACAAATATCACATCCCTAGATTTAATTAGTAAAAAACAATTCTCCTCAATCTTTGAAACAGTACAATTTCAATTGGGTTGAAATTGTCCCTCATATATTAAACGTACCAACCAACTCAAGAACAGCTTCTTCCCTCCTGCCATGAGACTTTTGATCGACCTATTATATATTAAACTGATCTTTCGCTACACCTTAGCTATGACTGCAACATTATATTCTGCACCCTCTCTTTTTCCTTCTCCCCTATGTACTCTATGAACGGTATGTTTTGTCTGTGTAGCACACAAGTATCCCAATACATAAGAACATAAGAAATAGGAGCAGGAGTAGGCCATCTAGCCCTTCGAGCCTGCCCCGCCATTCAATAAGATCATGGCTGATCTGTCGTGGCTCAGTTCCACTTTCCCGCCCTCTCCCCATAACCCTTAATCCCCTCTCTTATCAAGAACCCATCAACCCGCTTCTTAAAAATATTTAGCGAGGCAGCCTCCACCACTTCAACGGGCAGAGAATTCCAGAGATTCACCACCCTTTGAGTGAAGAAGTTCCTCCTCAACTCCGTTCTAAACCGCCTCCCCTTTATCTTGAGGCTGTGCCCCCTAGTCCTACTGTCTTTTTTGAGCGGGAAGAGTCTCTCCACCTCTATCCTATCCATCCCATTCATCATCTTATACGTCTCAATGAGATCTCCCCTCATTCTTCTAAACTCTAACGAGTACAAGCCTAGTTTATTCAGCCTCTCCTCATAGCTCAATCCCCTCAACTCTGGTATCAGCCTAGTAAACCTCCTCTGCACTCCCTCCAGGGCCAAAATATCCTTGCGCAGGTGCGGCGCCCAAAACTGCACACAGTACTCCAGCTGCGGCCTCACCAATGCCCTATACAGCTGCAGCAAGACCTCCCTACTTTTATATACATACGGCAATAATAAATCAAAATAAAAAAGGGAGAGGCGGTGGCCTAATAAGCTAGACTATTAATCCAGAAACTCAGCTAGTGGTCTGGGGACCCGAGTTTGAATCCTGCCAAGGCAGATGTGTAATTTGAATTCAATAAACAGAAATCTGGAATTAAGAAAGAATCTACTGATGACCATCAAACCATTATTGCTTGTCGGAAAAAAACCCATCGGGTTCACTAATGTCCTTTAGGGAAGGAAATCTGCTGTCCTTACCTGGTCTAGCCTACATGTGATTCCAGACATGTAATAGCAGTGTGGTTGACTCTCAACTGCCCTCAGGCAACTACGGATAGGCAATAAATGCTGGCCAGCCAGCAACGTCCATGTCCCATGAACGAATAAAAAAAAGATTCTTTCATCTACCATTTAACAAAGGTATTAACCAGCATTGGAATGATTTAACACATTCAATAGAATATTGGGCATTGATTACGAGTACGAACACATTAGCTTGCTCTCTTCAAATACCATAAACTTGATATACCAAGGGTTGATTTAGGTGTTTGCAACATATTATACAATATGCAGCATTTGCAATATTAATAGTTAGCTCTCAGTAAAAATATTGGCATAACATGAGCATGTTGTTAACTTTTTATATTGTGATTGCACTGATACAAAATCTTCATTAAAATATTGAAACAAATTAGAAATTAAAAAAGATTTAAAGTTTTCACTCAAGTTCTTACTTGCAGAACATTTGCTAGGTGCAGGGTTAAATAATGAAAGTTGAACAATATTAACAAGCTCTCATAGTCAGTTTAGTATTTTCCGGTCAAAAAGGTTGAGTTTTTGGTGCAATGAATATTTTAAACAATACTTGTTAATAAAAACAAGAGCTATGTAACTTTGGCGATTGATTCAGTTTTAAACATCTGGAACAACTCAAGCTGAATCAAAACTGCCTTTCATTCCTTCGAACTGAATCGTCCAATCAGCTGTGGACACGACCATTCTCCATTACCTCCTCTGAATCAGCAGCCAGACAATGCAGCAAATCTGTACATTAGCAACAGCTCATTTTGGTTTATAGCTTTAAACAGAGAAGCCGTAAGTGGATATTATTTCTACGAAAAAAAATTCTTGTCTCCATTGCTGGCTAGCAATGTTAAGATTATGATTACATCCAATAGTATGAGCTCATTTTTACTTCTCAGAAACTAAATTGACTCATTATGCATTTCCAGTTTTTATTTCAGATTTCCAGCATTTGCAGGTTTACAATTCACCTCTTTTAACGTTTACTTACATTTTTATAGTGCCTTTAATAGTCAACTTTCTATAAACGTGCAGCAGCCACATTTGGCAAAAAAAGAGCAAGAAAAATTGGTTTGAAACCACCCATACAGAAATAACTCCTGTCATTTAAGTGAAGAGCATAACTCACCTGGCTTACAATCTGTCTCAAAAGTTTAAAGTATGTTTCAAGCTCATGTCAGCCAAAGCAGTTGTGCAGAAGATAGAAAGTATCGTGCCAACAAATATTGGATCAATTGATATGAAAAAATATAAACTGCCAGTGATTATAGTGATTTTTCTGCTATGCACAACTGTGGGCAGCGTACTGGCACAGTGGTTAGCACTGGGACTTGGGTTTGTTTCTACCTTAGGGTAACTGTCTGTGTGGAATTTGCACGTTCTCCCCGTGTCTGTGTGAGTTTCCCATGGGTGCTCCAGTTTCCTCCCACACTCCAAAAACGTGCAGTTTAGGTGGATTGATCATGCTAAATTTTGCACCATTTCATCCCAAAATATATAGGTTGGAGGAACTAGTGGGATAATGGGGATACAGCCTGGGTAAAATGCTCTGTTGGAGAGTCAGTGCAGACTTGATGGGCTGAATGGCCTCCTTCTGCACTGTTGGGATTCTATAAATAAAAGAACATTTGGCCCCACCATCTTCAAAGTTGCTCCTTTAAAATTTGCAGATATGGACATACTCAAGGACAGGAATAAGTAAATGACTCATTGAGTATAGAACCTCTCTGAGCTGCATTCTCTTGGGATGGATATCTCTCTGCCTATTCTTGACAATCTTCTCTAGTAATGAATGAGCTTGATGCTGAATTCTCAATACTTGACCTTGAAAAGGCGTTTGACTCTGTAGCAGCAAGGAAAATAGCTAGAAGTGCCAACTGAGCTATTCAAGTATGGAAAGCCCTACCTGCCGCCATACCTTCGCTACCACCTCCTTTTCTGCTGCAATGGAACAGAGATGATTAAAGGGATTAGTGGGGCATTTCAATCCTCAGCATCACTGGGAAGGCTTTCATCAGTCATTCTAACTCCATCAACTAGCCAACAAAATATACCCGGAGGTTCAATGTGGCTTCAGAGCAAGCAGATCCACGTTGTTCAGTCCATGGCTTTCTCTCTACGTCAGCTTCAACTGAAGTGCAGACAGTAGAAAACACAACTCCTTTGGTGGATATCACAACACATGTGATTGGGACAGGCCTCTATCTGATACAAGAGAAAAGCGGCTGTCCTTCACAAGCTTCACAATCTCATTCCAACCTGCACAGCACCATTCAGTTTGACAGCTCCAGCTTTGACGGTTTCGAGATTAAGAATGGAATGAAACATGACTCCATTTTAACCCCTAGTCTGGCATCTTTTCCTCTGTCCTACTGACCAATGCTTTCTTTGCTGACAAGGAAGGAGTGTACCTCCATACATGATCAGAAAGGAAATTTATCAATCAAGATTGAAAGCCAATACAAAAGTGTGGTATGTCCTGATCAGGGAACTTCTACATGCTGTAGTGCTGTACTGGCTGCTCAGACATAAGAGCTGCTCCAAAGGCTCGTAGATTGCTTGTGTTCACACACTTATGTTGTGTTCTCCCTTAACATTAGTATCCAGAAACTGTAGTTATGGGACAAGGCATCTCTCTGCCTGTGCTCAGTCTCAATAATACACAACTGGAAGCAGTCAGCAAACTCTGCTGCCTTGAATCTACAGTGACAACCAACCCGTTTCTTGACAAAGAGCTCTGCACATGAATTAGAATGGCAGCCACCAACTTTGGTAGACTAACAAAATAGGTATGGAAAAACAACAAACTAACCTGCAGGACCAAGATGCTTGCAATCCCACTACACTTACACCTACCAAGAAAACAAAAACGAATAACCTTCATCACATTCTTGACATGATGAAGAAAGAAAGTCATCAATGAAGCAGACTTTTCTATGGCAATCATGCCAAGCATGCTAACACTAATAAAGCAAAGGCTTCACTGGTTTGAGCATGTGCATGAGGATATCCACATCCAAGGATCATCTCTCTCAAGTGGAATGAAGCCAATCAGAGGTAACAAAGGCAGAAATGAAGATTTCAGCAGAGATGGGGGAGATGGTGTGGTACTTGGTTCTTGCCAGCAACATGATAGGATCTGGTCAGAGGTGTGCAGCACTTGTCAGATCTGGGTGATAGTCAGGTCGAGTCCAGTGGATCGTCAGCCTGATGATATCAGGTGGGGGGTGTAGTCAGCTCGGGTTAGGTTTGGGGGTGAGAGAGGGAGTAGTTGGATTGGGTGGTTTGGTGCGGCACTCAGTTCAATTATACAGACTAAGCTCGGAGTTACATCAGAGGTTAAACTGTAACATTTCAGGGTGAGAATTCAGGTAGATCCCATGAATCTGCATGGAACAGGCACATGGGATACTGACAAAGGCACGTTAGGCCTGTTTTCATATTGTAGTTTCTGTGTAATTCAATATCATCTAGTAGCAAAAAAAAGATGAACACACCCAATATACGTCCAAAAGTGAACTGTTGCTACCAAAAATAACCCAACTGGCTTTACCGACTGATAGTCATCACAACTACACTAAATTCATAATTATAGCTAACAGTCAACTGGCTTATGGCATCAAGCACTCTAACTTAAAGGTTTCCAATATCTTTGTTTTGTTTCCTTCATGGGATGTGAGTCGTTTGTTGCCCATCCCTAACTCTTAACAAGATGGTCACTAATTAATGTGCTTTTCATCTTTGCATTATATTTTTTATACGTGGATTAATCCTTTAAAATGAACAGATTGACAAACGTTTTCCAATCATATACAAAGGAATTTTAAGACAATCCACTGACTGGTGAACTACCAAATTAAACCAGATTCTAAGCTGGAAACAAGGAAAGGTTGAATCAGTCCAGCTTCATTATTCAAATCTATTGATCCAGCCTTGATACCAAACCAGAACTCAACACAGTCCAATCTGTAAAAATGAAGAAAGAGAAAATCACCTAAAAATAAACAGATCCTTCAAACTTCTCTAACTTTTAAACGTATAGTTGCACAATTTTTTTTGCAATTTGTATTATTTGGTACAACATGCTTACAATGAGAATAATCACTTGTGAGGGCATGTTGGGAAGAGGGAGAACGGAGAACTACAGACTGGTTAGTTTGATGTCAGAAGTAGGGAAATGTTAGAATCTATTAAAGGAAGTGATAGCTGGACATTTATAAAAAGAATGGTAAAATTAGGCAGAGTCAACATATATTTATGAAAGGGGAATCATGTTTAACAAACTTGTTGGATTTTTTTGAGGACATTACTTGTAGCACTGATAAAGGAGAACCAGTGGATGTTGCATATTTGAGAAGATCGCACACAGGAGGTTGGAAAATAAAACTAGAACACATAGGATTGGGAGTAACATACTAGTGTGGTTTGAGAATTAGTCAACAGAAAGAAAAGAGTAGGAATAAATGGATCATTCTCAGGAAAGCAGGTTGCTACTAGTGGGATACCACAAGGATCAGTGCGAGGCCCACAGCTATTCACAATCTATATAAATGGTTTGGATGTGGGGACCAAATGTAATAATTCCAAATTTGCTGATGTCACCTAACTGGATGGGAATGCAAGTTGTGAGGAGGATTCAAGGAGAAATGAACAGCCTAAATGAATGAGCTAAAAAAATGGCAGGTGAAATATAATATGAACAAATGTGAAGTTGTTCACTTTGGGAGAAAAACAGAAAGGTAGAATATTTCTTAAATAGTGAGAAGTTGGAAAGGCCTAAAGGAACCTTGATGACATTGATCATGAATTACTAAAGTTAGCCTGCAGGTATGGCAAGCAATTAGGAAGGCAAATACTATGTTGGCCTTCATTGCAAGGGGATTTGAGTACAGGACTAAATATGTCTTGCTGCAGTTGTACAGGGCCTTAGTGAGACCTCACTGGGGATCGTGAGCAGTTTTGGTCCCCTTATCAACAGAGGGATGCACTTGCCATAGAGGGGGTGCAACAAAGATTCACCAGATTAATCCCTGGGATGGCAGGATTGTTTCATGAGGTGAGATTGAGGAGACTGGATTTGTATTCCCAAGGGTTTCAAAGAATGAAGGATGACCTCTTTGAAACCTAAAATTCTTACAGGACATGACAGAGTGGGTGTAGAAAAGATGTTTTTGCTGGTCATGAGTCTAAAACCAGGGAACAGGTTGGCAATGCTGCTTCACAGCACAAGGGACCCAGGTTCCATTCTGGCTTGGCTCACTGTCTGTGTGGAGTCTGCAGGTTCTTCCCAAGTCTGTCTGGATTTTGTGCTCTGGTTTCCTCCCATGGTCTGAAAAACGTGCTGGTTAGGTGCACTGGCGGTACTAAAATTCTCCCTCAGTATACCCGAACAGGCGCCGGAGTGGCAACTGGAGGATTTTCACAGTAACTTCATTGCAATGTTAATGTAAGCCTACTTGTGACACCAGTAAATAAACTAAACATAATATCAGGACAGGGGGTAGGCCATTTAAGACCGAGATGAGAAGGAATTTCTTCCCTCACATATAGTGAATCTTTACATTTCTCCCAAGGACGCTGTGCAAGCTCAATCATTGAGCATGTTCAAGACAAAAAAACAATAGATTTCTGGAAACTAATCATAGTGAGAGATAATGGAGATAGTGTGGGAAAGTGGCATTGAGTGAGATGATCAGCCACCATTTAACTGAATGATGGACAGGCTGGAGAGGCTTAATGGCCTACTCCCGTGTTAGGACTTATTATCCAAACATTTGTTGCTGCACCCCTTTTCTGAAATAAAGTACAAGTTTTTTCATTTATAGGTAACATTTTCAGTACAATTAAAGCCACCAATAGAGCATTGGATTCTGATACAGCTCATTAAGTACACAAGTTGGCCTACAATGCTGTCTGAATCTCCTGATGTGTTATTACCGCTAGCATTCTCAGCTTCTTCTTATCTATGTGCTGCTGCACACTAGAACATACCTGATCATTTTCTTAAGTTAGATGGATCTGACACTAACTTTACAAGGCGTTGTTTCCAGCACAGCGGAATACTTGCTCTAGGTTTGGGTGAAGCTTTAAGAGAAAAAAAAATCTCACCCAGAAGTTTTTTGCCACTAGTACTTAGAATCATTCAAACAATATTAATATTTTAAGATGTATGTTAAAGAAATACAATATAGTAGCAGATAGGGATTTGAAACACAGTTTCCTCTGATATTCAGGGGTTTAATCTTTCACACTGTTAGGTACCGGATCAGAAACCCCAAGGTCAAACTTCCCCAACAGTTTTCTAATTTGGCATTAGTGCGAGAAAATGATGTTTCACATCAAGCGCAATTCTACTGATAAACTGGGAAGCTTTTATCAAAACAAACATTATTCAAGAACACAGTTTAACTATAACAAATGAATTAACTTAAGCATGATGAGATACAGTTCTTAACTGCCAACCATTTTCCAAACATTGCTGGATTCCGGGGAAGTGCCGGAAGATTGGAAAACGGCTAATGTTACGCCATTGTTTAAGAAGGGTGGCAGGCAAAAGGCAGGGAATTATAGGCCGGTTAGTTTAACGTCTGTTGTAGGTAAAATGTTAGAATCCCTCATCAAGGAGGAAATAGCGAGGCATCTTGAGGGGAATTGCTTGATAGAGCAGACGCAGCACGGTTTCGTTAAGGGGAAGTCGTGTCTGACAAATTTATTGGAGTTCTATGAAGATGTGTCTAGGGCGGTGGATAGAGGAGAGCTGGTGGATGTGGTCTTTCTTGATTTTCAGAAGGCATTTGACAAGGTACCTCACAAGAGGTTATTGCAGAAGGTAAGGGGGCATGGAGTTGGGGGTAGGGTGTTAGCGTGGATAGAGGATTGGCTGTCAAATAGGAGGCAGAGAGTGGGGGTTAATGGGTGCTATTCGGATTGGCGGTTGGTGACTAGTGGAGTGCCCCAGGGGTCGGTGCTGGGGCCTCAGCTATTTAGCGTTTATGTAGATGATCTGGAGGAGGGAACTGAGTGTATGGTGTTGAAATTTGCTGATGACACCAAGATTGGTGGAACGGCAAATTGCGCGGAGGGTGTGGAGAGTCTGCAGAAGGATCTAGATAGGCTGGGCGAATGCGCCAGGAACTGGCAAATGGAATTTAATGTTGGCAAGTGCGAGGTGGTCCACTTTGGTAGGAATAATGGTAGGAAGAACTATTACTTACGTGGTGAAAAACTGCAGCAGGCGACGGTGCAGAGGGACCTCGGGGTCCTTGTGCATGAGTCGCAAAAACCCAGCCTGCAGGTGCAGCAGGTGGTCAGGAAGGCGAATGGGATGCTGGCCTTCATAGCGAGGGGGATTGAATATAAAAGTAGGGAGGTCTTGCTGCAGCTGTATAGGGCATTGGTGAGGCCGCAGCTGGAGTAGTGTGTGCAGTTTCGGTCGCTGCACATACGCAAGGATATTTTGACCTTGGAGGGAGTGCAGAGGAGGTTTACTAGGCTGATACCGGAGTTGAGGGGGTTGAGCTATGAGGAGAGGCTGAATAAACTAGGCTTGTACTCGTTAGAGTTTAGAAGAATGAGGGGAGATCTCATTGAGACATATAAGATGATGAATGGGATGGATAGGATAGAGGTGGAGAGACTCTTCCCGCTCAGAAAGGACAGTAGGACTAGGGGGCACAGCCTCAAGATAAAGGGGGGGCGGTTTAGAACGGAGTTGAGGAGGAACTTCTTCACTCAAAGCGTGGTGAATCTCTGGAATTCTCCGCCCGTTGAAGTGGTGGAGGCTGCCTCGCTAAATATTTTTAAGACGCGGGTTGATGGGTTTTTGATAAGCGAGGGGATTAAGTGTTATGGGGAGAGGGCGGGAATGTGGAACTGAGCCACGACAGATCAGCCATGATGTTAATGAATGGCGGGGCAGGCTCGAAGGGCTAGATGGCCTACTCCTGCTACTATTTCTTATGTTCTTATGAATTCCAATTCAATCAATATTCCTTTTACAGGTTTAAACCCCTCTTCAAAATCAGTTAGCAAAACACAGGCTTGTACTTAGATTGCCAGCCCTGAAGGTTCCAGACAACCTCCAGACAGAAACAAAAGACACATCTTACTTCCTTCTGAACCAGGTAGGTACTGGTTGTTTTAATAAAAACATGAAAGAAGAAACTGTTTTCTCTGCAAGCTTAGCTCCTGCCATTAAGCATATGACTCTATCAACCTAATCAAAACTCTATACTGGAAGACACCTAAATAAACACAAATGCATTAGTTTTGTTTAAAACATTCTAGGTCTAAAATGTCCTGTGCTCCTAGCTACAAATTTAAAGGTTTTGCTCGGCAAATTGGCACTCTACAAAACAGATCTGAATTTTAAACACATCCCTCACAAAAAACATGATATACATATATTTCTTAAAAATCACAACACCTCAATGCTGTGTTTGACCCAAGATGATCTTTCAATCACTTATCCATTCCATCAATAAGACTGTCTACTTTTACCTCTATAATATCACACATCCACAGCTGAAACTCTCATCCATGCCTTTGTTAATCACTATGTTGAACTATTTCTATGCCCTCTTGGCCAGCCTTCCTGTTTCTGCTCTCCGTAAAACTGAGCTCATCATAATGCTGCTGCCAATATCCTAAACTCACAAGTCCTGGTTCACCCATCACCCCATGCTTACTGACTTACACCGGCCCCTGGTACGCCAATGCCTCAATTTTATAATTTTTATCCTTGTTTTCAAATCCTTCCATGTCTAAGACCTTCCCTCTCTATGTAAACTGCCTTATATCATTCAAAGGTCTCTGTCCCCTTGCAATTTAGGCATCTCGTGTGTCTCCTATTATAATTACTCCACTATTAGTTGCCATATCTTCAACTGCCCAGTTTGTAAGTTCTGGAATTACCCTCTAAACTGCTCTGTCTATCCTTATAATGCTCTTACAACTAAACTCATCTGTCCTTCTATCTCATTATGTGGTTCATGGCCCCATGTCAGGTACTGTTTATTAACGCTCCTGTGAATTGTCTTGGGAAGCTTTACCATGTTAAAAGCATCATATAAACCTAAGTTCTTGCCGATATAGAAAATAACTGAGCCACACTGAACAAGGAGGTCCCAAGTTCAAACTCTAACCTTGTATTTAGCTACAAATTGGAGTTAGCTGCTACAATGCACATCAATGCTCCTGCAATAGGGATGGACAAATGCTGCAGGTTTTTATACAAAAAATTCTGATGGAAAGTGAACTTCACTTATATTAACAGTAGCCTTTTGTAAAGGAGCAGAAAAATTACAAACATTTGCATATAGAACCAGGTGAAAATGGCATTTTATAGTAAAGTGTGATTATTTGGGTAATCAGTATTGGTTTACATCCTGTGATATTGACGCAAGAGTACTTTTTTGAAACATTACAAAAGTGGTGCTTTTTTGTAACATTACAAAAGTGAAAACTATGCACCTAAAAGTTAACTTCAGGAAGTGGAACAGTTATTCTTGTCACAAGTTATACTCCTTTATTTCTGAAAATATGACGACTGGAAAATTTTGAATTAGAAATGAGACAAGCCAAACAACCTAAAAATACAAAACCACCTTTCAAGGTGAAGGTGAGAAAGCAAACAAGACATTTCAGGGTTGTGTAAGGAGAGAGATGCTTCCCAAGGAAGACACATTTAACAGCAATGTACTGGATATTGAAACAATGACTGCCACAGACAGACCCACCCAAAATCCCTTGAAAATACACGATGGGTGAAGAATAACAGGCCAGTCTACCAGCAATGCAGGGAGATTGCAGGTGACACATGTAGGGCTCGATTTTACCATTGTGTTGCGCCCATTTACAGCGCGAAAACTTGGTAAAGGCAGGTGTGAGGAAAGTAACTTGATCCGCGCCTGCCTCTGCACTGGTTCCCCCTTTACCAAAAGTGGCTACAATCAGGACCTTTTCGGGTGCAACGCCATTTAAATGCATTTAAATTGACTTAATGGGCTGCACACCCAACCCAACCTGCACATTCCCCTTTACCACCATGTTTGCCCATCCAGAATCAGCACTCCACAAAAGTCTGATTCGGGCGCTCCAGTAGTGAGGAGGTAGGTGCCTACTGGTGGTGGGGGGGGCGGAATCCGCTGCCATCTACCTGAGATCAGTGAGAAAGAAGGGGGATCCGCTGCCACTCTGCCTGAGATCAGTGAGGGGGAAGAGAGGGGAGGGGCCCGTAATCGGTCTGGGTAGTGGAGCAGGTGGGGAGGGGGAGATAAGGGAGTCAGTAAATGTTGGAAGGGTGGGGCAATGTCTTTGGGGGTCAGGGGGTTGCATTATCTGGCTCAGGAGCAATATGGCAGGGAAGTTGCATTTTTTTCCTGCATACGTGCAGTTGGAGGCACTGATTGGAGTTGCAGGATTTCGGGTGCATTAAGCCCCACCCACAGGCTTGTGCAGCACGATTCAGACTTGCTGATATTTTTGCAGACAGAGTGTGTATGGGGGAGCCTGAGAACAGGTGTAAAAGTCAGATCTGAAACACTTCCAGTTTCAAGTCTGCCCAGCACTTGGAATCAAAATGGTAAAATAGGTTGAAAAGTTATACCCTCTCTATCTTATTTTTGGAGAAAAAGCATGTCACCCAATTAGAGAAGTCAACAATCAGAAATCTGCCAGCAAACAGAGACCTCATAATAACTGCAATATCTTCTATATCTGACTGCATCCAAAAAACCTAAATCGGCCAAAATAGAACATAGAACATAGAACACAGAACATTACAGCGCAGAACAGGCCCTTCGGCCCACGATGTTGCGCCGACCAGTTAAAAAAAAACAACAACAATGACCCACTAACCTAAACCAATCCCTTTTCGTCCATAAACCTGTCCACAGACCTCTTAAACGCCCCCAAACTACGCGCATTTACAACTGCAGCAGGCAGGGCATTCCAATCCCTCACCACCCTCTGGGTAAAGAACCTACCCCTGACATCTGTCCTATAACTACCCCCCCTTAGTTTAAAGCCATGCCCCCTCGTGCTAGATTTTTCCATCAGAGGAAAAAGGCTATCACTATCCACCCTATCTAAACCTCTAATCATCTTATATGTTTCAATAAGATCCCCTCTTAGCCGCCTTCTTTCCAGCGAAAACAACCCCAAATCACTCAGCCTCTCCTCATAGGATCTCCCCTCCATACCAGGCAACATCCTGGTAAACCTCCTCTGCACCCTCTCCAAAGCCTCCACATCCTTCCTGTAATGTGGGGACCAGAACTGCACACAATACTCCAAGTGCGGCCGCACCAGAGTTGTGTACAGTTGCAACATAACGCTACGACTCCTAAATTCAATCCCCCTACCAATAAACGCCAAGACACTGTATGCCTTCTTAACAACCTTGTCTACTTGATTCCCAACTTTCAGGGATCTATGTACACATACACCTAGATCCCTCTGCTCCTCCACACTATTCAAAGTCTTCCCGTTAGCCCTATACTCAACACATCTGTTATTCCTACCAAAGTGAATTACCTCACATTTCTCTGCATTAAACTCCATCCGCCACCTCTCGGCCCAGCTCTGCAACCTGTCTAAGTCTTCCTGCAAACTATGACACCCTTCCTCACTATCTACCACACCTCCGACTTTGGTGTCATCAGCAAATTTACTGATCCACCCAACTATACCCTCATCCAGATCATTAATAAAAATCACAAACAGCAGTGGCCCCAACACAGATCCCTGAGGCACACCACTTGTAACCGAACTCCATGATGAATATTTACCGTCAACCACTACCCTCTGTCTCCTATCCGCTAGCCAATTCCTAATCCAGTTCCCTAGATCACCCCCAATCCCATACATCTGCATTTTGTGCAGAAGCCTACCATGGTGAACCTTATCAAACGCCTTACTAAAATCCATATACACCACGTCCACTGCCTTACCCCCATCCACCTCTTTGGTCACTTTCTCAAAAAACTCAATAAGGTTAGTAAGGCACGACCTACCCGCCACAAAACCATGCTGACTATCTCCAATCAACTCATTACTCTCCAAATAACTATAAATCCTATCCCTAATAATTTTTTCCAAAACCTTGCCCACAACAGAAGTGAGACTCACCGGTCTATAATTCCCAGGGAAGTCTCTGTTCCCCTTCTTAAACAATGGGACAACATTCGCTAACCTCCAATCATCTGGTACTATACCAGAGGCCAACGACGACCTGAAGATCAGAGCCAGAGGCTCTGCAATCACTTCTCTTGCCTCCCAGAGAATCCTGGGGTAAATCCCATCCGGACCAGGGGACTTATCTATTTTCAGACCCTCCAGAATATCCAGCACATCCTCCTTATCAACTGTAACACTGTCAATTCTACTCCCCTGCAACCCAGTGTCCTCCTCAGCTATATCCATGTCCCCCTGCGTGAACACCGAAGAGAAATATTGGTTCAATGCTTCACCAATCTCCTCCGGTTCCACACATAACTTCCCTCTGCCGTCTATAACTGGCCCTAACCTTGCCCTAACCAACCTTCTGTTCTTGACATACCTATAGAACGCCTTAGGATTCTCCTTAACCCTATCAGCCAAAGTCTTCTCGTGTCCTCTTTTAGCCCTCCTTAGCTCGCTCTTCAACTCCCTCCTAGCCAATCTAAAGCTCTCTAGTGCACTATCCGAGTGCTCACGTCTCATCCGAACATAAGCCTCCTTTTTCTTTTTAACCAACGAATCAACTTTTTTGGTGCACCACGGTTCCCTAGCCTTACCAATTCCACCTTGCCTGACAGGGACATACCTATCACAGACTCGCAGTAGCTGCTCCTTGAAAAAACTCCACATTTCGGACGTTCCCAATCCCTGTAATCTCCTAGTCCAACCTATGTTTCCTAATTCTCCCCTAATAGCCTCATAATTACCCTTCCCCCAGCTAAAACCACTGGCCCGAGGTTCATGCCTATCCCTTTCCATCACTAAGGTGAACGTAACCGAATTGTGGTCACTATCACCAAAATGCACACCAACTTCCAAATCCAACACCTGATCTGGCTCATTTCCCAGCACCAAATCCAATATAGCCTCACCTCTAGTTGGCCTATCTACATACTGAGTCAAAAAACCTTCCTGCACACTTTGCACAAAAACTGACCCCTCTAACGAGCTAGAGCTATAACAATTCCAATCAATATTAGTAAAGTTAAAATCCCCCATAACAATTACCCTATTACTTTCACTCCTAACCAGGATCGTCTCCGCAATCCTTTCCTCAACCTCTCTAGAACTTTTAGGAGGTCTATAAAAGACTCCCAACAGGGTGACCTCTCCTCTCCTATTTCTAATCTCCGCCCATACTACCTCAACAGACAAGTCCTCATCAAACCTCCTCTCTGACACTGTAATACAATCCCTGACCAATAATGCTACCCCTCCCCCCCTTCTACCTCCTTCTCTACTTCGACTAAAACATTTAAACCCCGGGACCTGCAGCATCCATTCCTGCCCCCGCTCTATCCATGTCTCTGAAATGGCCACAACATCGAAGTCCCAGGTACTGATCCACGCTGCAAGTTCACCTACTTTATTGCGAATACTCCTCGCACTGAAGTATACACATTTCAAACCCTGCTCCACCCCACCCCTGCGATGCCATGCATTGCAGTCCCCATCCATGCACCCCTCACTTTCAACCCCTCTACTCAGGATCCCTCCCCCCCTCCGAATCAGTTTAAACTTCCCTGCATAGCCCTAGCAAACTTACCCCCCAGGATATTGGTCCCCTTCTGATTCAGGTGTAGACCATCCCTCTTATAGAGGTCCCACCTTCCCCAGAACGAGCCCCAATTGCTTAAGTACCTGAACCCCTCCCTCCTGCACCATCCTCTCAGCCACAAGTTCAAACTTTCCCTTTCTCTATTCCTCTCTAAACTATCTCGTGGCACAGGCAAGAGTCCGGAGATAACCACTCTATCAGTCTTGGCCTTTAGTTTCCACCCCAACTCCATAAATCTCTGCTTAATATCCCCTTCCCTTAACCTCCCTATGTCATGTGTCCCCACATGAACAATAACTTGGGGTTGATCTCCCTCTCCTCTAAGAGTCCTGAAAAATGTTTAAAATCTATTCCTCAGGGAAAAATCAATAAGCGTAATTTTTGTTTAAAATTTGGTTCCAATTTTACATATTTCTGGCACCTTCATGTGTGTGATGTCATTTTTTCATTATTGTCTCAGATATATTATTTAATAAATTTGTTCTTTCTTTAACTCAAGAAAACCTGGTTTGATTTGCTCGCTACAGAAATACTTAAGTACATTTGGATTTGAAAAGGCATATCCTCATGTAAAAGAAATTTAAACCTTTGTTGTGACCAACCAGGGAGGCTGAATAGAGATGCGCCAGTTCACTGCTTTTCATCTGATCAAAGTATTATTTTGAAATTGCGCGCAAGTAACAAATTTAATGTTCACTAACCCACCAGCTGTAACATTACACAATTACCTTCTGAGTATCTTGCAAGCCCAGCTGCTGCCATCTTTTCAGAAAGTTTAGACCCTCTCCTAAAGGAAAAAATGTTAAATCAAGATTAAAGATAATTAAAGAAAGTACATTTATGCTGGGACAGGAATTGTAACTTTGACTGTTAAATTATCTAGCAGTGCAAAAAGAATATAGATTAGATGCTGGCTGTTTATTCCCCATGTATTAACAAATGTATTTGATTACTGAAATCGTGATTCCAGTCTGCAGTATATTATTTATACTAGCAGTTCTGCTGCGGTCAGTGAATCAAATGTTTGCTAAAAACAAGAGTATTACATTCCCATTGATTTACCAGCACTGGGGGCAGACATGGTACCTGAAAGCACAAAGAGTGTCCAGGGTCTGATGGCAGTCACAAGGCTTAATAGTACTTTGGGAGGGGTGGTGGTGAAAGAGAGAGAATCAGCATAACTGATGAAAAGAATCCTGCAATATTTGAGGGGAGGTCTGAACTAATTAAGTCACTTTTAAAAAGATCTATGTCAACTAATTTTTATTTTCATCAAGTATTGAAATTCTAAAAATAAGATTCAAGAGCTGCATAGGGATAAAAGTATTCTTCTGGCCAAACTTCCCCCTCTAACTGATGGTATGCCAAAATATCAAGCTTCAAGAAATCAGTTTCCTTCTGCAAAGTGCTATCACAATTCAATACCTTTCACCATCACTATCGGTCTAAATAAAGGTGCATCAGATGAAAGTGGCCCGTAAAGAAAAATTTAGATTTTTTTACCTGCTACAATAAATACAAATTAAAAACAAAGTGCATACTTAATCCAAATAAGAACATGACAACTCAAATGACAGGGAAGTCTTGTCTACATACCTCATGATCCCTATTTTTCCTCTTTCACTGAAAAGTGCCACTGTCATAATGTTGGCTTTTTTGTAAAGTCTTGCAAAGAATGTTTTATTTTTCACATACTTCTTGAACCAGTTGATCTCTGACCTGGACCAGGTAACACCATACATTGGAGAAATCTGCAGAAGATTATTTAATAGGATATTTGTTTTGTTGTCATTCCACCCTCCAACCAAGCCCAGCATAATACATTAGATTACGAGTAGGCATAAATCACTTGTGTGGTCCGTCAAGCCTGTTCTGCTATTTAATATGAAAATAGCCAATCTTCTGCTTCAACTCCAATTTCCCACCCACTCCCCAGATCCCTTGTTTCCAAGACATCAAAAATTGGTCTCAGTCTTAAATAAATCATATGCTAAATTTTAAAAATTCTAAAATTTTAAAAGAGATATGGGCACTGCTGGCAAGGCCAGCATTTGCTTCCCATCTCAAATTGCCCTTGAGCTGAGTGGCTTTCCACACCATTTCAGAGGGCAGTTTAGAGTCAACTACAATGCTGTGGGACTGGAATCACATTTAGGTCAGGCCAGGTATGTCAGCAGATTTCCATCTCTAAAGGACATTAGTGAAGCAGATGGAATTTTACAGCAATTAACAATCGTTTTGTGGTCACCAATAATGAGACTAGCTTTTGATTTTCAGATTCATTTAATTTAAATTGCACCAGCTACCATGGTGGGATTTGAACCCTTATCTCCAGAACTTCAGCCTGTACCTTTGTATTAGTAGCTGAGTAACATAACCACTATGTCATTGTCTCATTATAAGTTATTTTTTAAAAGATGTAAATTGGGTAAATTATTGGCAGCCATTTATGCTCCACTGCCACTGCAAGAGAGAATGGAGAATCTCCGTTCACTGCAGCAAGACCAGAGAATCCCGCAAACATAAACGGCTGGAAAATTCTGTCCTATGTCACAGTTTGATCGACTTAACAGTTCAGAGAAAAATCATTACATAGTATAGTTGTCCCACTACTTAAGATGTCTCTGATTACAGAATCTGAACAAGATTACTTATTAAGGTTGGGATATGTTTTATGTAAATTTGTGGGACACATTTTTTGGGACTGGAGGGGGGAAATGTCTCAAAGTTAATGAGTGGGTAGAATTTGCTGGAGTGGGGGTGGAACATCAAAACATCAATCATGTTCATTACGCCTAAGGCACTGAGCATTGGTGTTATGGCACATCTGCATCACTGCAGCTTCTAACTCAGCATGTGAAAATGCATTTTTTTATTCAATTGATGAACATTGAAGCGAAAAGGGTTCATGTGCAGCACCAATCAATATCTTTGGTTTAGCTGAAATTATAACAGCATCAGATTAAGGAAATAATCCACCCTAACATTTGTTTATTTGTTCCAGATATAACATTAGATATAAAACAAAATTCCAAATTTTGCATTTTCTTTCACTTGCACGCCTATGTACTTACATTTGCTAAAGAGACACATAAGGCTTGCTGGGGAAGGGTACAATATGTTGGAGGTAGAGATTTTAAACAACTTAATGAAAGGCAAGTAGAGAACCCATAATCCACACATAAGACTTCCATTAGAAGATGCTGGTGATCATCTGCAAAAATAAAGTCAAAGTTAACCCATATATCTCTTCAACGCAAATTTATATTTCAGAAAATGAATTCAAACAGACTTCTCACTGCAGAGGGAAAATAACTTGATAAATAATCTGAATTGCAAACAAAAAACCTGGTATATCGTGGGATGTAAATCACTGAGCTCATTTATTATTTTTGGAGATTATACCCAACTGGATGATAAAAGGTATGTAACATATTGCTGTACACTGATGGAAAACCAATTCAGTTAGATTGCCATTCTACTTGAAAGTACATATCAGGGAATGCAGATGATCCTGTCTTGTCCAACTTTCTGACTTGGGCCTGTCATCTCTGTCATTTTTGTTCAATTTATTCATCATTGGTTTGATTAAAAAAAGTGTATACGGATGCCAGTGAAGACCAGGTTTAGGACTGGATTTGGTGTCTGCTGTGGGTGACCAACTTTGCCGACAATCACTGACTCCATTCTCATAAGACGAATGACCACTTGTGCAATCCCAATGAAAAAAAAAAGATTTGCTGGTTTTACAAACCTACATGAAAGTACATCTTTTGTATTTTTTTCTTAAATGTAATTTCATTCACTGTTATGAACTCCATCCTGCTTTTATTGTACATGTCATACAGCCTGCGTCCATACCTTGTGTCACTGTTGATTCATTTTCCACAATCCTGATAACACATGACCGGTACCATTGCTTGTTTTCAGGAAGCCATGCACACACATAAGAGCTGATTAAAGGGACGCAACACAATGTAGCAGAGTTCTTTGAGCACTCGATGCTGGAAAAAGACAAATCAATCTAATGTTAATTTTGGTAGCTATGGTCTGGGAGCTGGTTATCAACACAGTCTTAAAAGAAGGTGCACAATACGGGTAGTCCACCACAGAGGATATTTCTAGTCCCAAAAATAGTCAGTTATGGAAAACGCTTTTGTAAATAGGAGAATCTAAATATCCTCAGGCACCTGCTGGGTCCTACACTGTTGGAAAGTATTGTGCCTAACTTCTATCTTTGGGGCAAGACACGCCACTTAGTATACACTGTGTGAAACAATTTCTATACCCATTTGATATCCTTTGTAACAGGGGCCTGAAATAAGTTCGAAACTAATTTTCTCCAGGGATCCAGGTCACATCCATAGCCTGAAACAGCAACCCAAACCAAGGTCCAATTTGTGTTCTTCTGGAGGCCATTATCCCTCTTTTAACTTTCTGTATATTTACAAGCAAGTGCACTAAGTCCCATTAAGATTGGGAACTAGCAATTCAAAAACAACCTCCAACCCTTCCTCACCCCCAACCCGTACACATAAGTGACCTTGTTTGTGTCAGATGAAGATTGTGTTTCCAAACAAGGCTGAAAACTGGTCTTTCACTGGATTCATGCCCCGTTACGACAGGAGACCAACAAAAGAGCCAAATAATTCTATATCGCAAAATGTAAGTGAGATGCAGGCATCACGGTAATATAGCAAAAAATATCTTAAGGAAGTTAATATTGCTGGAGTTTAATGCTATATTCAAGGCTTTATAAAATCTAACTTATTAAAAATATGTGGTCTACACTGAGGAAAAATCACATCAATCTTGATTTGTTTTAAAAGAACAAAGTGATTGAATTTGGAAAGTAAACACAACCCCGTTGAACAAAGCAAAAAAAAAGGAGAGAATTGAAAAGAAAGTTGATGATGAGAGACCACTGGCTTCTCAGCCCCCTCCCCCGGAAGCAGATGTCTACAGAGGAATAGAGATGAGGTGACTGACTGTGGAAGAAGGGAGACGGCAAGATACAGGAATTGAATTATCAGTTCAATAAAGGGTAAGGGTAATGTTAAGTATTAGGTGAAAAGTGGGAAAGTGAAGGGGAAGGAAATGGGAAGTAAGTTAAATCTCACGGAATCCAAGCTGAGGAAGCTAAATGGATACAAAATTGGCTTGATGACAGAAGACAGAGGATGGTTGTACACGGTTGTTTTTCAAACTGGAGGCCTGTGACCAGAGGTGTACCTCAGGGATCGGTGCTCGGTCCACTGTTATTTGTCATATATATTAATGGTTTGGATGAGAATTTAGGAGGCATGCTTAGTAAGTTTGCAAATGACACCAAGATTGGTGGCAGAATGAACAGTGAAGAAGGTTACCTCAGATTGAAACGGGATCTTGACCAACTGGGTCAATGGGCTGACAAATGGCAGACGGAGTTTAATTTAGATAAATGCGAGGTGATGCATTTTGGTTGATTGAAAACTCACTCAGTTAATGGTAGGTCTTGGGGAGAGTTACAGAACAAAGAGATCTAGGGGGACAGGTTCATTGCTCCTTGAAAGTGGAGTCGCAGATGGACAGAATGGTGAAGAAGGCATTCAGCATACTTGGTTTCATTAGTCAGAACATTGAATACAGGAGTTAGGACATCCTGTTGAAGTTGTACAAGACATTGGTAAGGCCACACATGGAATACTGTGTACAGTTCTGGTCAACCTATTATAGAAAGGATATTATTAAACCAGAAAGAGTGCAAAAAAGATTTACTATGATGCAACCAGGACTTGACTGTTTAGGTTATAAGGTGAGGTGGAAAGACTGGGACTTTTTTCTCTGGAGCGTAGAAGGCTGAGGGCTGATCTTATAGCGGTCTATAAAACAATGAGGGGCATAGATCAGCTAGATAGTCAATATCTGTTCCCATACTAGAGGGCATAAGTTTAAGGTGAGAGGGAAGAGATACAAAAGGGTCCGGGGGCAATTGTTTTCACAGAGAGGGTGGTGAGTGTCTGGAACAAGCTGCCAGAGGTAGTAGTAGAGGTGGGTACAATTTTGTCTTTTAAAAAGCATGGGTAAGGTGACTATAGAGGGATATGGGCCAAATTAAGGCAATTAAGACTAGCTTAGGGGTTTAAAAAAAAGGCAGCATGGACAAGTTGGGCCAAAGGGCCTGTTTCCATACTCTAAACCTCTATGACTCTAAGCGACGGGCTGAGGATAAGCATAGATGATTAGGAAGGATGCTACATGGGATTATACCATCCCTGCAAACTCCATCCAAATGCAGCGCACAGCCTTGGTGGCTCATTTGCCCATGACACCAAGCAATTCCATGCACCATTTCTCACATACAAAGCCAAGAAGAAAGAAAAATTACAGAAGAACAGCGATGGACAGAAATAAAAAAGCAAAAAGTAATCCTGAATAACTGCAGCTCCAACACTCAAGAAGCTCAACACCGTCCAGGGCAAAGCAGCCTGCTTAATTGGCATCCTATCCACAAACATTCATGCCTTCCACCACTGTGGAGCACAGTGGCAGCAGGAACTCACCAAGGCTCCTTAGACAGCACCTTCCAAACCATGACCACTACCATCTAGAAGGACAAAGGCAGCGGATACATGGAAACACCACGACCTGGGCATTCCCCACCAATCCACTCACCACCCTGACTTGGAAAGGTATTGTTATTCCTTCACTGTCACTGGGTTAAAATCCTGGAATTCTTCCCTAACAGCACTCTGGGTGTACTTACATCTCATAGGCTGCAATGGTTCAAGAAGACAGCTCACCACCAATTTTTCAAGAGCAATTGGGGATGAACAATAAATACTGGCCTAAGCTCATATCTCATGATTTTTTTTGAAAATCACAGTTAACAGAATGATGTAACTTTGACAAGTATCTATTAGTAGCTTTCATGACTTAAAAATGGGAACTGAATTATGTCCATCACCCTGGTCCAATTATCTCCCTGCCTCTCACCATCTCTGCCTGAATGCTACACTTGGTCTGAATCCCTGTATGCAACACCACAGGAGATTGTAATTCCAAATTTAAAAATTAGATATCGCAATCTGAGATGTTGTCCTACTCTATACTTTTGGCCAAGGAGGGGAGAAAAACAAGTAACATTGCATCTATAAATGTATGTTACATGCCAAAGTTATATATACCTGCCAAGTTAGACCATAAGAAGTAGGAACAGGAGCAGGCTGTTTAGCTCCTCAAGCCTGCTCCTGTTCAATGGTCCTAGACTCTCCCATAAGGGGAATCATCCTCTAAGCATTTACCCTGTCAAGCCGTTTAAGAACTCTATATGTTTCAATGGGATCATTTCTCATTCTCCTAAATTCCAATAAGTGGAGTTATAACCTGTTTAGCCTTCCCGTATAAGACAATCCTTCCATATGGGGGAATCATCCTAGTGAACCTTCTCTGAATTGTCTCCAAATGAAATAATTTCTTTCCCTAAATAAGGGGACCAAAACCGCTCAGGGTACTCCAAATGAGGTCTCATCAGTACCTTGTACAGTTGCAGCAAAACTTCTCTACTCTTATACTCCCACCTCCTTTAAATAAGGGCCAACATTCCATTATTCTTTCTGATTATCCCTTCATCTGTGTGCTAGCTTTCTATGTTTCGTGCACAAGTACCAAGTCCCTTTGTGTTGCAGCTTTCTGCAGTTTTACTGCATTTAACTAATACTGTTCATTTATTCTCCCCTCCACAATGAAGAACTTCACATTTTCCCACATGATACTCAATTTGCCAACTTTCTGCCTACTAACTGAAGCTATCAATAAGTATTTGTAAACTGTCTGTATCCCTCTCACAACTTGTCATTCCACCATTTAATGTCACTATTGCCCCATTAAGCTCTCCATACCCTACAATTTGTTCTTGTGAAACCCTTTGCTTACTCAAATGATTAATTTAAAACACAAGGTAGCATAATTACTTCACGTACTTACTTTAATTGCGTCATCAGTTCTGATAGCTCTGGACCAGAGTGCTGTATATAGAAACAGTGCGGGTCAATTGCATAACTGACCCTTATCTCCAGCTCCTGCCACCGACAAAACTGGAATTCTGGGATAACACTAGCTACAGGCAGTTCCATTTCCTTTTCAACTGGTAAATCTGTAAAATGTCTCTGAGTTAGTGGTTTCAACAAACTTTTTGGGTTCAAGTGTTGTTGGGGAGAAAATGTACCATTTTCAGAGGTCAGCACTTGCTCACCTGGATTTGATTGGCACAAAGCATCATTCAGACTCAAGGGTTCTTGAGGTGCAGTGGCATCAATGACATCAAGAGTTGAGATCATAACTTGTCCATTACATGCCTTATCTTTTTCAGGTTCAACACCGATGGATGTAGTAAATTCAAAAGTGTCCCAAACTTCCCATTCCGATCGAACTATATATGTTTGATTGCTGTTCGAAGATTTGCTTTTGTCTGAAAGAATATGTGGATCTGCTTTCTTCAATTGCAGGCTCGTGGAACCATAGCTTTCAGTAGAATATTTGTCCTCTACTTCTGTTACAATTAGGTCACTGTAGAGACTTGATGATACAACTTCTTCTGGAGGTGGATCACTCTCTGAAGACATACTGTTAATAAAAGGATAACTACCACTGGAATGTTTCACAAATTGTTCTTCCTTTTGCAATTTAGATTCTGATGTTATATCCTCACAAGACTCACCAATTACTCTGGAAATGTTTATTTTAGTTTTGTCAAGTTTGGGACTACAGATGCCAGATTTCTTATGAATATGCATGCCTAGATTTTTCTTAAAACCTGTTAGAAAGTCTTCTGGAGGTAAACCATCAACAGAACTTTTGGATGCAGGAACTTCAATAGAAAGCAGTTTCTCTGTTGGAGTTTGTTGCCCAGTCACCACAATACCTAATTGAAACAAGATGCCTGTAATGGCAGACAAAGCCCTAATGAGGAATGGAAAAATAACTTAAAGAAGACATCTAATTGTTGTTAAATGTAGACATGATCTTTAACTTAACTTTAAGTTAACTTATAGTAATATGTTTTGGCAATTTAATTTAAAGCACTGCAAAATAATGTTCCTTTAATTTCCCAGAAGAGAACCTTCAAAATTGTTAACAAGGTAACAATGCATCTGGGCAGAGGGATCTGAATGTCTATGTTCATGAAAACAGAGTCGATATGCAGGTGCTGCATGTAATAAAAAAGGCAAATTGGATGTTGGCATTCATTTCAAAGGGATTGGAGTATAAAAGTAAAGAGTATTGTCGCAATTGTATAGGGCGTTGGGGAAACCACATTTGGAGTAGTATGTCCAGTTTTGGTCTCCTTATTTGAGGAAGGGTGTGGTCACATTGGAGGCAGTCCAGAGGAGATTCACCAATTAATTCCAGGGATGAAAGGACTAACATATGAGGAACGATTAAACAGTTTGGGCTTATACTCACTGGAGTTTAAAAGGATGGTCTGATTAAGGAATATAAAATTTTAAAAGGGATTAATAAAGTAAATGTAGACCAAATGTTTGTTCTTGTGGGGCAACCTAGAACAGGAGGTCACAGGTATAGGTTGAGAGGTGATAGATTTAAAACCAAGATGAGAAGGAACTATTTCTTACTGAGGATGGTGAATTTGTAGAACTCACTGCCGTATACAGCAGTGGAGTCTGAATCATTGAGTGGTTTCAAGGAGATAGATATATTTCTAATAAAAAAGGGATAAGGGGATATGGGGCAATGGGTTTGAGACCAGGATGAGATCAACCATGATCTAACTGAATGGTGGAGCAGGCTGAATTTTCCTACTTCTGCTCCTAGATGTATAGTCTATGAATAGAATCATAGAAACCCTACAGTGCAGAAGGAGGCCATTTGGCTCATCAAGTCTGCACTGACAACAATCCTACTAGCCTTATCCCTATAACCCCACATGTTTACCCCACAAATCCCTCTAACCTACACATCCTGGGACACTAAGGGGCAAGTTAGCATAGCCAATGCACCTAACCCACACTGGAGGACTCAGAGGAAACTCAGGTAGACATGAGGAGAACATGCAAACTCCATACAAACAGTGAACCAAGCCAGGAATTGAACCCAGGTGCTTGGAGCTGTAAGTGCTAACCACTGTGACAACCCAAGTTTGATCTCAAACTCAAAAACTTTTTTAAAGATCCTGCATAGAATGTGAAATTACAATCTGAGAGGGTACGCCAAAGTCAGTTCCGAAAGGACCAAGAAGAAATAGGCTAGAAGTTGCTTTAAAGCTCAGTTTTCACCTGCAATGCTACATATAATTGAAAGCTCTATTTCAGGCATCTGTCTGTAGCATTGCAACTTTCAAAGGCTAAGAACTGTTATGCAATAAAGAGTCACATCTGTTAGGCAAGGGAGTAATCCAAATAATAACCTATTTTCTAAGTTATCAACAGCTAAATTTGAAACCTAGTTTTCATCTTTGCTCCTTTGTAAATATGAATTATAACAAATACGATTGTGAAAAATCAATTATTGGTCTTTTGAATTTTATATTTAGAACATTCTAGTATATACTCCTTAAAAAGGTAAAGATGTTCAGATAAAAAGCAAATTACTTAAATTTCTTTTAAAGTATCTTAACATTTGAGATTTGAAAGATTTAGTTACCGGTTTTAGCTGCTTTAAACATTTTGTACAACTCTTTACTTGAACTACATAGATGGCATAGTTGATCATGGACAATTTCATATTTTTTGCCGAAATCTTCTTGAGAAGTAATGGTAATCTTCTGCATATTCAATTTCACCTGTAAGGATACATTTTGATGAGTCAATTTTAGCCAACAACTTGCATTTATATATATCGCCTTAAACACAGCAAAACGTTCCAAGGTTCTTCACAGTAGTGCTATCAGACAAAAATCTGGCACAGTCACATAAGGAACTATTAGAGATAGATGTGAAGCAGCATCTTGAGGATATTGCAGATAGGGAGGCGCAGAGAGGAAGGGGTAGAGATATCAGAATTCCAGAGTTTAGTGCCAGATAGCTGAAGGCATAACTGCCAGAAGGATAAAAGAAATAAGGGATGCACAAAAAGCCAGGATTGCTTTTTGTAACTATGTTAGTTCTTGGGCACTATTTGCTGTGAAGATCACTGCGCAGTCTTTAAATAATACATTTTGTAGCTCTTTAACATCAAAGAAACATGGAAAGAGAAAACACCACACTTTCCATAAAGTTTATTTCTTTATTAGAGCCAATGTCAAATGCTTTATCAATGGGTGGGAATACAGGGGTTTTTCCCACATTCTTTTTGATGACCTGAGTGGAATGAATCTCCAGGACTCTGTACATCGGTCTTTAATGTGATTCATGCTGGTGTGAGGGTCAGAGCTTGAGTCTACCAGAGGGGGCAGAATCAGCATGCTGAATGGGCCACTATGCATGCATCAAATTATCAATAGGGAGATCAGCACATACACTGCCCCTCCCCCTCCCAGTCACCTGATCACCAGCCTCCGTGACCAACAACTCTCGCCCCCCCCCCCCCCCCCCCACCCAAATCACTAGCCTCCATGACCCCTCCCACCCTCCTGGTTGTCAACTCCGCGATACCCTCATTCCCCTGATTTCCGGCCTCCGTGATCACTCCTCCCCATGGTCCGTCTGATCACCCCCTCCATTCCAACCCCACTGATCCCTAATGCAGTGTGTGCAGCGGATCCCCCACCACCAGCAATCAGCCCCACCCCCAGTAGGCCTCACCCCTTGGCACAACCCAGTGCACATTGCCAGGCTGGCACTACTCAAGGGGCAATCCTCAAAGTTCCCAACCTCCCGAGGCTGCTCCAATGGCTGTTGTGCCCACCAGTGGGTGATCATGCCTGATTCCTGATGGTTGGCACCATGTGATCCCTGCCAGTGGGAACCTCTCCTGGCAGGGTGGGAAACATTAGCGAGCCCAGAAGCCACTGTACCGGGCTCATTAATAATATGGAAATGATGATTTCCATCTTGCAATTAGTCTCACGCTGATTTCTTGCCTGAGGCTGATTACACTTAAAAAAGAGCCTGGGAGGGTCACAATTGGCTGGACACAAGTTGTGAATCATGGTATAGGCCTCCTGCTGATACTTGCTGGCCTGCTGTGCTGCTCAAATTGCACCCTCTATGTCAGTTAAAATTTGAATAGCTATTCCAAAACTCATGAGCAGCTCCAAAGTATCAATCCATGCCACTTTTTAACTGACTGGCTTTCCTCCACAACCTCTAACATCACAAGTATGTGTGTTCTGTGCAGTATGCTATTGGTTCAGTCTCTTGTAAATTATACTCTTCAACTCATTCTGAATTACTGGGATGTTAGGGTGGAGTTGTTTTCAAAGCCAAGCAAGACCAGCAGAGGGTGGGAGGTCATGGATATAACAATCAGTGGCATGAACACAGCACATTAACCATATCATTACCAGGACAACAACTGGCATGGCTCTGTGGAAGTATGCATAGAATTGGTGCTAGAACTAGCCTCAAACTGTGTAAAACCTATATCAGCCCAATCTTGGAAACGGCAATACAGATCGGTGAACGGTGGGTCAGACACAGATTAACAGACTACAAACATAGAAACTAGAACAAAACAAAGAACAAAGAACAACCCAGCACGGGAAACAGGCCCTTCGGCCCAACGAGCCCGCGCCGCCGCATCACCCTTCACCTATTCTACCCTGCATGTCTACGAATGGAACCCTACTCAGTCAGATTCAGGGAAGAAATAGTGTCAATTTGGTAAAAACCGATTAGCCTAAGAGCACATCTTTGGGGTGTGGGAGGAAACCGGAGCGCCCGGAGGAAACCCACGCAACCACAGGGAGAATGCGCAAACTCCCACAGACACAGGCCCAAATCCATGTGTCTGCACAGCCAGCAGTGCTAGTCACTGAGCTGTTGCGGCGCCCGTCTACCGGTCCAGGATCAAAAGAAGCACGAGTAGGCTATTTGGCCCTTCGAGCCTGCTCCGCCATTCAGTTCAGGAGTAAGTGAAAAGGGCAGCTTTCTGTGCCTTTTCTGATCAATTTATTGGTACAACATCTGTGATGAAGAGAGATTTTTTGATACTCTGGGAGAAGTACCTGCACAAAAATATTACTGCTGATCAAGAAAGTTGGGCATATTTACCATGGTATTGATGCAGTGTGTGTGTACCTGCTATAAGTGGCAAACCTTGGCAACATTCAATCACAGAAATTATGATGGATGAGTCAACAAAGTTCCTATAATCCATTCACTGAATAAAAATTCCAGAACTTTTAGCAATCTCCTGATGTTCTTGGCTACTTGTTTTCTAAGACTGCTGTGCACAACTAATTTTACTGATGATTAGTCGAGGGGAAGGCTCAGATCTCATCAATTTGGGTTGAATGCAAACCCAGATGCCAGATGCAAAAATACAACATTCAAAGTCCCGTTGGTGTATTTTCATTTGAATTGCAGTAATTATTGTAACACAATATCTTGACAACATTAAATAAAACTTCACTTTTTAGAACTTTTTTTTACTATGAGAGTTAGAATGTTTTGAAAATGACAGTAACATACCCATTCAGCCAGCGATCCCAGCTCTTTGCTAATGGCCTTCTGGTAATTTTCAATAATCATCAGCTGGTAATAAAGAGTGCGTTTCATTTTTTCTACTGTAGTAGCATGCTCCATAAGCACATTTTCCTAGCAAAATAAACTAATATGTTTACATTTGTTTACATGTACTTGTAAAACTATGCACTAACATTCAAAAATCTAACAACTTTCAGTCATATGTAGCCTTTAACATAGTAAAACATCTTACCACACTTCATAAAAGAGATTACCAGACACTGACACTGAGCGTCATAAGGCAATATTAGAACAGGTGACCAGAAGAGTGGTCCAAGATAAGTTTTAGATGCCATAAAAGAAAGAGGCAGAGAGGTTTACGAGGGAATTTCAGAGCTTAGGGTCGAAGCAGTTAAAGGCCTGGTCAACAGAGTTGGAGGAAAAAATATCAGGGATTTGAAAGTGGCCAGAATTGGTGTTGGGCAAAGATCTTAAAGGGTTGTAGGACAGCAAGAGGTGACAAAGAATGAGAAAGATCAGGCTACGAAGGGATGTGAAATAAGGGTGAGTATTTTAAAATTATTTCCTGGTTTGGCAACAACTCGACATAGGTCAATGAGCACAAGGACAGTGGGTGAACAGGACTTGGGCAGAAGGTTAGATTTAAGGAGGATGGAAGTTTGGAAACTGGCTAGGACAGCACTTTAAGTCAAATCTAGAGGGAACAAAAGAATCAATGAGGTTTCATCAGTAGATGAATTGAGACAGGGTGGAGATGTTATGTTGGTGAAAATAGGTAATCACAATGATGGAAAGGATACGTAATTAGTTTATGATCAAACAGGACTTCAAGATTCAAAAGTCTGTTTCAGCCCAAGGGAAGGATTATGGAGGTAGTAGCTGGGAACTGAGTTTGTGATGGAGTCCAATGTCTTCCTAATATTAGAGGAAATCTCTGCTCATCTAATACCAGATGTAAGTAAGATACATGATAAATTAAAAGAAGTATAGGGTGGTAGTAAAATATTGCAGGGTCTTCTTGCCAAGAGAGGTGACAGAGCTGGATGTCATCAACACAGGCGTGGAACTTAAGTTGGAATGTTAATTTTGTATGATTGGCATTCACTAGCCAAAGTCCCTTTATAGTGCAAAATGGGGACTAATTATCATCACATTAATAGCTCCACTTGCAACTAAGGAGAAGGAAATGAAAAGACTGAAACAAAGAACAACGTAATCTTACTTATAAGTGGGAACAGAAGATGCAGAACCAAATTGTACAAGAGGAAGAAAATAAAGAAAAAGCTGATTTACATAGCGCTTTTCGGGACTTTAGGCTATCCCAAACACCATACAATAAAGTACTTGTTTTAATTAATTCATGGGATGCATCATTGTAAAGCTGGCCTTTATTGCCTTAAATACGTTTGAAAAAGAGGTAGTGAGCCACCTTCATGAACTGTTGCAGTCTATTAGTGCTATTTGGAACAGTGCAATTCCAGGTTTTGACCCAGTTAGTGAAGGAATGGCAATATATTCTCAAGTCAAGATAACATGCAGCTAGGAGCGGAATTTGCAGGTGTGTGTTCCTATGATTCTGCTGGCCTTGTTCTTCCAGATGGTGAGGATGAGGGGATTGGAAGATGATGTGGAAGGCATCTTGTAGATGGTAAACACTGCTGCCACTATGCACTGCTGGTGGAGGGGCGAATGCTTAATGTGATGAATGAAATACCAAAAGTGCAGGCTGCTTTACCCTGGGTGGTGTGGTGCTTCCAGGGAAGCAGAGAGTGGACACAGACTGCTTCAGTATCTGAGGAGCTGAGAATAGCCTTTCAGTTTGGTTTTTCTGCTACTTAAAGATAGGAACCCTGAAAAAAAAATCACTTAATAAAGGGGTTTGTGTGAATGCAAAAGGAACTTCCAAAAAATCCAAAAAAAAGTTCCTGAAAAATGTCTCAAACTTTATTGACCCCTGAAACATTACAGGTGAGATTTTCTGGCCTGCCAGCCCCGTGTTTCCCACTGGCCGAAGGTAGCGCGCTGTTTGCTAGCAGTGGGATTCTCTGGTGTTGCCGCAGTCAATGGGAATTTACCCCACGCTGGCAGAAAACCCGCAGGCAGGGATGTGCTGCCAGTGGGATTGGAGAATCCTGTTAACATGAACAGCCGGAGAATTCTGGCCTACATGTGTTGTAGGACAGCATAATGGTGGGATGTCATGTGGTGAGACACCAGGTGTGAATGGCCTGCAGCCATGGCAGGGGTAAGGGTAGCACAGATGCCAGTCTGCTAGAGGACATGTTCTAGTGCAGAAAACTCAAATGATCAGGTTACAGAAGGCCAATGAAATGCTTGGTGGATTGACCCTCATGCAATAACAAGAAATTCATGATCAATTTCATTGTCACACTTGTGAATCAGCTCCAATAAAGTGTTTGGTTCCATTGTAGCACAAGCAGCAGCTCAGACTGAAATCATGCAAGGCCATTTGCTGCCATGCAACAGAACTTTTGTTTCAATACTTCAATGGTCTGCTTTAGCACATGTGGCAACTTGGATTTCATTGTATACTGGTTTGGGCAAGTACACTTGCATGGGGTTGTGTGCTGGATTAATGAGCCATGTTGTTATCATAAAGCCTTCGTTGCCCTGTAGCTATCTTTGGGTTTGTAGTGGTGGTTCAAATGCAAATGGCACTGTAAACCAATGGTTCCCGACCTTTTATATATCATGGGACACCACTTGGGACTATAAAAAAATTTTGAGGTACATCTATTTTCTGTCTTTTTCCCTTACTGTAAAATGCATTTTTTAACCTCTGTCACTGTTGCTTTACCCAGTGTTTTTCCACCCTTTCTGAGTGAGCACATGGGGATTTTGTCTTCACTTTCAAGTCCCATTGGTCATGTGCATGGGCCTGACCAACATTAAAAAATCTAAACCAAGTACTTGCGGCTCTTTCCCAGCCGCGCATGCGTGAGAGGCCCAAGATTTGTTGATCTTGGAGATGCCAACCACAGACCTGAAGACAAAAGTTAGTTTTAGTTTAATGACATGAATTTTGAATCATTTTTCAAAGCACACTTGGGAGTCTTTAAGGCACATTAGCAATCATTGCTGCAGACTACTACAGTACAGAGATATTATGTCTATTGTCAAGATGCCAGACATTCATCTCCAATATTTTCTGTGGACAGCCACACTCCAGCTGGGTATTTAGGGAGTGGAAATCTTTTCAGCTGCAGTAAATCTCATGAGTTCACATACAGCATCCGTAAAGTAACGTGTGTGCAGTGAAATGGCACCCTGAGTCACAGGGAAGCATGTGACTTCATCAACCTTCATCAACCCATGTGCTCACTCTATTTGCTTCTGAATGAAGAGAGTGAAATTCAGTTCTCTTGGAAAACAGAGCCAAAGTGAATTCCAGACCCTTACGCAACTGTGGAAAATTCTGAGGTACTGCAAATATCACCTGCTCCAGTCTCAAGGACACAATTGCCTTCACTCCCAGTGGCAGTGCCATACTTGCCTTGCTGGAAGGCTGCAGTTGTTCTGCAGCAGATGGCAGCTTTCAGGGAGGACAATCTTTCTTATACATGTTTCTTTGTTAAGATTCAAATTTGAAGATTGCTCCCTGAAAACTCTGCCTTGATATAATCTTCTGCTAACAGTCCTCCTTCTCCTCTCTGTTCCAGGAACTTGTCCTGCCCTATGTCACCTCAGCTCAATTGTCCCTGTAATGTTGCTGTCCAAGCTGCACTCAAACCACGATATATTTGTGAGCAAATGGCTTGTGCAGAATCCTTGAAGTAAGGCATGCCACACCATTCTGTTGACTTTAGCAAATTTAAGGAACTTTTAAAACTCACCAAAATATCTATTTTTTTAAAATTTACTCCATCCTAAAAAGCTACAAAGTCAATCCTTAGAATGGACTGGGCAAACCCAAATCCATGCCTTGCTTGCTCCAAAAACTAAATTCAAAATCCAGTTGAATCCAATTCAAGGCCCTCCGAAGAGTCACTAACTTTTATTGATGCATCGTAGAATGCATCTATTCTGATTATATCACAGCTTCTTATGGCTCCTGTCCTATCCAAGACCGCAAAAAAACTACAAAGAAGTTGTAGTTCTTTGTAGGGAACAAAGCCCAGTCCATTACTCAAATCAGTCTCCCATCCATTGACTCTGTCTACACTTCTCACTGCCGCAGAAAAGCAGCAGAAAGGATAGTAGGACTAGGGGGCACAGCCTCAAGATAAAGGGGGGGCGGTTTAGAACGGAGTTGAGGAGGAACTTCTTCACTCAAAGGGTGGTGAATCTCTGGAATTCTCTGCCCGTTGAAGTGGTGGAGGCTACCTCGCTAAATATTTTTAAGACGCGGGTTGATGGGTTTTTGATAAGAGAGGGGATTAAGGGTTATGGGGAGAGGACGGGAATGTGGAACTGAGCCACGACAGATCAGCCATGATCTTATTGAATGGCGGGGCAGGCTCGAAGGGCTAGTCGGCCTACTCCTGCTCCTATTTCTTATGTTCTTATGTAAGTGTAATCAATGACCCATGCATCCTGGACATACTCTCTTCCATTTTCTTACATCAGGAAAAAGATACAAAACTCTGAGGTCATGCACTAACTGACTCAAGCACTGCTTCTTACCTGCTACCATCAGACTTATGAATGGACCTACCTTGTATTAAGTTGACCTTTCTCTACACCCTAGCTATGACTGTAACCCTACATCTGTACCCTCTCCTTTCCTTCTCTATATATGGTATACTTTGTCTGTATAGGACACAAGAAACAATACTTTTCACTGTACACTAATACATGTGACAACAATAAATCAAATCAAAGAGACAAGTAAGCATTGCATCCCATCCTGGGCTTGATCTGAAACTTAAGCAACAACCAGCAGGAATTGATCAACAACTAACCAGGAAGCTGTTGGTGATGCCACTAAATAGTTTTGGGAGGTGCTTAGGGTAACCTTCCTATTCCAAGTTGTGTTAGAAAAAGGGGACCATTAGCTGGAGCATTGAGCTCCAGAATGCAACACTTGTACCAAACCAATGTTGCAAGCTGATTGGTATCACTGTCTACCCTACACATGCACCAACACCCTAACCAACCTGGTGTGTCTTATATGCAGAGTGAGCAACACCACTTTGGATGGACAAGCCTGGCGCTGAGAAGCAGATAAACCTTCACCTTGTGGCCTTCGCCTTTCCAGGAATGACTGCTATAAACGACAGTCAAACCATTGAAAATTTACATTTATCATCACATGACACCCAGAGAGGGAAGAAACTGGAAGCGAAAAAATATACTTCAACAAGAGAGAATATATTCTGGGTGTCAGGGGGACTCTTTCCCTCCTGGATACCCCGGCCACCTGCTGTTAAACCAGCAAACGGCGGCTTCTCGACGCCCTGTCAAAGGGTTTGCCGTTTCTAACAACGCTTTTGTTATATTTTTTAACGAAACAGTTGGGGCTCCGAGTGTGATTATCCGCTCCCTCTCTGGCCTGCTCTCCCCTCACCCTCCATTTTACCTCCATCACTTCAGGCGGCAGGACCACTCCCAGCACCGCCCCCTGCTCAAAACACCAATCAGCGCTCAGCCCGGGGAGTGATTGACAGGTATCCTCAACTGCAGGCTGACATCCAGTGAGTCAATGGTCAACAAGGTGACTATTTCCTGCAGCAGCTGGAGATTTATATCCAGTATGGGGTCTCTTTTTATTACAAAACAGTACAAAAATCCAGTGTGGGGTAGATCATTGCCTTTTCCAAGATATCACTGTTGACCTTAATTGAGGTGTGTTCCATAAGAACATAAGAAATAGGAGCAGGAGTAGGCCATCTAGCCCCTCGAGCCTGCCCCGCCATTCAATAAGATCATGGCTGATCTGTCGTGTCTCAGTTCCACATTCCCACCCTCTCCCCATAACCCTTAATCCCCTTGCCTATCAAAAACCTATCAACCCGCGTCTTAAAAATATTTAGCGAGGCAGCCTCCACCACTTCAACGGGCAGAGAATTCCAGAGATTCACCACCCTTTGAGTGAAGAAGTTCCTCCTCAACTCCGTTCTAAACCGCCCCCCCCTTTATCTTGAGGCTGTGCCCTCTAGTCCTACTGTCCTTTCTGAGCGGGAAGAGCCTCTCCACCTCTATCCTATCCATCCCATTCATCATCTTATATGTCTCTATGAGATCTCCCCTCATTCTTCTAAACTCTAACGAGTACAAGCCTAGTTTATTCAGCCTCTCCTCATAGCTCAACCCCCTCAACTCTGGTATCAGCCTAGTAAACGTCCTCTGCACTCCCTCCAAGGCAAAAATATCCTTGCGCAAGTGCAGCGACCAAAACTGCACACAGTACTCCAGCTGCGGCCTCACCAGTGCCCTATACAGCTGCAGCAAGACCTCCCTACTTTTATATTCAATCCCCCTCGCTATGAAGGCCAGCATCCCATTTGCCTTCCTGACCACCTGCTGCACCTGCAGGCTGGGTTTTTGCGACTCATGCACAAGGACCCCGAGGTCCCTCTGCACTGTCGCATGCTGCAGTTTTTCGCCATGTAAGTAATAGTCCTTCCTACCATTATTCCGACCAAAGTGGACAACCTCGCATTTGCCAACATTAAATTCCATTTGTCAGTTCCTGGCCCATTCGCCCAGCCTATCTAGATCCTTCTGCAGACTCTCCACACCCTCCGCACAATTTGCCGTTCCACCAATCTTGGTGTCATCAGCAAATTTTGACATCATACACTCGGTTCCCTCCTCCAGATCATCTTTATAAATGGTAAATAGCTGAGGCCCCAGCACCGACCCCTGGGGCACTCCACTAGTCACCAACCGCCAATCCGAATAGCACCCATTGACCCCCACTCTCTGCCTCCTATTTGACAGCCAATCCTCTATCCACGCTAACACCCTACCCCCAACTCCATGCCCCCTGACCTTCTGTAATAACCTCTTGTGAGGCACCTTATCAAACGCCTTCTGAAAATCAAGAAACACCACATCCACCAGCTCTCCTCTATCCACCGCCCTAGACACATCCTCATAGAACTCCAATAAATTCGTCAGACACGACTTCCCCTTAACGAAACCGTGCTGCGTCTGGTCTATCAAACAATTCTCCTCAAGATGCCTCGCTATTTTCTCCTTGAGCACGGATTCTAACATTTTACCTACAACAGACGTTAAACTAACTGGCCTATAATTCCCTGCCTTTTGCCTGCCACCCTTCTTAAACAACGGCGTAACATTAGCCGTTTTCCAATCTTCTGGCACTTCCCCGGAATCCAGCAATGTTTGGAAAATAATCACCAAGGCATCCACTATCACCTCCGCCATTTCTTTCAGAACCCTAGGATACATTCCATCCGGTCCTGGGGACTTGTCCACAATCAGTCCCTCCAGTCTGTCGAGCACCGCCTCTCTAGTAACAATTCAGGCCCTCCACTCCTACCATCTTTCCATCGCTGACACCCGGCAAATTATTCACGTCCTCTTCTGTGAAGACCGAAACAAAAAAGTTATTCAAGGCCTCAGCCATTTCCCCATCCCCTACCACTAAGTCCCCCCTCTCATCCTCTAAGGGTCCAACGTTCACCCTAGCCAGCCTCTTCCTTTTTATATATTTATAAAAACTCTTGCTATCCTTTTTTATATTAAGCGCGAGCCCAGCTTCATAGTTTATCCTACCCTTCTTTATCAACTTCTTTGTCAATCTTTGTTGACATTTAAACCTCTCCCAATCCTCTTCTTGCCCACTACTCTTAGCTACACTAAACGCATCCGCTTTTAATTTAACACTTTCCTTTACCTCCTTCGTTATCCACGGCTGATTATCTCTCCTCCTACGGTCCTTTTTGACCATCGGAATAAATTTCTGCTGAGCACCAAGAAAGATCTCCTTAAAGATCCTCCACTGTTCCTCGGCAGACCTACCTTCCAACGCGCTCCCCCAATCAACATTCGCCAATTCCTCTCTCAACCTACTGTACTCCCCTCTGTTCAAACAAAGGACACATGTCCGGGAACCCAGTTTCTCCTCCTCCATCTGCATCAGAAACTCCTCCTTTTGGGAAGCTGCTTCTTTTCCTTTGTCCCTAAGTCAGTTTGAGTCAGTTTATTGAGTTGGCATGAAAAGAGATACCTTAATTTGAATTGGTGAGGGGGTGGGGGGGGGAAGGGGGTAGGGGGTAGGGGGGCAGGGGGTAGAGGGGGAAGTGGGTAGGGGTAAGGTGGTGGGGGGAAGAGGGTGGAGGGGGAAGGGGGTGTAGGGGGGTAGGGGGCGAAGTGGGTAGAGGGGAAAGGGGGTGGGGGGAAGGGTGTGGGGGGAAGAGGGTGGAGGGAGGAAGAGAGTGGAGGGGGAAGAAGGTGGAGGTGGAGGGTGGAAGGGGGTGGGGGGAAGAGGGTGGAAGGGGAAGGGGGTGGTGGGGGGAAGAGGGTGGGGGGGAAGAGGGTGGGGGGGAAGAGGGTGTAGGGGGGAAGGGGATGGGGGAAGACGGGAGAGGGGGTGGGGGGAAGGGGGTGGAGAGGGAAGGACGTAGGGGGGCTGGGGGAGGGGGGTAGGGGAAGGCAGGGGAGGGGGAAGGTGGTGGGGGGGTGGGGGAACGAGGAAGGTGGGGGAGGGGGAAGGTGGTGGGGGGGAGGGGGAAGGCAGGGGAGGGGGAGAGGGGAAGGCAGGG